>NC_061511.1:245328451-245408082 GCF_022539505.1 Lolium rigidum
CCACCAAGAAGATTGTTTGCTAAATGTAGGTATTTTTCGTATTTTATTGAAACTTGGACAACAATTTTTCATAAATAATGAGCCAACTTGTAGCCTTTGCTCCAAAGTAAACTTTTGAAAGTAATTGGTGCTTGTTCGCTAACTCTGCCTACTTTGGGTGTTCCACTTGTTCTCATTGAAATGAAAGGCCGCGTTTAGTCATTTATCCTCATACCCCCTTCTTATCCATCACGACTCACCTTAGTGCCTCTTCGGTGAAAGATGCATGGTGGAAGTGGTTCCACCGTCTCCATGGGAATTGAAAGAGATCTATAGATTTGAAAGCTTTTATCTGTTTTTTTTGTTCGAAAGGAGGGAGGGTTCCACTCTTGTTTTCATGAGGTGGGGGCCTATAATTATGTACCATGATCCTTGATATGGATATCCAGGCCTGATACACTAGGACAGCCATTGATATGATGATTAAGTTTAAGGTTGTACCAGTATTTTATTATAGTCTTGTTATGAGGAAATAATAATGTAGCCAGGTCATGTGGTGGACCAAATTAGGGTTATTAGTGTGTCCGACTTAATCATCATAGTTTAGTAGTATGACATGGAGTTGTAGTAAGCAGACCTTCTAGGCTCATACGCTAGTATGTTGTTATTACTAAAATAAATTATCCAATATTTAATTGGATTAACTAGGTCACGAAAAGGAACGAGATTAGAAAATGTAAACCAAACAGAAAAACCAGAAAAACCAGAAAAGGAAAACAAAGAAGATAATTCCAAATTCTTCCTCACTGAAAAAAGTGGATGATCGTAGCCCGATGCCAAACTATGGGCCGTCGGATCTCTCACCGCTTCGGCCCCAGGCCACGTCGACGCCGCCACTGACAGAATCCCACTCACGCTCACGCCCAACCTGCACCGCGCCGCTCACCCAACCGCACCGTAATTACAGACCAATTCGAGGGGGGCATCTGCAAAGGACCACTCCTCGGAGACTGAGCCGGAGGGTCTCCTGGCTTAAAACGCTGTCCTCCTCGAGCAGGCCGCGACACTTGCCGTTCCCCCTCCCCTCCACTCCCCCCATTCCCCACTCCCCACTCCGCCCGCTGATCCCTCCGCCCCGCCCCGCCATGGCGGTCACGGGGAAGGGCAAGCAGCTCGCCTCCGACGCCCCGGGCGCCTCCGCCTCCGGCACCAAGCGCCGCCTCGGCGCCGGCGCGGGCCCCTCCTCCTCCTCCTACAAAGCCGCCGCCAAGCGCGGCCGCCGCGAGGGCACCCTCCAGTTCTTCGACGACGAAGCCGGCGTCGACGACGAGTACGAGGAGGAGGACGAGCCCGAGTCCGAGGAGGACTTCGACGACGACGACGACGGTAAGGATCCGTCCGATTTCCCCTCACCCACGAGGTCCGTGGCCTCAGCGCGCGGATCGATTGGGTGGGGTTTTAGGGTTCCCACCAATGCTGACATTTTTAGCCCCTTTTATTGAGATTCCCTTTTATTTCCTTGCCCTCGCTAGGTGTTGAGTGGGTTTTTTTTTTTGTTTGTTCCACAGTAGATTTTTGTTGGTTGGGGTTTTTGTTCCCCCCACTCGTAACAGTAAACCCTTGAGATAGCCGTCTCAAAATCTCACCTACTGCCCAAGATTATTAGTTAGACTCTAAAAGTTGTAGAATCCGGAATCCCAACTAATGCAGGTCCAAACAGGAAGTTTTCATCTTTATATATGGTGCGACGATGATGCATGTTCAAGTGCTTAGCGGCATTATGTTTTTTTTCTTCCTTGTTTTGCTTTGTGGGAGGGAATCAAGAGTTAGGATGGTTGGTTTTCTCTTGTATGGCCAGTACGGCAAAACCTCCACACAAATCACGCCATTTTTTTATTAGTACCAGTTTTCAGTGTTCGTAGAAGGGTTTGGCCTTTTCTTATGAACAATTATTACCAGAGAACTGTAGGTTATTGTCCTTTCTAGGCACTAATAATGCTCAGTTTACCCTTCACCATCTCACGACAAGCTTGTTTTTACTTGTTGGGCAATCACTGCCTTATAACTGCCTTCTGCTAATGAACACTGCAGGTTTCGTTCCTGAGCCGCCAAGAAAAAGCGATAACAACAGAAGGGCCGAAAGATCACACCCTCTTCCATTTCTCGGGCATGTGAAGGAAGAGGAGCTGAGCGGCGACGAACTCGAGGAGTTCGTCAGGCAGCGCTATTCTAGTCGTGTGAGACATGCCGGTCATGGTGGCTCTGCCCAGTATGATGACGCGGAGGATGAGGAGTTCACCCATCTGAACGAGCCTATTATCTGGAGAGTCAAATGCATGGTCTGTGATTGCTAGGCGTCTGCCTCTGTTCAATTGGTCTAGCATTTGGTAGCTCGACGCTTATTCGTGTAGCTGAATTGCAGGTTGGGCGTGAGCGACAAATGGCTTTCTGCCTCATGCAGAAGTTCGTTGACCTGAAGAAGTATGGCACAAAAGTGCCAATTATCTCGGCGTTCTCACTTGACCATGTGAGAGGATTTGTTTTTGTTGAAGCTGAGAAGGCGTGTGATGTTACAGAGGTGAGTAGTTGGATACTTCCATTGGAATCAAACAACATGAGATCCACTAGGTTATGTGGTTTCAGATGATATAAGATAATTACTTAACATCAAGATTTGGTGAAGGTTTAAACTGTCCTGTTTTCTTCTGTGAGTAGCAATTCTTTATTTTTTTCTGCTTAACTCTCACACACTTCGATTCATCCTCTCTCCCGTATAATTTTCAAAGTTTTAAGTTCAAAATTTGAAATCTGAAAAACATACTTCATCTTTGACAGTTGACATAAGTTTTCTTCCCCCTCAATGATTTCTCCATGTATATGCTGTACATAATTTCTTGGTTGTGAAATGACCAACTGACCATATGGTCATCGCTTCCTACAGGCATGCAAAGGATTTTGCAATGTTTATGTAAGCCGAAGCAGTCCTGTTCCTGCAGCTGAAGTTCCTAGCTTGCTATCACCTCGTGCAAAACCAGCTGGAGTCTCTCCAGGCACATGGGTGCGCATGAAAGCTGGAAATTATAAAGGAGATCTAGCACAGGTATTGTAATACAATTGGGGGTGTGGTGATATATCATCTTCATATCTTCTCAAATTCTTTCTTCATAAAATCTCTGAATTTTAGGTTGTCGGTGCGGATGATGGGCGGAAAAGGGTGTTGATAAAGCTTATACCAAGAGTTGATCTCCGAGCTATTGCGAAAAAATTTGTAATGCTCTTACACTTTTGTCTGCATTCTATTTTTTTTTTCTTTTGGCAGTGAAAAGCCTTGCAACATTTTCATCTGCCTTGAGCTCAATTTGCGCTTGCTGAAGTTAAACTCATATCTGTCTTGTTGAACTCTGTTGGCTGTCAATCACAAAAATAGTTCAGCTGATTTTCACTATGTATTGTCCCTACTTCCCAAAATTCTTTCCTTGCCATTTGGCAGCAATGCTGATCTGGGTAATGCATCTATGTTTGTATGTGTTGGTGGCTTTAGCGTCAACCTTGGACACCTGCCTTTGTCGTAGAAAGTTGATCACCAATGTTGTTTTGTGTTACAGTAAAAAGTATGGCAGTGAACTCTGTGGTGTGTAATGCCTGGTTGCATTGTGTTCTATATTTGCATTATGTTCTTGTCTGGCTAACAGGTGTATGCATTCGCCTTTGCAGGGTGGTGCAATTTCCCTAAAAGGAGCTCCAGTTCCAGAACCACGACTAATCAGTTCACAGGAGCTAGAGTAATTGTTTCTGATTTTTGTCCAGTGTTTCATTGTCCTGTGTCCAGTAGCCTTGCGCTATCATTTGTTTCTAATCAGGCTTTCACATCCTTTCCATGATCTTGCTGATCCTACTAGGCTCTTTGCACCTCATATTGAGAGGAAGCGTGATCGTCAGACTGGTGATGTTTTTGAAGTGCTTGATAGTTTGATGTTCAAAGATGGTTTCCTGTATAAGAGAGTTGCACTTAGTTCTTTGATTTACTGGGGGATACAACCAACGGATACTGAGCGTGTCAAGTTCTCTTCTAGTCCAAGCACTAAAACTTCTGCTGATGACATGGATTGGGTCTCCAGCGTTTATGGTCAGAAGAAAAGGAACGTGTCCAGAGAGCCTGATATGAATCCATCATCATCTTCTAAAGACAAGTGCTCCAAGGCATCAAATCTTAAAGGTTCCAGTTCTTCAAATCTTAAAGGTTCCAGTTCTGCAGAAAATTATGATGATGATGGTGATGGCGAGGATGATCAATTCCATCTCCATGATCTTGTACTTTTTGGGTGAGTCCCCTTTTTTATGATCTTTATTCACTGATCAATGTCAACTAAGTACTAGGTTCAACACATTTTATTTCCTAATGAGCAGGCGAAAAGATTTTGGGGTGATTATTGCTGTTGAAAAAGATGGTTTTAAGGTATCCTTCTCATGCGTACACCAGACTTCAGTTCCACATTTTTGTGTTCTGTTCTAAGAACAAGTGATTTTCTTGTAGATTTTAAAGGGTGGTCCTGAAGGAACCGCTGTGACAGTTAGAAAGCAGGATATTAACAGAGGATGCGTAGACAAAATGTTTACAGCTGTTGACCATCAGAAGAAGACAATATCCATGAATGACACAGTTAAAGTTCTGGAAGGACCAGTTGAGGTGAGATTTTAATTTCCTACTATCAAAGTCAGCTATTATGAAGCCTTTATTTTGTTAGCAGTATGTGGAAGTATGCATCCTTTTTGCTTTTCATGAAAGCGTTAAATTAAAATATTTTCTATATTCTTCTGTGTTCATGGTCAAATATTTGCTAATTGCACCAATCTTGTACGTTAAATGATATATTGTTGTTGTTGTAGTGACATGCTTCATAGCTATGAATTATGTCTTTGCAGTTCCCGTATTTGAGAATGCATTCCTTCCACTCGCCCCCCCAACTGACCTGCTTAATATTATGTTACAGGGTAAGCAAGGAGTTGTTAAACACTTGTACATGGGAATACTCTTTATATATAATGAAAGTGAAAGTGAGAACGGCGGATATTTCTGTGCCCAATGTGGGTCATGTGAAAATATCAAGAAAAGGAGGGAACTGACAAATTCAGTATGTTTTATGTAATACATCTGCTTGTCAATGAATCAGAACTATTCTTTTGTTCACTCTGTTTTTGGTGTATCAGGAGGATAGTCCAATTCCCATGTTCTCGGACTCGGGTTTTATACCATCTGAGCAAAATGAACAACGTAGCAGTAAGTGTTTCATGATTTTTTTACATGTTTTTAAATGGTTAGATTTTATGGCTTGAAACAGAAGTTAAATTTTGTTTTGATTTCCTTGACCATACAGACGAAAGGCCTTATAGGGCACCCAGAGAACAACTCTTCTCAATCGGGGAAATGCTCCGTATTCGGAAGGGTCCTTTGAAGGGCTATCTCTGCCGTGTAATTCGGATATTCCGAAATGATGTAACTGTTAAGCTAGATTCTTTGCTGAAGATAGTTACAGGTTAGTTAGATAAGTATGCTCGGATTAGAGACATACTTTGGGCAATGCTTTACTTCATTGTTTTATGTTGTGCAGTGCAAGCAGAGTTTCTCTCAGTCCCGACTAAAAGGGGGTATGCAGCTAAATCATGTTTCAAGCTTCTCTTACCTTGTTGCTTGTTATAGTGTTGTGTGAATCGTCATATTGAGGCATGATTTCACCATGACATTTGCTTCTTGTTATGTTATGCCAGGGATAACTCATGTAGTGCTCCATCTAGTTCTTTTGGAAATCATGATACATCATTTTTGGGTAAGTGTCTGTTTCATATGCACACTTGTTATTTCTACATGCCAGATTGATCTCTGTCATGTGTACAAGAAAAAAAGCTGCCCATCTTTTCCAAAGCTACTTTGGTACTGGCCTACTGCCTATAATGAGGCCACGTCCCCTATTAGTAGAGCTTATAAGATGTGACAAATTGAAAACTGATTGTTTAACTGTTTATAAGGTGCATAAGACTCAAATTCTTTGATAATAGCTCATCAGTTTGTTCTTCTAATACATGGATTTGTTATCTTGCTTTTATATTTAGGTTCAGAAACAGCCAAAACCTCATGGGACAATGGATTTACATCTCTTGGCAGGTTCGTTTCATTTTTTTCAGTTTCATTTGTGATTCCATATTAATTACTGGTTTCCTGTAAACCAGCCAAACTGGACTTTTAAGATTTTGTAATATGTGTCTGGGTTGGGGAATGGGTTGGTAGACCTACATATGCAATCCTCTTTATGCAACCCTACCCATCCATCAAAACAGCACTGTGCAATTGACTTGCTAATGAACAGTTAACAGTTACCAACAATGAGAAACCAAAAGGACCAATTTCAGATTACCTTTCTATCATTCTAGACGAGTTACTTTGCAATTGGCGGAGAAAGTATGGCAACCATAATCTTAAGTTGATGAACTTACGTATTATTTTGTGTAATGCTATCTTTTATATGCAGTAATCGTTTGGTTTTTTTGTTGGTGGACACTCAATGGATATAAAACTTAAAGTTTTTGAGCTGCAAAAGTTGCACAAAAGATGAAAAGAGAGGGGCTAACCTTTAATTTCTAATCAGTAATTTGCTGTATCCGATTTCTTTAATCATAGCTACCAGTACTGTATGCTATGCGAGTAGTGCCATGAACCAGATTTATTTTTGTTTGCACATTAACGATCCTCTATTTTTCATTCTTCTGTTCTTGTAGTTGGTAATGAGTAGATCAAGACTATCATTACAAAAGAGAAATTCCTAGGATTGCAACTCGTACTAAGTACTAACAATTTTTTCCTTCTGGCTTGTTGCAAATGGCTAAGTGTTAAATAAGAATCTTACCTTTTATTACTGATCTTCATAATTTCCTATCACATCTTTGCTTGCTTAAAAACTGTTGTTTTCTGTACTGCAAGCCTGCAACAACTGTAACTATTATGTTCTCCTAAGAAAATACCTATTGTTACTATCCTAGTAAATGCTGCACTAGAACTATCACCTTTATTTTTTTTTGTTATGAAACAAAATAATATGCAATGCTATATGTATTTGACTAATCGAACATAGGATACTGAATATTGATTTTTTTTTACTTCAAAGCTTCTTAATTTTCTAGGTCGTTAAATCTTTATAGCCCAGAAGTTCACAGAATGTAAAAGAACGTACATCACTGATCACAATAACTTGATGATCCTTAGTGAGTATTTATATTTTTATTTAGGGTACCCTTTGCGAGTTTGTTAGGATCCATCAGCCTTTTTTATTTCATTTTGTTTTGCACTGCTAACCCAGTTCCCTATTATCTTGCTTCTTGTACATAACTGGTTGGTATCAAATTCTTTCTGGTTGGGCTTATTTCACTTAGAAATTTTAATATCGCTTTGAGAAATAAATGGCCTGAGTAATTATTGTTTGCATTTATTGTAATTACTATTACTGAATTGGTTATTATTCACTGCAGTGATTCTTGGCAACCTTCAAGTTCTGCATTTCCAGCCCAGAATGCAGGTAATATCTAGCTTTAGGCCTTACTATGTGGTATGGTTTGGAGTCTTCCATCTTGATACTCCCTCTGATCCACATTAGTTTTCACCAATATAGATGTATCTAGATACATTTTAGTTTTAGATACATCCATATTAGCGACAAGTAATATGAGTCGAAGGGAGTAGAATAGTTTGGAGCTTCATTTATTTTTCTGTTGGTTTGATAAGAATGATATTGCACCATTTAGTCTACTGGAAATTCTTTTGAAAGTATTAGACACCTGATCAGCTGTAAATTCTATAATTTTTGTAAGGCTTTGGATTGGTGCAAGAATTTGACCAATTAGTGGATAGATTGGGCCTGCTAGGAGCTGTATGAGACAAATCAGTTTAGTCTGTGAGGGGATGAACAGTGAATTAACATGTTGGATGGGAAGGAACATGACTTCTTAACAAACTACATCACAAAGTAACTTGTTTATAGTAGGGCATCTTTTAGAAGATTTTCGATCTCAAAATCTTCCAATAGATGATTAAGTTGTAGGAAGTGTTACCCCAAATATCCAACTTTTGTACCCTTCGTCTGATATGTTTTTCATTTGAAAGAAATTTACACGTGTTACATCTATATTGTAATTTGTAAGGGTCTGTATTTCATGTGATAACTATTCCCTAGAAATACCATAATTAGCCTGGTGTTAACATATGTTGCAGCTCTTGTTTGTAAGCATTGCAATGTAAAAACCTATATTTCAGGCCTTTGCACTAGGCAGTCAGGGATATATGATGTTTAGTGGATATATATAAATAATAAAGTGGTCATTAATTCGAATAATTGGCCACCACTTCAAATGCAATGTCTGTCTTCTGACATTCGTTAGGTCCATTGTTCCTCTAAACTAATTTCTGCATCCCTTATGCACCCCCATCAACTGTGCTGTCCACTAGGGTATGGCTTTTGCTTTTTTTCGATGTTACACGTGCAACACCATGCTCTGCTTACATCAATCTGTGTTTTGTGCATAACCTCGCGATTCAGTTGACTACACAGTCAAACAGCAAACAGTGTATTTTTTTTTATATCACACCATGTCCACTTGCATCTTTGTGGTAGAAAACAAAACCAGTACGCATGGAATGGTTTCAAATTCTAGGGCATGATATTGTTGTCCTAACTTAGCTTTAGATGTAAATTCAGTCCAGATATTACGCTTATTTATGTTGACTGATCTGCTGAGTCAAGGTTGGTTTGGATATAAGTAAAACAGTTTGTATTAGAACTCTCCCTCTCCCTGGTGTGGGTCTGTGCTATCAATAAGGGAAAATTTGCTACAGGACACTGTTAATTTCTGGCATTTGCCGCAACACTGCGACCTATTGTGTCTTTGCCAGGTACCATTACAATTTTGTGGCACATTTGCCAGAACACACCGCATGGCCAAAAAACTGAAAGTTCGGCACTTTTGCCCTGGATGACCATGCATGCTATGACTGGTTTTGAAGACAATGTGCCAAACTTCCCGTTTTTGGCCATGCGGTGTGTTCTGGCAAATGTGGCACACAATTGTAATGGTACCTGGCAAAGACACAAATGAGTGGTGTTCTGTGGCAAACGTCAGAAATTAACTGTGTCCTGTAGCAAATTTTCCCTATCAATGAAGTGCAGACACTGTAACTGTCATTGCTCAGCATGCCATGGAGATATAAGTCGTACAGTAAAATCCACCATACATTAATAGCACACCATGAGCTTTGGCCTGCAGTATAGCAAATAATACTTGCATATTGATCTCTAATGGTTGCAAACCTTGAGCTTTATAAGTTGCACCAACAGAAATGATCTTGTATCATGGTGCATACTAAAGCATGATATAAAGGTCGAGAGTGTCATGCGTGGTAGTCTTATTTCACTTTCGGGGAAGTTGGAGACATCATCTCTCTGCAGCAATGCAAAGGTAGTCATTTATTTCACTTTCGGGGAAGTTGGAGACATCATCTCTCTGCAGCAATGCAAAATATTATATGACAAAGTTCCTCTTATGTTTTGTTGATTTTTTTACGTTCATTCACCAGTAGTTGATGTGTTTATAGTTTTGCTGATTCACCTTTACATCTTCAGATGGAGAAGCAGAAGTTGATCCTTGGTGTAAGAAACCAACATCTGCTGATGGTGATTCTGATCCATGGGGCAATAGCACTACACAAAAGGAAAGCTCCAGTGACGATGCATGGGGTAAACCAGCTGGAGGTAGTAGTGGATTTGATGCTGGTGGCAGCTCTTGGGGTGGAGCAGCAGTCAACAAGGATAGTGAAAAGAGTGACAACTGGGGTGAAGCATGCAAGGTGGTGGACATGGCAACTGGTGGTGACACAGATCCTTGGGGCAGTAAGGTTAAAGTAGTTAAGGAAGCAGATAGTTGGGGAAACTTGCCAGGGCCACCAGAGAAGGAAGAGGACGGTCAAGGATGGGGCCAACCTTTTGGCAACTCAAACCAAGATCAAGAAAAGGGACAGGATCGAAAGACACAGACAAGAGTGGGTCTTGGGATACTGCTGTTGCTATTCGTGTCGGCTCGGATGATGATGCCTGGGCTAAGTCTGATGCTTTGCCTGTTGCTCAAGATGATGCCTGGGGGAAGAAGTCAAAAGACACCAATGGTGACCAAGCAGCTGAGTGGAACAAAGCTGGATCATCAGACCAACTTGGTGGCAGTGATTGGAGTACACCAAAATTTTCTGGGGGTGCTGGTTCATCAAGCTGGAACAAGGGAGAGGCAGTTGGGGGAGATAGTCAGAATAGCACCTGGAGCAGACCTGCTGGAAACTTTGAAGCTGGGCGTGGGTTTGGGCAAGGACGTGGGAGAGGCCGGGGCCGGGAATCTGGGGATTCGGGTGGCAGAAATGACCAAGAAAGCTGGAAGGGATCATGGGATAATGACAATTCTGCAAAGCCCTCTTGGAGGTCTGGTACACAGGTAGATAACGAAGTTGGAGATTCTGGTGGATACAGGGGAAGAGGAAGGGGCCAATATGGAGGACGAGGGAGAGGAAGAGACAATGGTGGGAGAAATGGAAATGGAGGCGGCTCTGAGTTTGGAAGGGAAAGGAGCAGTGGTGATACACCAAACTGGGGAAACAGTCAGCCTTGGAGTGGCAGTGAAGGCACCAAGACATGTGATGAAAATCAGACTTCCACCTGGAACTGCTCGGAGGATAAAAAACTGTCTGGAGGTGAGTAGCCTGTTTCAGACTTGCAGCGTTATCAGATGGACATGGTTGGAGTACTACTTTCTCTAGTATAAATGTACACTTAAGTTTTGGATCACCTTTCAATTTGATATTGCCATCAGGACCTAAAGAAATATCAAACCTGTACTTGTGCTTATTTAATTTTGTCAGGATTACACTAAAATTTCTCATACTGCTTAGAATTGTGCCTCTTTTATTACTCTTGACTGTTGGTGAAGCATAACTTGATCCTTGGCTTTAGCAAAGATACAAGGTTCTTACCGGTGTTCTCTTGTGTAGGTGAAGAAGATGATCCTTGGGGGAGCAAGGTGGTTACAAAAGGTGACGAAGATATAATTGGAATATTACTCTTGACTAGTTTCTTCTTGACTGTTGGTGAAGCACAGCTTGATCCTTGGCTTTAGCAAAGATGATATCTGCCAAATACTGAGAATACTAGTACTACAAGGTTCTTACCTGTATTCTCTTGTGTAGGTGAACAAGATGATCCTTGGGGGAGCAAGGTGGTTACAAAAGGTGACGAAGAGATAATTGAAATAACCATATTTCGTACTCCCTCTGTCCAGAAAAGGATGTCTCACTTTACGTAGATATGTATGTATCTAGATGAGTTTTATTGTGTAGATACATGCAACTTTTGACAAAGTTGAGACATCCTTTTTAGGACGGAGGGAGTACTCAGTTTGATGTTTTGATTTTTGAGCCATAGTTGTATGTTGACTTCTCAATCTTGTAGGCCAAGAGAAACAAAATGATGCTTGGTCAAGTAAGGTGACTTCGACTGCAGGTGCCGAGAACAATGATGGCTGGAACACAAAGGCGAAAGAGTTATCCTGCAGCCTTGGGTCTAAGTCGGAGAATGCTGCATCTGGTAGTTCTAAAACAAAGAAAAATATACTTTTACGCTAGACTGTTGGTGTATATGCTGCAAGCTTATCTTTTATGCTCATGTTTAGGTGAAGAAGGACGAGATGATCCTTGGTCAAGCAAGATTGTTTCTACTCCTAAAGGTGCTTAGGGGACTTACTGAACTCTTCATACTTGATGCTGTGTTTGGGTGAACATTTTGATTTTGTTTTCTTGTGGTACCTTGTGATGCTTATATTTGATTCTCTTGTAGGCAAGGAACAAGAAACTGATCCCTGGGCAAGCAAAGTATCTTCTACTGCAGCAGTGGAAAAAGCTGACACCTGGGGCAATGGAAATGGAGGGAGTTGGAACACTTCTGGTTCCTCTGTTGGGCATCAGGAATCTTCTTGGGGCAAACCAAGCTCCTCAAGTGGAGATCAAGAGCCAGCTTGGAAGAAGCCAAATTATGGTGATGATAAGACTGGATTCGGTAGGGGTGGATTCGGAGCTGGGAATCGAGGCAGAGGGAGAGGAAGGTTTGGGGACTCGTCATGGGATGGAGGAAGTAACATAAATGATGGATCAGGTGGAGAAAGGTCTGAAGGTGGCAGAGGAAGAGGTAGAGGGCGTTTTGGTAGAGGTGATCGCAATCAAGGCAACAACTTTGGGTCAGGAGACAGGGATGGAGGCAGTTGGAGCTCTGGCAGGGGAAACGGAGGCCGAGGTGGTGGTTACAGAAACTCGAATGACAACAATGAGGGAAGGTCCTCCAGTCAAGATGGTGGTGGTGGTTGGTCTCAGTCGACGGACTGGAATGCCAGCAAAAAGGGAAACACCGAAGGAGATCAAGCTTTTTCACAAGGCAACTCCAGCTGGGGAAGTGACAAAAATGATAGCTGGGGAGCTCCGAAGCCATCTGGTGGAGGTGATCAGGCAGGAAAGAAGGATGGAAACAACACCTGGAATCAAAACAAGCCACCTTCTGGCGGTGGATCATCTATCCTGGGCCAGCCACCTTCTGGCGGTGGATCATCTATCCTGGGCCAGTGGGGTGGTCCACCTGGCGACACTACTGCTGGCAGAGGTGGAGGATCTGTTGGGGGAGGATCGTGGGGAAACAACGAAGAAAAGTCCAGCTGGGGGAGTGACAAAAATGATAGCTGGGGAGCGCCAAAACCATCCGGTAGAGATGAGGCAGGCAAGAAGGATGGAAACAACACCTGGAGTCAAAGCAAGCCATCTTCTGGCAGTGGATCCTCCATCCTAGGTCAGTGGGGTGCTCCTCCTGGTGACACTACAGCAGGCGGAGGAGGATCATGGGGAAAGAGCAGTGATGATGGCTGGAATTCGTCAAAAGGAACTGGAGGTTCAGGTATGTCCACCTAGGATCCTCTGCGGCAAACAGTGACTGTCACTTGAAAGCTCAATTGTGTTTAAGCTTCAGTGCTTTCACTACGTGCCCTCTGTTTTTTTGCCCCGAACATCCTGTGTTTAAAGTCCAATCACATTTCTCACTTCCTTGTCTGTTCACATGTATTTGCTATGCTAATTTTACAAGTTGATTTAAAGCACTCTTTCTCATGTTATTTCAGAAGGTGGTTCTAGGAAGGAAGGATCTTCGGACAAGGCCGAAGGGAGCGGGAGCCAAGGAGGCGGTGGTGGCAGTTCCTGGGACAAGGCAGGTGGTGGTGGATGGGACAGCAGCAACAAGGGTGGGGATGCTGGCAGTGGTGGTGGTGGGTGGTAAGCTTGCTCCAGAATCAGCTGCGCCTGATCTTTGGGCTTGTACGTAAAGGGTTTGCACTATGTAGTATGTACATCTCTGTGCTGTAGCACGGTACCTGTGGTTGGTTCCTTTGCCATTGGCTACTTGAATCTTATAAACATGGCCTAGCTGGGGCAGGACGTTCCCTCTTAGTGGCAGTTAGTAGTGCCAGCTAAACGTTGCCTAGTAACTGAAGTACCTTTTCTATTATCATGTCTGAGATTTCCACGTGGTTATTATTGCAAGGCTATGTCATGGCGATGCCCTTGGTTGGATGCATGTGTATGCGTCCTAAATGGCTCTGGACGCTTATATAGCTTTACTATTACCCGGAATGGACGTTTTCTTCCAGTCTTGAAATAATCGAGTATTCTGGCTACTGCAGTTTTGGTCTAGCTGGAGAAGGCAGAATCAGATACATAAATTTGGGAAATTTAAATATTTTTTCATCCGTTAGCTACTAACCTGTAGAAGACGGGCCCTATTCTTGCCACACGAAAAGAAAAATTTAGCCCTGTCGATGGCCTAATTCGAGTTAAAACTGTTCTGGTAATGTTGACGTTCGTTGTAGAAATTGTTGTGGTAATACCAGGTGCTAGGAGTGTGGTGGCATTCTCCGAAGGGCGCAACGGTTGCGAGTCATTCTTGTTCTTGTCAAGCTGCTGGTGTCGGCTTTATTTACTCTTTCTTTTTTCTTGTGTTTCCTTTTGGGCTTGGTTGTGCTGCAGCCCCAGCGTGTTTGTTGTATCGGTTGATTGCTATATTAATATAGCGGGTCGAAAGCCTACTTCGAAGAAGATACGTTCCAAGTGGACGGTTCTGGCATTTTACTAAGATGGCTCTCCTTGAATCTTGGTTCAGTTGTTTTTTTTTTTGAAACGTGCATCTTGGTTCAGTTGTTAAGTTAACACTGCTGCTCGATTGGTGTTTGTTTGGTTTGGTTCTGGGAGTATGCAAGAGGCAAAACATATTGCTTCACCTTCTAGCTTCTGTATCTGTTTTCTTTCTTTTTCTCTGTATCTGCAACGGGTTTTGGACTTTTGGTATGAATTGGAGGAAGAAAAATGTTAACAGGTTTTCAAGATTGTTTTGTGATCATTTCTGAAAGGTCCCACTGCCACACCCCTCTCTGAGGCCGGCATGTGAACTGGTAGTTGCGCACTTCAGTAATTCCACATCCTCACCCGAATGTCATTGGAGTTCCGTTAGTGTTGATAGCTTCTTCGTAAATACCCCGGACGACAAAACCCTCTATCCAAGATTTCTCTCTCCATGTGCAAATGTTCCCCGAGTCAGAAGGGAGACGCAAGGAGGAATCGAGACTAGGGCATGCATGATCGAGACTCTGGTGCTCCGACATTAGACCACACCAGCAACGCCTTTGTCCGCATGTAATGTAGGTTTTCTGAACATAGCTTATCCTCACGCTAAAGAAAAGCTACGTCTCTGTTCATAGGCGTTGCTCAAATTCTTGGTGCTTCCCATTTTCGAAGACACATCACCGATATTATGTGTCACTCAACGTCCTTAGACCATGTACTATGTAGTAAAAAAGCGGTTCATTTTGGCTTTGGAACCGGTTCCATACATAGTGAGGCATCGGTTCAATGTGTTAGAAAAAAGAAGCGAATCAATATGTTGGTTCGGCTCAAACGAATCTTGTGCCAGAATTAAGAAGAGCTACCCCATATGTCATAGAGGAGAGAGAAGAAATATACTGCTTTACATGCAAAGAAAGGTACATGCATGTTGTCAGAGTGGGCCTTAACTAAAGCGATTCCACATTGCAGAGAAACAGAGGCGAACTCTACATCTGACACATTTTTCGTTGGTTCGAACCCACATAGTACATGGCCTTATTGCACTCATTCTATTGACTAAAGCTAGCTAGCAGATGCGCCGTAACATTTTTAGTACGGAGTATGTCTTTTCTTGCTATGGAGTAGAAGCTGAGGCTGAGTGTGCTATATAGTGACAATAAATGTCCAGCGGTTATGTAGTCGTGCCATTCATAGTCCATAGCAACTAGCCTTCCTTCTCCGGTTCGGCAATGATGGCGGCTAGGAGGCAGCCACCATCGTGTATACCAAGAACTGAGAATTTAGCTACCTCGTTCGATTCCGATTCAGCTGTGGTTGGAGCCTAGAAAGATGGATCAATGAGAACAAGAATGATCAAATAGAAAATCATTGTTCTTAATGGTTACTCATAATTTGCTGCTTGATTATACTCCCTCCATCTCACAGCTTAAGGCGTAAAAAAAATTCTGATTTTTACTCAAAGAACAAGGTGCGGGCGATTTCAGGTGATATACTTATCGCTAACCTCCCAAAATTACCCTTCTATGTCGTGGTATCTCTCCCGCCGCGCTCCGGCCGCCGCCGATGTAGCCCCAGTCTGCCTCCCGTTCTGGCTGCTGCCTAGGAAGCTCCAGCCTCTGTCCCGCTCCGTCCGTGCTCCATCCGCCGCCCAGGAGCATGCACACAACGTCCGGGCTCGATTTTTGCCAGATCTGCGTTGATTAATTCGTGGAAATCCTAGTGTTTGGTGTATGATTCCTTCACGAGTTCTTCGTGCTCGATTTTTGCCAGATCTGCGTCGATTAATTCGTGGAGATCCTGGCGATCTTGGGGAGGAGAACAGAGCCCACGAAGCGTTCTTCCAGGCAGGTGGCGCCATGCCCAATTCTAGGACCAAATTCCGGGCTGGGGCCTAGCGCAAAGGAGGCGGTTACTCGATGTGCTGCAGCCTGGGGCGAGGTGGTGGTTCTCACGCGGCGCTGGGGCTGGGCAAGGCGGCCAACCATGAAATGTTCTAAGAAAGATACTGGAATCTTACTGATCCCGGGAGTTGTGGAATTAGGCAGGTGCTCTATTTCCTTGTCTCTTGGACATTAGGGCATGTACAATATAGTGACGCCAACTTCATCTTAGCCTAGCCATGTAGAATTTTTGAAATATTGCCTTTCCTTAACTAAGAGACCATCTCTTAGAAAATAAAAGAACGTTATTTATGCGTTGTATGATATGTCTTCCCTGAGTAAAATAATTTCTTACTAAAATGTTATTATTTATCATTAATTGATAGGGATGACTGCATTGTATGATTTATCTCTATTGCTTTCTCTAGATAACGTGTGAAGCTAAAGGAAGGCATTCCCTGTACATGCCCTTATAGGTCCAACAGCTCACTTCGGTTTCTCAGGAGTTTAAGTTTCTTCGATTTGACCTGAGGTGGCCATGGATCACAGGGCATCGGACCACTAAAATGACATATGAATTTGTGAGTCGCATGTTTTATGTCAAGCATCAATCACTTTTTTAGCCCTAGGCCGTTTCCGCTACTTTGTGTGAAGTTCGAGTAATTTTTCTTGGTGAAGTTCGGTCACTTTTGTTAAGGTTCACACATCCTTTTCTTGATTATTTTTAATATTTCATATTTCTATTTTCTATCTTATGATTGTTGCAATTCCTTTTTTTGGTTCACACTTAGAATATGTGGCGGGCAACATGGAGTGTGGCATAGCTCTTTATTTTCATACACACAAAATTCAAATTTTAAACTTTTATAAAAATCTGAAACAAAATTATAGAGGTAGAAAATGATGTATGCTACAATGGTGCAAAATCTCTATGCACATTAATTTTTATTCTAGCCTACAGAAAATTGACAAAATCTAACAAATTTTATAGTCTTGAAATGTGCAATATTCACTATAAAATTTGTCGAACTTGTCATTTTTGTGTCCCGTAGAATATGAGGTAGTTTATATTGAGATTACACCATTGTATTATATATCATTAGCTATCTCCATAATTTTATTTGGGATTTTTAAAACTTTGAAATAGGAGTTCTAAGTGATAAAAAATAAATGGCTACATGTAGCTCGGTCTTCGTTTTAAGTTTCCTTTGCAACATGGACATATGAAGTAGAGAAGCATGTGACTCTTATGTCATAAATAGAAGCAAAAAGCCCCGCAGCAATAGCCCATTTAAGAAAATACATAATCGTGTGTGAATGCTAAGCATATTTAAAAAATCTTAAACAAAATTATAGAGGTAGAAAATGATGCATGCTACAATGGTGCAAAATCTCTATGGACATTAATTTTTATTCTAACCTACAAAATTGACAAAATGTAACAAATTTCATAGTCTTGAAATGTGCGATATTCACTATAAAATTTGTCAGAACTTGTCATTTTTGTGTCGCCTAGAATATGAAGTAGTTTATATTAAGATTCTACACCATTGCAGTATATATCATTGGTTATCTCCAGAATTTTATTTTGTTTTTTTTTAATTTTGAAATAGGAAATCTAAGTGTTCAAAAATAAATGGCTACGTGTAGCTCGGTATTTATTTTAAGTTTCCCTTGCAACATGGACATATGAAGTAGAGAAGCATGTGACTCTAATGTCATAAACAGAAGCAAACAGCCCTGTAGCAATAGCCCATTTAAGAAAAGACATAATCATGTGTGAATGCTAAGCATATTTTCAACAATGACCAAAGTTGGGTATGTTAACAATAATTTGGCAAAATTGTTCAATAATTGGGTCAAAGAGTACAAGATGCCTGCACTTGTTGAGTTTCTGGAAAAGCTTAGGTAGATGATAAGGCAATTGAGAACAAAACGGGGATTAGTTGTGGAGGCTTGCAAGGTTGCATACTACCTAGTGTAATAAAGGAGTTGAATCAAACAAGCAAGGGTCTACATTATTTGGAAGCAAGAGCATTACCCATTTTAGCCGAGATATGAGGAAATGGATGGAGGCTCATCGTTGACTTGGAGAAAAGGAGTGCTTTTGTAGGAAATGGCAGATTTGCGGTAAGGCCCAGGCCCCATGCACACATGCTCTTCGATTCATATTCTTCATAAAAACTAAGTTGGAGGAATATATTGATCATAGTTTCTGGGTCGCAAAATTCAAAGCAACATATTAGGGAATCCTCATGCCAACTAGAGGAAGGTCCCAATGGCCTAAGGTAACTTCCGGGTTTTATATGATTCCTCCCAAACTAACGAGGAGTGTCGTGCGCCCAAGAAATAGGAGGATAAAAAATTACAGTGATGGCAGAACTGGTAGGAAATATAAATGTAGAACATGTGACCAGTTAGGCCATCTTAAAAAGACATGCAAGGAGCCCGAGATTGAAAGTGGTGTTGATCGAAATGGAACTCCTCCACGGTAATTATTTTATGGATCCCAATTTTCTTTCACTTGTTTTGCCACATCCCTTGCATTTTAAGTTTGAAGAGCATGGCGGCCACTTCTCCTAGGACACCAACTAAACAATATACTCAGCCTAATACTCCTACTACAAGTCCAACGACAAGAAGCATGATTGCAACTATTGCACATGCTTCTACGCCTCCTAGTGCATCCATAAGAAGCAAATCTGTTGCTGCTAGCCCTCTTCAACAAATTTAGTGTATTTGGGTTTGAGAACCAAGATGTTTTGATATGTAGGTCTGAAGTACTTTGATGGTCCTTTTGGTGATCTAATACCATTATGTATTTTTGAAATGTTGCTGAAATATATTTAAAATGCTATCAAAATGCTGCTGAAATATAGTCAAAAACTCAAAATGATGTTGAATTGCTGCTCGTTGGTTGTTGAATAAGTTGTGCTGGAATATTCTCAAATTCTGCTGAAATTATGCTCTGGTGCTGAACCGAGTGCATTAAAATGTGAAAAGGTAAGATCATCTCTAGCAGTGACTGAAAACACGTGAACTGAAAACTCGGAGTTCAGTTCACCGAACTCGTGTTTACGGTTCTGAAAAACCTTGTCGCAGATCAGAATCCGTAAAATAAGAACTGAAAAACTAAATTTGAAATGTGGCAGCGAAATTGGTCGATGATCATATATATAGATGGATTTGATGCTCCGATTGAGCATCAAAAGTTATATAAATCGATAAATTAAACCTAAAATTACTTATACACCGGCGGGCGCTACTAATTTGATACAAAATGCGGCCTAAATTAGTGGCCTATGCGCGCGGCTAGCCGGTGGTGGCGGAGCGTCTCGGCGGTAGAAGGCGTCAACGCTGGCGTCGATGAGCTTCACTCCTTGTCGGCGTCAAGCTCGAATATCTCGAGCTTGACACGGCGGACGCGCGCCTCCCGGCGGGCCGCCTCGTAGTCGCGCACTTGGCGCACGGCGTCCGCCTCCTCCCGGCGGAAGCGAGCGTGGGCCTCCGCCTCGGAGATGGCCTCCGTCTGCGCGACCATGGCGTCCTCCTCGTCGGAGCCGTGGACGTAGTCGCCCACCAAGAAGGTGGGCGACCGCGCGGGGACGAGGTCGTCGTCCTCGGCCTGGCGCAGCGGTGCGCGACTGGAGGAGCCGCCTGACGAAGCCCCTCGCCACCGTTGCCGAACCTCGCCAGCTTCCCTGGGGGCGTGAGCCCCCAGTTGGTCCACCGGCGGGCGCTGCGCTTGCGCGCTCCCTCCGACCTCTTCCATTTACGCCGCTCCTCCTCGGTGCAAAACGTGGGGGGACGCGGCGGCGAGTCCCCGCCGCCCAATCCCGTGCCGCGGCCTACTCCGCCGCCACAGGAGGCCATCGTGCCGCTTAGGAGGGTGCAAGGGTGGCTGCGGCTTGCTCGATTTCTCGCCGGAATACGTGTGACGCAGCGGCGGAGGGAGTGGAAGCGGCGGAGGGGAGTAGGGTTTGGAACCCAAACTCCCCTCCACGGCCCCTTTTAATACGGGGTGGCCGCGCAGTTTCTCGGGGGCCCGAGCTCGTTATACGGGCCATGCCGCGAGTTCGGGTTCCGTTCTGACCAGTTTCGGCCCGAACCTGTATATCCGCCGGAGTTTTTCAATTTCGGCCAGTTTTTCAATCAGTGCTAGAGATGCTCTAAGGGCATCTATGTTTTTCTTTGAAAGGTCCTACCGTCGCACTTCCCTGGGGGGTCGTCTTGTGATCTGTTAGTCGTGCACATCGGTAATACCACATCCTCTGCCTCACCACGGAAGCCCGAGTGTCATTGAGTTCGGTTAGTCAGTGTTAAGTTTTTGGTAAATACAGCTTCAGATATTCCTTCCGCATGGAATCAACATTGCTCGAGTCACACCACAGCCGCTGGAGGAATCGAGAATCCGCTGCTCCATCAACAGAGCACAGCAGCGATGCCTTTGTCCACATGGAGAGGTTCTCTTTAACCCTGCTTATCCTCACGCTAAAGAAAAACTACGTCTCTCTCTACAGGCGTTCCTCAAATTCTTGGTGCATCCCATTCCCAAAGACACATCACCGACATTAGGTGGTGTCACTGAACGTCATCGCTGCACTCATTCTATTGACCAAAACTAGCTAATAGATGAGACGCAATTATTTTAGTATGGCTTTTCTTGCTGTGGAGTAGAAGCTAAGGCTGAGTGCTATATGGACAACGGATGTACATGTGAATAATAACTAGGATTTCAGTCCTTCACCAACCAACGGATGTCCAGTGCTTATGTAGTCGTGCCATTCATAGTCTAGCCTTCCTTCTCCGGTTCGGGGTTCACTGCTTTTTTTTTTTAACCAAACACAATACAATTACAGACGCTCACACATACGCGCACACACTCACCCCTATGAACGCATGCGCATCCTACCCCTATGAGCACCTCTAAGAGACTGCGTTGAAGAAACTGATCCGGCGGGTCTCGAGATTGACAAGTCACCACTGCCCCTCGCTGTTGACGAGAACGTCGCCTCCCACTGAAGAATATTCCGCTTTTATGAGACACCAAAGTATCAAATCTGAGATTTGAACTCTGTTGGGCTGGGGGTGCCACTGCCCTCCTAACCATCCAACCACATGTTCGAGGTACACTTTGATGATGCGACTGCGTACATGAGTTTTTTCATCATTCCGTACTTGAAAGGAACCTCTTTCATTTTTATTTTATTTTCCTTAAACCTTTCCAATAGCAATAGTCCGAAGGTTTTACTATTAGTTGAGACAAAGATTTGGAGTGTAGATATTTATTTTAATAGTTATTGCCGTACACCTTTGCTCTCATAAAATTTTAAGGAGCCACTTAATCATTAGACATTTATTTTAGATCTCTAAAAGTTCTACTCCAGGTCCACCCCTTGATCTTTTGGTCTAACATGATGTTTCACCGTGTAAGCCTATACTTTTTTTCTTGTAGGCACCACTTTGCCAAAAAAAAACTACATAAAAAACCAATATTTTCCTAACCCCTTTGGGTATTTCAAAAAATGATAGCATAAACTTGGGAGGCTTGTTAATACTGAATTATCAAGCACAAGCCGATCACCCGTATGAAAGGAGTTCGCTCACCCAACTTGCGAGCTTCCTCTCATAATGATCTTCCACCGGTTTCCTCTATTTTTTTAATGGGATGAAATGAATTATTCCCGAGTATCTAAATAGAAGTGTACCGGAATCACATCTAAATAAATTCATTTATTGATCCTCTACTTCTTTACTCTACCAAAACAAAAAACCTAGATCTTGTGGAAGTTTAGTTTTAATCCCGATAGCTTCTCAAAAATGCAAAGAATCGGCTTCCTGTTCAATTCTTTTTCGATGTCATGCTCCATAAAGATGATTGCATCACCAGCATATTGAAGGACCGACACTGCCCCCCTCGACCGGATAAGGTATGAGTCCATCTACCTGACAATCTTTCTTTCCTCCTGCAATTGAAATTTCTAACATGTACGCAACTATATTAACTAACAGATATGATAACGGATCACCTTGTCTCAATCCTTTATGGGTCTGAAAGTAATGACCAATATCATCGTTTACTTTAACTAGCATAGTGGCCCTCGCAGATGCGAGGGGTCATATCTAGTGATATATGAGAAACTATTTTTTAGTTTCATTAATAGATCAATAGTTGCACACGCAGCAATACTATTCTTCCATAAAATTAATTTAAAATATCACATAGATATTCAATACTATCGTATTGAGATTGAGTGATCGTTTCATTAGCTGAAAATTAACAGCCAGGAAATCATATAGGATGATGATTTAAGTGTGATCATCAAGGCAA
This sequence comes from Lolium rigidum, assembly GCF_022539505.1. NCBI lineage: Eukaryota > Viridiplantae > Streptophyta > Magnoliopsida > Poales > Poaceae > Lolium > Lolium rigidum. The sequence goes on from NC_061511.1 coordinate 245,350,869, forward strand.
TTGTTATTTTGTTTTGGAAAAAAACCAAAGAGCAGTAAAATACCATGAAGGATTGTTGCGCCTTATATGTTTGGAAAGATCAATCATCGAAGCATTTTTCTTACTACTCTTCTACACCCAAAATTATGGTGCTCATATAGAAATATGACTAATTGGTCAACTCAAACCATGGACATTTCAAGTAGTCTGTAAGCTCTTTGTGGTTACTAAGAATATTTATATGCAGACATATCTTTTTCCGGATTTACGCAATGCTTGTGTTGTGGTTCGAATTTGCACTTAATTATGTTGGTATGATACAAACAGATAGGAAAACATTATCCGCTTAAGGGATAATTATATTTGTAAAGCATTAACTGCAGACTTGCTCAAGAGATAGAAAATGACAGGTAAATACGGGCAACCGATGATAACAGAAAATACATGAATTATTCAAGGAGAACATGTAAGACGTTTGAACAGAAAAGGACGACATTAGGTAAAAACGGGAGAAATGGACCTGAAGCTAGAAGTATGGAGTTCATACAGTTTTTCACTAACCTTCAGGGCATTCACGTCCTCATCTATGATTTCGTCGTCCGAAATAAAATGTCCTCGACCACTGAAAGAGATGCACCATTCTAACTTCCTCCACAGTGAAGCTGAACACTAAATTTTGGTACCTTCCATATTTTGTTGTCTCAAATCGATACAGCATAATTCTTGTCTCACCCATACCCATCGTTTGTTCTAGCTTCATACACAACAACTCAAGGTCTATCTCACTTAAGGAAAAGTTCGACTGCCTTATTATTTTGCTATCAACAGATAATCTGGAAGAGCATAGGGAGAGTAGCATGTGAGAACAGAGCAAACTAAATCTACACACATTAAGATTGGATTGTGTCTGTACAAAACTTTTGGTAGTCATATGTATGTATCTCTTCCTGAATCCTTGGACCAAATATTGGTAGACCCATTGCAGATCGAACATACATCGTCTTGTTTTCCTTGGCAGCTTAAGTAACTTCTATACTTACGTGCATGGTATGAACAGTTTCAAAATTTCGAACTGGTATGCATGTACATAAATAGGATATGCCTTTGCTAATTAATCAGCCTCGTCACATCAGAAAATACCATCTACCAATGGGTAAACACTCAACACCTTGTATCCTGCTTGTAGTGCTCCTATGAACCTGAACCTCACACTTAACCCTGGAACGGAACACCAGTAGAGTGGTAACGACATCATTGCAGATCGAACCAACAGAGATACATGAATCACCGTTGATACCGTTGAGACATCTTTGCTACCTTGGCCAAACCGACACATTATGTTATCTGTCTTGCCCGACAGAACCTAGGAGCAAGAATGATTTTCCTGTAGATATCGTGCTCCCCGTCCATAAAAAGTTGTCTCAATTTTGTCTAAATTTGGACATATCTAGTATAGACACATTCAAATTTAGAGAAAGTTAAGACAACCTTTTATGGATGGAGGGAGTAGTTAAAATATTGAAAACTTGAGTGACTTCATGTACATCTAAACTGGGAGTGGGAATTAATAATACCACGTAGATGCAGACGTATTAAGCACTAACGGATAACACCAAACAGTTAATGGCTGCAGAAAAGGAACTTACACTGAATCACATACATTCGTAACACACCTGCATAGGAGAGGATTGAGGGAGGTTAATTTAGGGTTTCATATCAGAGATGTGTTATTTCTGAATTCCGGATATCATCCCCCACCGGCAGCACCTCTAGCGCTAGATTCTGGCTGAGCTATGTACGTTGGACATCTGCATCACCACCGTTATGGGATAGGGCGAGAGGTGGATTTAGTCTCCCGAAGTCAGATGCAGAGATTAGATCTGCACATATCGGGGCGGGATGGGTCGCCATCTTCATCCTCCTGCTAAGTGTATATGCCGAATTGTTTTTTTTTTCTTTCTTACATTCACGTGGACTCTTCTAGCCAGCGCATAAGCGGATTGATGTCCATCGTAGAAATATCTTAACTTTACGGTCATAAATCTAAACCATTCGTTTGTTGTTGTTTTAATAATATATAATATATAATAATAGATAGATCATAGACGTGTCAGACGTAGTCACACAGTTACATTAATATTAGTCTTTTATTAAATCGTAGCCGTAAATTTTAGATCTAACAACTAAAATAATTCCGATGATGTGGATTAACATGGTGTCTCTGTTTTAAATCTCTGTATTATACTTTTAGTATATAATAATAGAATAGATGCCTACACTTCCACGATTAACAAAACAATCAATCCATTGGCATCATTTAGGGTCAAAACCCTTCATTCGCAAAACTTGTTGCAAAAAGGGTCATTGCACTTTATCATAGGATTTTCAAAATCAATTTTTTGAGCACCCCATACTTTTTTATTCTTATGAAGTTTGTGGCTTGTTTCATGCATAATGAGTGCCCCTTCTTATATATGCCTCCCTGGCATGTGAATCGTTTGCCGTGCGACAAATTACTTTGTGTGCCACCTCAGTAGCATGATTTGTACCAACCTTTGTAAAAAAATAAAGGTCACATTTAGCAAACAAATCGTCCTATATTATTGTATCTATATTACATTTTGTTTTTTAGGAAGTAGAATAATGGTGCCATAGTTTAGATGAAAGAGTGATAATTCCCCCTCTTGGAATTTAGCAAACATGTTAATTATGTCTTGTTTCAATATTTTGCAAAATGTTCGATAGAACTCTTCTAGAAACCCGTCTGGTTTCGGTGTTTTTTTCTTTTCCATTTGCATAATCGCTTCATACACCTCCCTTTCTGCAAAGTCGTCTATAACGATGTTTTTTATTTTACGCATGCAATATTTGTATAATATCCATGGTTTGTGTGATTGTCTATGAGAAATTGTTATGGGCTGGTACGGCAAACAACCTTTTATAGAACTTAATCATTTGATCAACTACCATTGAAATACTTTATGCACCCATTCCCAATTTCACATCACTGACATTACGTGTCTCTTAACATCTGTCTCTTAACATCCATATCACAACCCCACCGCCTCTGTTCTCTTAACTAAAAGTTAGCTAAAGACGAGAAAGTTTGTACTAAAGCTCTATGGAATAGAAGAGGAGACAAAAACTCCTATATATGGAATCCAAATGTACATGTGAACAATAACTTGGACTTCAGTGTTCAAAAAATCACCCCACCAATTATTTATCTTTCATTTAAATTAAGATAATCTCCAACATCTACACCATACATTGCGCTCTCTATATAGAGCATAGTGGGAAAAGTCCAAAAAAGCTCTAAAAATCACACCATTACGCACAGAAAAATAAATTACATCCATCCCGGGCTGATTCCATGAAAATTATTGCATGAGGTCGGAATTGTCCTTTGCTCTCTGGCTCGACCATGATGGTGGCACGGAGGTGGACCTCAATTAGTAGGCCAAGTGATGGCCGTCAATCAATTATATCTGAACCCAGTTCAACTGTGGTTGGAGAGTGAAGGAGAGATCGATGGACAACATCAACAATAATATGAGACTTTCTTCTTATTAAATGTTACACTTAAAAGTGTTGCTCGATTGTTGTGCTAATAAATGTAAAAAGGAAAACATATTTCTTTCCTTTGTTTAAGTTCATTCATCGGATCTCATATGGATCAGATTTCTTTTTTTTCTCTAAATTTTGAAGGAATTTATGGTGGTTGAATTTATGGACGTGTCTTCATGCGCTGCTCAACAGTATTATTGTGTGAGCATGGTTCTATTTTTTTACGGGGCTAAGCCCTGTTCGGACCATGCGTGTGTGGTTGAGCGATGATGGATCAACATGTGGTGGAAGCACGTGACGACTTCGGGGAGGTCATGATCTTTGCGTGTTGGGTCTTGAGTCTCGAGAATGAAAACTCCAGATCCGATCTTCTCTTGTTGAATATGACAATGGTGTCATTCATGCCATGTTCCCTTGTTAATGCATTTCTTGAAGTTTGAACGGACTTCTATTTGGGTGAAAACCATGATCCGCGTTGGTGGTTGGATCCAGTAACGATAGCATAGTGCGGAGTTCCCCTTTTGGAGGCATATTTGTTGAAACACCTCTCATGGTACCATCATTGGTGGTTGTTGCAGTTGTTCTAACGACCATAGTTTTTTTCTGTAATAATTTAGTTGTTTGCATCCTCGATATCTTCTAGCTCTTGATATCGTGTTGATGCAGAGGCCGGCTGTAATTCACATCTTCTTGGTTTTACCACTTGGCACATAATTCCAATGTAGAATAGAATGTTATGTAATGTAGATTCTGATTGCGTAGATTTGTTCGTTGTATCTGGAACGAGGTGTTCGCTCTCTCTAGAGAGTGAGTCCAAGCTAGGACGTTCAAGCTGTTTGTTCAGGGCTAAGCCGAACCGCCGCTGCGCCGGGACGTCGTGTTGTATCCGGAGAGCAAGGTCAACTTTTTCCGGGTTACGGCGCTGTGGCTCTGGAACCAGCAACATGAGCATCATTTCAATGGCCGGCATATGGGACTACCGGCGCCATCCCCGCGGCAGACGAAAATTACTCTTGCGTCTCTTTGTAGCGTTATGACAGTAACAAAAAAGTAGTCCGTAAATGTGGTCCGGATGTGGACCACACCGCTATACATAAATCGCCATTCAGCTCGATATACATCAGCAAATACAACAGGCCCAATCTTGGGGCTAGCAGTTGGCCCAGATAGCATGATCATCCAGACCCCAGTTTCATTTAACAAGAAACATGGATTCACGACTACCCTTCTTTTCTTTACGGCTTAATTTCCCGGCGATCACAGGTTCACAACCAAATGGCACCAACATCATTATATCACTACACTTGTCCGCATTGTGGTGGGGACAACAAACTGAGGCATGTCAATAGCTAACTGAGCCGCGGAAATTCGCTTCTGATCCCGGGCACAGATGATCCTGGTATCCCGATCCTTTAGCCACGTGAAGATTCCAGCACTAGCGTTGTATTCCATCTCGCAATCCATTTTCCAGTAAAGTAAGTACAAAGACAATGGCCCACGTCTGTACTACAGTTAATGCAGAGCATGCCATCATGAACTGGCTTGTTGATTCCATCCCCATTCCCCAGTCCCCACCAGCCCTTCGGATTGAGATCCGGCAATGAACAGCTGTGACATGCATCTAGTTTTTGGCCATTGGATCCAAACTCGATGGACAGATGAACATGAATAGGACTATGGTACGGTGCATATGCTACAGTATGCACGCTACAGTGTACCTACTACAGGAACGGCCACAGTGACGCGCTACAGTACTTAATCTGATCCGCTCGTTTTTGATCCAACGACCCATGGGCATGTCACCGGATCCGTGTCCCAGCCCTTCTCCCCGAGTTTTTTTTTGTGAGATCCCCTTCTCCCCGAGCTGATAGACACAATTTGCATCAGGAGGACCTGGGCCCCCGTTCATCGCCGTCCTGGAGCTGGCGCTGGCCTTCGTCGCCGGGTTGACCTCGACTACGTCACCGTCGGCTGGCTGTGAGGGACTTCTGGATGGAAAGAGAGAGGGCGCGAAGGGGAAGCCGGATCCGGTCGCGGAGCTACGAAAGGAGACCGGTGGAGGCAGATCAAGACGGCGGTGGCGCCGGCTCATCCCTCGTCGCCATGGTTTGCTTTTGACCCCAACCTTGAGCCAGAAACTGCAACTCTATCATGATTCTTCAATTTTGTACTACGGCACATGGCCTATGGGCTAGCGGTACAGAAATTCCCATCATCACTCCGTGAGCTCCACAACCGTGTCCCCACATTAGGCCCACCGTACACTATACCATGTCATGTTTTTTGGTGGGATGTATTCATTGGAAGGCACACCACCCGCAAGTGAATCAATGAGGGAGCGGGGCTAGATGCGCTCCAGAGCCAAATCGCCGCGCCCAATGAGCCGGTACTTTTCAGTCCCTTCATCCACTGAAAATACTTTATTGACACCGGTGCATCCTAATTTTGGCGACCACTCAGATTCCCTATCCATCCTATTCTCAAGCGATCGTGTTGGCCATTGTACCACCGATCAGTTCGGTTCAAATTCCTTAATGCCGAGATGGCATGTTCCATTTTGTTATCTTCTCAGCTAGAGGTAGTGTTTGAGCACTGAAGCATCAGTGTATTTATAGACTGGCCGACGCCATGAGTACTATAGGCATAAAGGCATTTCTTTTGATGACAGAAAAGGTGTAAGCTTCAGTTTAATATTGGTATCAGTGTCCTAAGAAAAATGCAACATTATATACTTAACATGATAACGCGATTGTGCGGTATGAGCGGCCAAGGCGATCAAGGCGATCTGGGCGACCCGGGGGAGACGTCGCACGCTCTGGCTGCCAGCGCGGCCCTTCGTCGGCGAAGACGGCGTCTTAACCTGGCACCGGCGGCGGAGAACTGCTTCTCCCTGCTGCAAGCGACACTAGAGGAGAATGATGCGGACGAGATCGGCGAGGAAGACCACATCGCGTTTCGAGTGGCGGAGGAGGCCATTGAAGACTACCCCTCTAGGCCGAGTTCGCGGGTGGTGCGGCGGCCAAGGAAGTTTGATGAAGAGCTTCTCCCCGAATTCTGGGCCGACGCAGGGTTTCCGTCGCCGTCCTCACGGTTTTGCAAGCGCCGCTCCTCCCCCGACTAGGTGGCGCCAGGCAAGGTTTCTAACGGTGCTTCTATGTGCAGGTCGATGCCTTCGTCTTCCCCGGTCGTGGCGCGGAGGGCGGCTCGTGGCGGAGGAAGCTTGTCATCGGCTTCTCTGACGGGACTATGCCTCGCACGTCCTCCTCGGGTCGGCAGCTGAAGAGGACCTCTCCCCCGACGGTGAGTTCCACCGCTGCCGATCGTAGGGTTTTTTCCTAGATGAGGCGTTTGCGGTGCATGCCTCTACACTACCTCAGGTGCTAGCATTGCCGGCACTTTTGGTGCGGGCACTTTGCAATTCTGCCACTAATTCTACTATTTAGCGGCAGTTTCTTATTTGTGCCATTAATTCCTACTTAATTAGCGGCAAATTAATGAAGTGCCTCTAATGTTTCGGCAATCAGCGGCAGTACTGGAAAAGTGCCGCTAATATAATGCTAAATTAGCGGCAGTTAGAAAAAGTGCCGGCACTATTTTTTCATCTACGTTTGCACAGAACCCCTCGGAATATTTAGATTATTCGTGTGTAGTCCCCAGCCCCACCCCCTTTCTCCCATCCCACCTGCACGCACGCGACCTCACGCCCGTGCTATGCCGCCGCCGCCGCGGCGCCGCCGCCCACGGCTCCGACCGTCGCCGACCGCCTCCGCCCACGGCTCCGACCGTCGCCGACCGCCTCCGCCACTGCAGATCGCCGGACCATCTCCAGGCGGGTCTTCTCCCTAGATTCCCCGCCACTGCGATGCTTCTCTCCTCCCGTGCGCGCCCCCCACGGCAAACCCTAGCCGTGCGGCTCGGGTTCGCCGGCGCGGTGCGTCCCCTTCCCAGCATCTTCGGCTGCTCCACGCCCGTGCTATGCCGCCGCCGCCACCCATGGCTTCGACCGTTGCCGACCGCCTCCGTCACTGCAGATCGCCGGACCATCTCCACGCGCCCCCACGGCGAACCCTAGCCATGCGGCTCGGGTTCGCCGGCGCGGTGCGTCCCCTTCCCCGCATCTTCGGCTGCTCCCCTCTGACAACTACGACTTCTAACGTCGTCAACAACCCCGTTCCGTCCTCCGGTTCCATGGCTGCTCCAGCCCGACGCCTGCCCGACGCCTGCGACCACTCCAGGTTCTCCGTGTTCTCGCAGGATCTGGTCTGGCTTCTCCAGATCGACGGTGTGGTGGTGGTGCTGATGCTCCACTACGCACCGCAGCACCAGTCGCCTCTCCGACGTCTACGATCAGGTAGCCCCTCGGTTCCCCTGCAATTCTTATTGAGCTGCTATACCACTAGTCATGAGTGATTACTCTTTGTGATTCACTATTCAAGAGGAAAGAATTTTTAGGTAATTTAGGAATTTCGTTAGTCCTGCCATGCCCATATTTTCCTGATGCAATTGGTAGTGTAGTTTGAAGAAGTCTGGAGGAGTCTTTCCTATTAAGGAATCTGCAGGCTGTACCTAGATAATCTAGGTTGTTCTGTTGATTTCAGTTCCTTGCCGTCCATGTTGACAGCAATTCTTATCATGGTCACGCTAGATTTAATTTTCTCAGATTCTTAAAATTCTTTTATGGATTTATGGGTATTGCTCGTCCCTATTCTAGAGGCAGTGATGTTAATTACCCGGCATGTAGCAGCCTAGAAGTATCAAAACACAACAATTAGCTGCAGTAAATTCACACACTTCTATGCTATCACTGATTGATTGAGACTCTGACTGTGATTTTTCTCGTAAAATTATACAATGTATTTCTGTTTCGCATTTGTATGCGTTCATAATCAAATTTGGTTGTGGTATTTCACTTTCTAGAAGAAGGGTTCTCTCGAGACAAGTCACAACATGCAGCATATGAGTAGTCGCTGCGTGGTTTAGTGAAAACATTTGGACAACAGGGTGTTGAATAATCAGTTATTTTCATGCATCATATAAACTATTGTTTCACTTGCTGCCTTGACTGATTGTGGAAGTATCTGTTCATAGATAATAATCATGTCAATGACACAAGTAATCAGCAGTTGGTTGTTAGGTTGTATGCTAGTCACCACTGACTGATCGAACTAGCTCTTGTACAGTCTCTTTGATCTATATGGAGTATATCATAATTGTTGTCACATGAATTATTGAGTTATGTTGTGTTAGTTTGCTTTGAGAGGTCAGGCTAACGGGGAGTTGGATCAGTACTCTATCAATGTGACTATTACTAACAGATAATTTCACCTCATGTTTTATGATTTACAATGCGTCAATTATGATGTTTCTTTTCTCTCTCTATCTGGACTACAGAGTTTTGAAGATCAACTAGCTGACTGGACACATCCCTTGTACATTGTCCTGAATTCCAAATTTCGAAACCTTGTGAGTACGTTAGTACATTTCATTCTCCATGTCTCTACTCATTTTGTGATTCTTCGACAAACTTGGTGGTCTGTGTAACTGTGTTCCTTTTTTTCACCTATTCTCGTGTCTTGCAGTATACGTATATTACAAGGATTTTTAAATTATTATAGCATTTTCCAGAGAATCTAGCTAGCTCTGAGATTCTGTAGGTTGCTACAGAAGATTTTATAAGGTTTTACTGATATATTGGTGCTCATTTGTCAAGTTTTTCTTGTTAGAACTTTATTTATGGAATACTGCAGGGACATTCCGTATAACTAATATCTAGAGAAATAACTTACAACATTGGTCTCCTTCAAGTAGTCACACTGGATATACCTTATAAAATCCTCTGTATTCTAGCTTATCTGTATTCTGAAAATACAGATGTTCTATTGACGTTCAGACTTATTGTGGAAGTATCTGTTCATAGATAATAATCATGTCAATGACACAAGTAAAAACCACTATTGGCCTAATGGTACAAGAAAATCATTAAAGAGTTGAATAGTTAGAATTTCTTAAACTGTCTATTTTTTATAAATGTGTTGAGACTTTCTGCCTGATGGTGTTCAACTTGCAAATGCTATTCGGTGCATGTCTAGCTTACTTTCAAAATCCAACAACTTACTTTCAGATAGTCTGATAGTCATATTCTTGTGAACTGGACATTTTTTTTTCAACACTTCACTGTTGTACGATTATAATTTTAGTTGGTACCGTAATTATCTGTCTTAATCCCAACAACTTTCTTGTATTGTACATTTCTACTACTACTAGACATGGTGGCTCTGTTTTTGATATGTAGTGTGGTATCCATATAGTTGAGGTAAGCATAGCTACTGGGCTTTCAAATCACGAGCTTCCAAGCATATTCTTCTTTAGTAATGTCATTTCTTTTGAGCTGTGCATATCTGAGTATCTCTTTCATAGAGAATTAAATCTTGTGTATCTGCATTCTCTGCTTTTAATGCAGAATAATGCAACAGCTGGTTTTACTTTGGACCACTGGTCTATGAATTGTTCTAATTTAGTGCTAGTAGATAAAAGTGCATTGTCCTACATGATAATAAACGCAACAGTAACATTATGTGGACTTGAACGAAACTTCATATTGGAAGTATCATTCAGTAGACTTCAAAAATAAATTGTATAGTGCATGCTTATTATATCTCGTGAAAAGTTGATATGGTTTCTGCTATTAACTCTTGTGTTCATTAATTTGCCTTGACAGGGATCTTGGAAGTCAAGAATTGAAAGGTTTCATTACTGATGAAATAAGTCATCTGACAGACTTGGTATGCTTGTAACTTGTAAGTATCATTGCACCCACTTCAGTCGATTTCAACTTGATCCAGGTCAACGTTGGTACTCAGAGTTTCCATGTATCGATGAGCTTGAGTTTCATGCTTGCATTAGCTTTACAGGAACACATGGACACTACTTTGAAATTTAAAATCTTCTAGTATTATAGAAAATTGGTTGACCTTCTACTTGGTGTTTCCGAAAAAAATCTATTTTCTGAAAAAAATACTAGCAAGTAACTAGATGTATTTGTTTTCTTTTTTTTATGAAGCAAATGTGTTTGTATTCTTGTTTTGAAGCAAATGTGCCTATCTTTTTTTGAAGAGAGCTAGATGTTGTGCAATGGTGGAAGAACCCTCCTGCTTAAGCGAAGTCACTGTCATCGAATATTCAGTTTTGAGCTTCATAGGTTGAGTCGGTACTACTCTGATTGCTAAGAGGGCGTATAGGTCAGTACAATGTTTTCTTATTTGAATTCAGTATGATGTTTTCTTATTAGAGGCCCGAACAATGTTGATTGACAGATAGTGACAAGAAAGCAGTTGCAAATTTTTCCAAGTGTTCCAAGTGAATGTTTTGGAACATAAGGTCGTTGGTTTACATATGTAGAAATTACTAATATGGCACTTCATGTTCCCTTCACATGCTTGGTGCGTCATCTGTTTTTGAGGCCTCTGACACTATCCTAGCTTACTAATCTGGGCATTTTCGTGATGGTGCTTAACTACTCATGTATTGGTTTCCAAGTAATTTTCATGATGGTGCTTAAATACTCATGCACCGATGCACATGCCTATTGTCTGTACTGTACACTATCTTGATCATTCCATCTACACTAACTTGATCATCCTATTCTATGAACTTTCTCTGAATTTATATACATATTCCTTATGGATACTGAGATTCAGAGACGATTTAGCACATGACATATTCACATGATATCATCGCCAGGGACCGCATCATAAGTGACTTTTGAATAGTTTTGTTCTTTCTTACTCTTGCGGAGTTAGAAAAATTATGGTAATTATTTCGTCATGTAATGAACTAATTTTTCCTGCTATTACAGGTTGATATGAGATCATGCTTACCAAAAGCAAAATTCCTGTTCCTGATATTATTGTGAGTATCCTTTGTGGGTTAACTAATCTTACTCTGAAAAAAGGAGGCACGTTGATTTCCTTCTGTGGGATAGTGATTACTTATGTCATTTTGAGTATCTAAATCTTTGTATTCACATTTTTTTTCATTTTCCATGTTCTGCTCTTTTAATGCTGACTATCTTCGTTTGCATGATCTCATATATACTCTTGCTTAACGTGATGTACATTGTATCTCTGGAGAAATACCTTAGAACACTGGTTTCCTTCTAGTAGCCACACTGTAAGCCTTGGATTAATGTGAATCATCTATACTCTTGCTTATTTGTATTCTGACAATATACTGTTCTATTTATATTCAAACTTTTACTTAATGTTTTCATTGTTAGTACAATCAGTAAGACCTGTTTTTTCAATGAAACAACATTCTTTAATGGAAGCTTCAACTGGCAACGAAGACGAAGGCGAAATTGATGGCAAGAACTCATTCTGCAGCAGCTTCGACATCGGAGAGAAAGACATGAACTATCTCGGGTTGGAGTTTCTGTCCTTGGCCTTGGTAACAAAGATCAAATCTGCTGACTCATTGTTGGTATAGTTACATAAGATAGACACTTCATTTGTAATTGCTGTCACTGTAATTTGTGATGTTATTGTAAGGAATTAAGCGTAATATTAATTATTATGCAATACTATTATTTTTAACCTGAAAATTTAGTTGCACGCATTTACATTTGAGGAACGATTAACAATGCCTCACTTGCCAAGAATGTTTGAAAATGGAATCAATGGCACATCAGATATAGTGCCTCAAATTGATATGGAAGGCATAAAACAAAAGTGCCGGCAATGGTTTTACAGGCAATTTAACAAGTGCTGGCAATGGTTTTACAGGCAATTAAAAAAGTGCTGGCAATGGTTTTACAGGCAATTAAAAAAGTGGTTTTACAGGCAATTTAAAGAGTGCCGGCAAAGATAATACTACCGGCAGTTTTAAAAGTACCACAAAATAGAAGTGTCGGCAGTTTGAAATGTGCCACTAAATAAAAGTGCCGGCATTTTCTGAAAAGTGCCGGCAAAGACCTACCTCGACTGGAATAAATGCAGCACTTTTTTTTGTGGAATTAGGCAGGTGCTCTATTTCCTTGTCTCTTGGACATTAGGGCATGTACAATATAGTGACACCAACTTCATCTTAGCCTAGCCATGTAGAATTTTTGAAATATTGCCTTTCCTTAGCTAAGAGACCATCTCTTAGAAAATAAAAGAACGTTATTTATGCGTTGTATGATATGTCTTCCCTGAGTAAAATAATTTCTTACTAAAATGTTATTATTTATCATTAATTGATAGGGATGACAATAAAAAAATGCATTGTATGATTTATCTCTATCGTTTTCTCTAGATGACGTGTGAAGCTAAAGGAAGGCATTCCCTGTACATGCCCTTATAGGTCCAACAGCTCACTTCGGTTTCTCAGGAGTTTAAGTTTCTTCGATTTGACCTGAGGTGGCCATGGATCACAGAGCAGCGGACCACTAAAATGACATATGAATTTGCGAGTCGCATGTTTTATGTTAAGCATCAATCACTTTTTTTAGCCCTAGACCGTTTCCGCTACTTTGTGTGAAGTTCGAGTAATTTTTCTTGGTGAAGTTCGGTCACTTTTGTTAAGGTTCACACATACTTTTCTTGATTATTTTTAATATTTCATATTTCTATTTTCTATCTTATGATTGTTGCAATGTTTCACGTATCCACCATAAAAGAAAAAAGGTTTAAAATGGTATGTTCTAATAAGATCACCGCATGAAGCAAATAATCAGGGATTCCTGTAATGTCCCAGGTTTAGAGACGATCGAGGGGTAGATTTTAGAAAGGGATGTGCATTGCATTGTAATTTACGGGGAAATTTCGCGCTTTTAAACAAAAACTGCATCGAAGGGGGACAAGTTTCTCTCTCGACACTTTACAGGGTTAGGGTTTCGAGAGTGCGACAAACTTGCTCTTATCTAACTAAACTAGGGTTTTGAGAAGAGAGGGGAGAGTTTGCATCACAACTTAAGTTGCATGATTGAATTCAAACCTAAGTTGAATTTGAATTTCAAATTCAAACATCAAATAAATATCTCATCAATTCAATTGTGAGGAAATTCATTAAGTAAATTATAAATAATAAACAATATGAACAATTAAAATAAAGTAAAGCTCATTAGAGAAAACTTTGAGCTTTATTGATAATCACACATTATACATTGTCAATTACAATATTCGAATTGAAATAAAGGAATTATTACAACACATTACACAAATTGGGATAAATAAAAAAAGAAGATAAAAGAAAAGTACAAGTATGAATCTATCCTAAATACTACAATGTGAACATCATCTAATCTTGAGCTTGAAGATCATCTTGTCCATTTGATCATCCTTTTGAACCTGCACATAAACACAACAAACACAAGTTATGCCAAGTGGCATAGCCACTTGGCAGGTTAGAAATCAAATGAAAATAGGAAATAAGCAGATAGGACCAAAGTGGCCGAGCTGATCCATGCCACAGTCAAGTTCCAGGTCCAAGTACACAGCACCTGTCTACACACACACACAGCCTGCTCACAGGGCTGTGTGCATGCAGCACACACACACAGTGAGTCACCCAAAGGGAAAGGTGGAGCTGTCGACCAGGGATGCAATGGCTGGCCATATAAAGGCTTTTCACAGCCAAAACCCTAGTCACTTGTTTCAGCCATCGACAAGCAGCAGTGGTAAGTCACCAAGAACAGCAAGAATAGCTCAAGAACACCAAGAACGCATGAACGACTAAAGCTGTTTCATCCACTCCACAATCACCAGTAAATTAAACCAAGACCACAAGCTTGCTAGGAGGAGCAGGGCAAGCAAAAGACCAAGCACGTAAGCAAACCCTCTACACCAACAATATTTCTAGGAGCCGGAGTGAGGTATACCAATCATCATGAACAAACCAGATGGTTTTGTTCATAAATAAGCATATGCACCAATCACACATAAGCAAAAGGGTAGATACCCTATGTTTGTGTCATCCTATGGCTAACTAGTCATTTGGTTCAAGCAAACATAGAGAACAGCCAAGAGAGATCATCCAGGGAACATTGGTTGTGTCTACACATGGACACAACCGCAGAAATCCAACATGGATTCAAAACCCCGGCCGATACCAGTGCTCACTTGACAACCGGAGCTAGCTAAGCCATCGTACATGATAGACTATCATGTGTCTATCTAGATTATCAACATCAAAAGCATCTGGCAACCAGAAATGGTAAGGCCAGTAAGCAACAATCCACCACAGCCCGTTCCTGAGAAGTGGGAGCTACCATGACAGCACCAAGTGGCTGTCAAGGCTACCTCAACCACTAAAATAGCCAAACCACCAAGCCAAGCACAAATATCATCACCCAGATTTGGGTTCAAAGATGAGCTAGGGTCCCCAACCACTGTTGGCATCCCTCTAGCTCAATCAAGTTTATTACAAGAATCATCACTGCAGTAGCAGCTTCATCATCATTTATCCATCAAACAAAGCCAGGTATTACAGATAAATGAATTATACAAGTAACCAAGTCACCAGAATCATGCACATGATCCAGAGGATCACTGCAAGCATCAGATGATGCTTGAGCAAGCATTACCATTCATTAGCACAAGTGTATGCATCACACATACACCAGGAGAGCACCAGCTAGACACAAGAATGAAACATCAGCCAATCACCAAGCATCTGATGATCATAAGATCATCAGGGCTTGACAAAGCATGCTAGAACCAAGCCTAGCATCAACACCTTAACCATATAAATTAAATGGCCACAGAACAGGAACAATGGCACATCAGACAATTAAATATATGACATATAATTGTATGCAGTAACATATCATCAAGAGAGGGTGTGATCTAGACCACAGGCATGCTCAAGGGAGCATGTCCATGAATTATAGCACACTGAAGAGCACCCAGGTGCACTGGTTCTTGCAAATTAGCAAGAATTGCACACTGCAATCAAACCAGAGCAAGATATATGAACATATTTGATGTCGTGCAAGCATAGAAACAAGAACTCGAGGCACAGGGAAGAAATCTTGCAAGTAAAGCAAGCTTACACATGCACATAGCTTAGCAATCTTGCGCAGCAAAGACAAGCAAGACATCAAAGCATAAGCAACACAGAGCAAGATAGCACACGCAGAGCAGCAAAGGACAGCATAGCACAAGACACAGCTGTGCAAGCACATCACAGCAGCAGGACTAGAGGAGGAAGAAGGTCAGGCACAGGAGGGGAGCAGGAAAGGAGGCGCACTTACCCGGAGTCGAGGAGAACAGCGCAGCCATGGCGGCCACGGCGGCACACACCGGAGCGCGGCGGCGCCAGGCCAAGCCGTGCCATGGCAGCACCACAAGCACCACGGCCAGTGCACAAGCAACACCGCAAGCATCGTGGGCGCAGGCAGGCGGCGCATCGCCATGAATCCATGCGGCCGTGGTTGCAGACGAGATGGGGCCGCATGGTGGCGTGGATGAATTCCAGATCGACGCGGACCACCGTGTCCGCCGTCGAAAGGCGGATCAGATCCACCTGATCTCGCCGGCGGCGGCGGCCTGAGTTGGCCGGAGAAATTCCGAGAAGGGGGCGGCGACGAGGAATCGCCAGAGAGGAGAAGGGGATTAGGGTTAGGTCGAGCGGCGCGGGGAGAGGGAGTGAGCAAGCGACCGCTCGGGTCGGTTGGACCCGAGCTGGTTTAGCCCAACCCACTGGGCCACCCTGACAGGTGGGCCCAGTGGCAATATAGACATTTCACAATTTCATTTAAAACAAGAAACTTTGAAATTAAATAGAAAATTGATAAGAGCTCTAAAAAAAAATTAAAAATATGAAAATCAATCAGCATAAAATTCTCTATCCAAATAAAATATCAAAGAGAATTTTTAAAGACAATTATGAATAAGTCTTAATTTGATGATTTAAATAATAATTTAAAGCACACATATTATTTTCAATAATGAAAATAAGTCCATTAATGTCATTGGACTTTAAAAACACCTTGACAACATTTCAAGGTTGTATTTTACTTTAAATCAAGTATCCCCAAATTATTCTTAGTATTAACCTCTTACATGAAATAATAACGACATCTGAAGGGGGAACAAACCCTAAAAATGAAATCATGCATAATTGCTTCTTTAACCATTGCCCTTATCGGACAATGATGCTATTTTTCGGAACCGGAGGACAAGGGTCAGTCCACACCATCCAACCGCAAAACTTTGCAGATGTTCGAGCAAGTTCATCACTTGCTCATGTCATTCGAGTATTTCTATCAAATTACTTGCAAAGTATTATGGTTATCACTATTGCATACAAACCAAAACCACTACTTTCATAACTATGAATATGACTATGTGGTGGGCAATGGAACCATGGATTGTGTTGATATGGTGGAGGTTCCATTGCAAGGGTTAATATCCATCTAGGATTAAACAACAAATGTCGCCAGTGATTCTTGTGCCGTAATACCCGTGTTAACCATAAGATCCGGAGTGGGACGGAGTAGTCAAAAGTGTTTCCACCTCTCGTTCATCAACGGATGCGCTTACCGTAGCAGCTTGTGTCTTGCGGAGCAACTTGAGGGTGGGGAGCCCCTTCTAATTCCCCACGGTATAGCTGTTGCTTACCGTAGCGGTTGTCGCTTGCGGAACAACTTGAGGGTGGGGATCCCCTTCTAATTCCCCACGGTAATGTGGTCTATGATGGGTTGCAGCTACCGGCGAAGGAGTTTGGTTAACGAGTCCCAAACCGTTGTCGTGGTCGGGGTCCATCCTTAATTGGTGTAAGAGGACCGACGAGGACCCATGGTCGGGGTATGCAACAAAGGGTGGGTGTTCGAGGTAGCGGAGGAACATGATTGGCTAGACCTTATACCGGGCCTCACACCGAAGGAAGTGTGGACGGGAAAGCTGCCCGGTTGGCACCAAGGTTAAGATCTCTTATGGGTAAAGCAACACACCTCTCGCAGAGTGTAAAGAACCGTGACCTGTCACTCCCCGTTCCGGATAAGGAACTGCGAACGCGGCCGAAAAGGAGCTCCATGAAGTTCTAGTAAACCGGTGAAGGCCGACGGACATAGCTCTTTGAAATAAAAGCAATCTCTTGAAGAAATGTTTACCAAAACTTGCATTGGTATTAGACTTTCTGGTCTAATATCGTAGCTAGTGCATTAAACACCTCTTATCTATAATGAACTTGTTGAGTACGCTCGTACTCATACCACTCTTAAATCCCATGCTTAGATTGTCCGAATCGTCCGGAGGAGGACTACGACAACAATGAAGGAGCCGAGATCATCGGCTACGATGAACCAGCACCTCTCGGGAGGTGTTGAAGGCGTAGACTATCTCATAGTCTACGGATCCGGAGAGGCTTCCGGAGGAGATCAAGCCTAGAGACATCCGATAGTAGTAGTAACCGAGCAGCCCGAACTCTTAGTATTTAGCTGCTCGAGGCAATAAATGTATAGTTTAATGAGACTCTTATATTGTAAGCTAAGTTGGGTTCACCTCGAACCCAGGAGTATTCCTCTGAGGACCCAAGAGGAGCTCCAAGACAATATATGTTTGATGCTTGTAATAATAAGTGAATGAGTTATGGACCCTGCTATGTTCTGTTGTACTACTCTGAGGGATGTAATATTTGCGGAATGGTACTTCGTGAATGTTATATCAACGACCGGCATACTACAACATGCAAGTGGTATGCGTGGTCACCACAGCTTGGTATCGTAGCAAAAGCTTTGACCTTAGGTTGGAACCTAGTAAATGGGACCGAACGTTAGGAGTCAAATAGGACTAGTAAAGAATTCTCTAAAAAGTATGGTGTATATTCACTTGAGAATACAACAATCATATCTTTTAGTGCGATAATTCTTTATTATCTCTATTATGATGCATTATTACTAATCTCATAATCTTTCTATTTCTACAGCCAACATGGCAAGTTCACGTCCCGGACGAAACGTGAAGGTGATGGATTCCATACTGAGTGAATACGAAGGAGGACTTGCGGATATTCTACGAGCCATGTTACTTGAATTTTGGTGTGATCCCCGTATTCAAGTAAAGAAATACATGTACTATGATGGTACTGTATTGGCCAAATGTAGGGTAGGGCTACGACTTCCCGAATCTTTGGGAATGAGCGTAGTAATGCCAGCAGGGGAAGCCCGAACTATGAACACAACCTACCATATAGCCGTTATGAGAGCCATAACCGATATTCGGGAGCATAAGACGAAAGAGCTTATGGGTTCCGAATTCACACACATTCCTCATATGGAGGAGGACGATGATCCCATGCTGAACCATTTCAAATATGCCAAAAGCAAACCAGCCGAAGCAAGCAAAATATATGGACAATAGCCGCAACTTCATATCATTACTCTTTCAGCTTGAACCGTCATTTGACGGGAGCAATTGATACAATGCTAGAGGAGTTTACCGAACCCAAGGAGGAGACTAAGGGGAAGGAACCTATGGAGAATGAGGTGCACACACCAGCCTACTCAGCTCGGTGACTATATCAGTATAGATCCTTTTGAGCGTGAAGCTACACTCGTTACACCTGGGAACTATCTGGGAAGTTCCTATGGGGGATATGAGGGTGGAGAGGAATCCGGGAACAATCAGCGTTCCGTGACTCCGATAGAAAACTCCAGGGGTTGGCGTTGGGGGTCTGATACTGGAACTCATAGTACCACAGCGTATTATGATGGGGAGATGAATGAAGATGCCACGACCCAGCACCAGAGTTATCCGTGGAATGAGGAGGAAGTTGGAGGGTATCCGACACAGGTTGAGTCGGATACGAATGTAGGAAATACCTATGGTGTAGGTACAGGGAGTACACCCGATGGGTGGATTACGATGCACCGAATGATCGGTTCGTGAACACCGATTTCTCCCTAGGATCATCATCGGATTCCGACTACCAGCCAACGGGAGACCTTATGTTCCAGTGTTTTGTCAAGAGAACGACACGTTCGACCGGATGGAAGCCTGGAATGTATCGGGAGTGAAGATCGTCTAGAGACTACCAAGGGAAGCAAAGCTACAATACACAAGTACCACGTGTATTGTAGAGTGTAATATTTTGTAGAAATTTGTATATATACTTTAATAAGTGAGTTTGCATACTCACATCGACTTGAGTATTGTAATAAGACCACTTAAGTATGTAAATTTATGGTATATGTTTTGTATGATTTGGATTTGCTTCTTGATTTCCATTGCGTGACTAGTTCTCGTGCACAATGTTGAGCTCGTAAAACTTGCGCATGGAGTAATTATGAGTATCATCTTGTGTTGCGTAACTAGGGGTTATGTCGGGAGCGTTAGGAGAGGAGACCGAAGCGCAGCGCATGGAGCGCGAAGCAAAACAAAAGGAAGAGGCTGACGAAGCAGCCAGGAATCAGTTTCCACCACCACCACCACCCATGACGCAGCAGAATTTCATTCAGTACATGCAGATGGTGGAAGAAAGACAACGTATTACGTTGGAGCAGCAGAATAAATTCTTTCAGGAATTGCTGCAACAGAACAGAGTTGAGAGACCTGAGAATCAGGGAGTCACCTTAGCAGACTTCCAGAACACCAAGCCTATATCTTTCGCATACGCGCCCGAGCCAATGGACGCGGAAGATTGGCTTATGGATACTGAGCGAAAGCTCAATACCGTTGGATGTAATGACCAGGAGAAGGTCCGTTATGCTACACATCTGTTGTGTGGACCCGCCGCATCATGGTGGGATAACATTGTAGCCGTTTACCCGGCGGGAAAGGTATTCACATGGGAGGAGTTCGCAAGGAAGTTCAGGGAATCCAATGTCCCTGAAAGTATTGTGGAGCTAAAGCGTCGAGAATTTGAAAATCTCGAGCAGAAGGATAAGGCAATCCTGACTTATGTCAGGGAGTTCTCAAAGCTGTCCCGGTACGCTGTTGAAGAAGTCAACACCGAGGACAAGAAAAAGAAGAGGTTTCTGAAGGGGTTAAGTCCCCAGTTCAAGGTACAGCTCCGTATGATGAGAGCAACGGAGTTTCAAGAGTTGGTGGATGCAGCCATCACTCTTGAAGATGACTTTAAACAACTGTAGGAGGAGAAAAGGAAAAAGGCCAAGTTTGAGCCTAAGAGGTTTGTTAGCAACAAGCCCAATACCAGCTTGAGTTTCAAGCCAAGATACAACAACAACAACAACAACTACTACTACGGTAGTAGGAGGAACCAAGCGTTTCAGACTGCAAACCAGATTGTCTGTCGCATTTGTGGATTCCGAGGTCATACCTCGAAGGATTGTAAGAAGCCAAAGATTATATGCTTTGGTTGTCGCCAGGAGGGGCACATGTTGAAGGACTGCCCCAAGAGAAACACTGGAGGAGGTCAACCTGGAGGAGGAGGAAGTCGAGGAGGAAACACCGGAGGGAACTGGAAGAATAAGAAGCCCTTCGGCAAGCTGAACTGCACCAGTCTGGAGGAGGTGGTCAACTCCGATCAGGCGGTGATAGGTACGCTCCGGATACTCACTCATCCCGGCAAAGTACTTTTTGATACCGGTGCAACTACATCATTCATTTCTCAACAATTCATCATCAAACATGGGATTAGTTGCACTAAGTTAGATACACCCATAACCATACTTTCGCGGGGGAACGATAGTAGTAACCCATACCAAACAAAAACAAGTCATCATGATCAATAAGTGCGCGTTTGACGCGGACCTGTTCATCTTACCGATGAAGGACATTGATGTCATTCTTGGTATGAACTGGTTGGAAGCTAATGGAGCATTGATCGATCGTGTGAACAAGACGGTATCGTTGAAAAGCCCCGATGGAAGTAGAATGATTTACCAAGGAGACAAACATACCCGGATCGAAGTTGAGCTACAGCTGAACAAAGATGAAGGAGGTGAAGTTAGAGGATATACCTGTAGTAAATGAATTCCAGGATGTATTTCCTGCGGAATTACCTGGTATGCCACCAGATAGGGAGATAGAATTCATGTAACATCCCAAGAATTTCAAAATAAAACAAATGAATTTCACTAGTTCCAAATTTTGGAACCAACAAAAACTTTTATTAAATGAAGTATGATACATAGTGATCTTGTTTAATTCTTGTGCTATTGCGATGATTGATTGTTATAGTAGTTTGAAATAAACTTAAACCCTAAACCTCACCCCTCTTTTCATCATCCTAGTTAAAATGAAATAAAAAGAAATTAAATAAGAAAAAGGCATATGTGCCTATGACTATAATTATAAATCTTTACCCTAAACCTTTCCACTTTGCATAGAGGTTTGGAAAACCTTCATACACCTTACCAAAGGCTTATCAAATCAAATCCAAGTGTTTTCCAAAGAAATTAAAAAGAAACTAAAAATGCCATAGAGGCATATGAGAGCAAAAGTGCAAATTTGTGAATTGGAGAAGATTGACCCTAGGACTTGTTGTGAATGGTTGGATCACTTCCATATACCATTTCAACACTCAACAACACCATTTGGGTCAAGCCAAGTCAAATTTAAAATCAAATGCAACATATGCATAGAGGCATATGTGACACATAGCCATTTCACCAAATTTTGCCCTATGACTTTAAACCTTGACAAAATGATGTGAAACCTTTTCTAAACCTAATCTAATGCTAAATGGACCCTAACCCATGTTGTAGTAAAGCAAGATCAACAATTTACAAGTTTAATAAAAATTGACACATCACCTCTTATGTGTTGTGGCCATTTTTGCAAATCTTTGAACAAGACCTTTTGATTTAGTTTCAATGCTCTTAAAATGTTTCTAAACTCATAAGAACCCCATTAGAGTCAACCAAAGTCAAATCAAATGGAGAGAAATCACATAGTGAGAAAATCCCCAAAATTCCCTTACATACACTTTATGTAGAAATGCAAATCCTTCACCAAGGCCATATTTACTTGCTTCCTTGCTTCTAAAATACTTCAATATGATAAACTAACACAATTGCATCATTGGATCAAGAATCAAATCAAAGGAAATCAAGATTTCATCTTACATATGATAATGGTCATTTGGGCCAAAATTATTTTCTTCACTACTTTGCCCCTCCTGTTTTTCTCAATTCTTAAACTAACCTTGGTCAACTATGACCATGTCATCCAAGACCAAGTAAAAGTGAACAACATTCATGTTGACCACCATGGCTAAAGTTGACTAGGTTGACCAGAATTAAATTGCCAAAATGGGATCTGAGAAGAAAAACTAGATAACCCCAAATTTGAACTTTTGCAAATCAAATCCAAATTGAGTGCCACCACCACCAATACTTCACCACATTTATATAAATGAGAATCACCAAAAAGATTTTTAAAATTCGAAAGAAAGTTTCTTGCGGCCATTTGGTCGAACAGTGGCAGACAGCATCTAGACTAAGTGTTACATGCTATTATCCAGCAGCTTTTGACCCTAAACCACTTTTGCAAAGTGATCATCAGCCTCCCCTACAGCCTCTCGCATCACCCCAGTACCTGCTTGGATCGATTAAAGTGAGAGGAGAGGGGAAAGAAACCCTAAACTACTGCATGCCGTGGCCATGCCGACCACCTTGTGCACTTTCTCTCTAGCCTCTCTCTCTCAGCACCACCTTGTCCCAAAGCATCTCTGTAACACGAGGAGCAGCACGGTACACCGCCCATGCTCGCCACGGCTCGGCATTGGCCAGAACGCGCGCGCCCAAAAGCATGCCAGAGCATGCCAGCCAACGCGGTGAGCGCGCACTGGCCGCGCCAGTACGTCGCCCACTCGAACGCGACCGTCCTCGCCCCGCATCCCTACCGCGTCGCCGAGCATCTACTCCCCGCCCTCTACACGCTAGACGAGCGCCCGTGCCCGCCCCGCACCGTCGCCGTCGTCCTCGACCAAAAGATGCCGCACGCCCCGTGACAAAACCTCGCAAGCCCCCGAGCCATCCCGTCTCCTTTCCTCTCGCGCCGGCCTAGCCGTTGAGCATCGCCGGGACGACGCCTACAAGATGCCGTCCTCGCCTTGCCCTTTCGATCGACGGAGAGGCCACGCCGACGACGCTCCTCCACAGCACCCCCGGCCACCTTGCTCCCTCTATAAATAGCGACGATCGGCACTCCCTCTCTTCACACAATCCACTCCCCTCACCTCACTGAGTCTTCTCCACCCATCAATTTCACCAGATCTCGCCGGAGCTGCTCGAATCGCGAGCTCAAGTTCGCCGGAGCCCGCGGAAGCCCTGCTTCGATTGGCGCTTCCCCGAGCGCCGCCGCTGCCCCAAGCTCTTCCTCATCTACTACACCTTCACCGCGCATACTGCCCGAGTCCCGCATCGGCCCGGTAGGCTCTCCGACCCCCTACCGCCGCCGTGACCTCGTCGGAATCCCGTCGGTGACGACGACGCTCCCCGGCCGTAGATCTCGGCTCTAATCCTACGGCCATTCTTCGCCGTACCGTTTCGCCGAGTTAAGAGGCGCCGACAGGTGGCCCCCACCCCGTCGGCCGCGGCCCGAGCGCGCCAGCCGCGTGTTGGGCTGCGAAGTGCTGCCGAATTTCGTTTCGGCCCAATAACCTTTCCCGCCTAGCCCACGATTTCAAATCCAGTTTAATCTTATTCAAATTTGTTCTGCAGATGCTTTAGTAATTTTTGAATAGTTTGAAATCGGCCAAACCAAATTTAGCAAACCTTATACCGTTGGAAAGCTCATGAATTTATCTATCCAATGCCACTGGCCCCACCACCAAATTCATTGTAGATTTAATTAGACAAAAAAAGACAAGACAGAGACTTTTGAACATTCAAACTTTATTTAAAATTCAACCGTAATAGATTTTGAAGTAATTCCAATTCTAATAAATCACACATGATGTCCTCTAATTGATTATGCAATAACATAGCCCTGTTGTTTGTATGATCATGGGCTAGAATCAAAATATTGGCTATGTAGTCAATACTAGCCCATTCAAACTATTTCAAATCTTAGGAATTTAAACCAATGAGGTGTAGCACCTCATTTAAATCATTCTCACAAGTGATATGAAGTAATGTGTTGACCTTTACAATGCTTAGGCTCATACTTGTTCACTTGTAGATTTTAAATCAACATAGTATTTAAATTGCACTAGTTATTTAAATCACATGAGATGATGAATCTCATTTAAATCACTTTTCTCAAATACTAAGTGTGAAGTGTTGACCTTGGTCAACATGGGATCATCCCTGGTTATTGGAGAAGATTAAATCTTAAGAATAATTCAATGAGAGGAAATTATTTCTCCCAAACCAAATAGAAACCCTAACCCACATTTTCCATGAGAGGAAATTATTTTTCTAATATTAAATAAAGAAAACCTAGCATAATTTGTGAATAAATGTTAAGTGGTGAGGCTAGATCATTTGAGTGAGCCAATAAGGCTAAATAAGAGTACTTAAGTGTTGTTTGGTGATTGTATCCTCGTATTCGTTTTTAGACGCTAGTACCGGAGACTATCAAGAGGAGGAGGTATTCTACCAGGAGGAAGAGCCGAGAAAACTTTGATCAATACACCAATCAAGGCAAGCTAACACTCTTGCAAGGTTCCCTTGTGCAAAGCTCTACAAGAGCAAGGCACCAATATTTTTTTACTTTATGCTTAATGCTCCTATTTCCCAGTTTTTACTTTACAAGCTTTGTTCTAAATTTTGTTTATCAAAGTTTACCTCTTTGATTTATGATTCACTTGGTTTAGATATAGAGTAGAACAAGAGCATCAAAGTTAGCCTAGAGCAAGACAAGCTAGTTAGCACCCCTCATGACTAGTTGCTAGTGCTAAACAAATAGAATTGACTACTCTAGATGGGATCATGTGAAATGAAATGACTTTGGAAACCTTGGAATGATGATTCATTCTATTGAAAGATTTTGAAGGTGAATATGACTGGTGAATGACTTGGTGAATTTTACAAAAACTGATGGTTGGGTTCGGATGCGATACCATTCCAATTTGAAAGTACCCCCACGATACCCAATATGGGTAAGGGCTTAACTAGAAATTTATGTGCTTTAGTATGGGTTCCCTCTAAACAAGCGTCATCGGGGTTAGGCCGAGGGCTGCCTCCACAACAAACAAAACGATGCGATATGACGTGGAATGAGGTGAATGTCCGGCCCAAGCCCCGTGCGGCTTCCCGGGTTGACTGCGGTTTTCACCGGGAGGCCAAGCTCATGGGGAGAGGTGCCTATACTAGAGTATGTAAGTGAAAGGTTATGGTTGGTAGTCCGCATACGGAGTATGGTAAATCGGGCCGCTTAACCCCGACGGATTATTGCAAATATTGTGGCACAAGTGTACGACCTCTGCAGAGTGTAGAACTATTCGAATAGCCGCGTCCACGGTTATGGACGGTTGGAAAGGCCATACTGTTCCGTCATCGACCATTTTCAAAAATGTGACATATGACTTGGGACTTGAATTTGAAAGGTGAATGGTGATTTTGAATTGAATCACAGCAGAGTTGTGGGAATGACACTAATGTTCCCACTTGAGTTAGTTTAGCAAATGAAGAGTCTTTTCCAAATGTTTATGAAATAAACTTGGCTTTATGCAAATAAACCTAGAGCTTAGTATCCCCTTACTAGAATTGATAGTTCTTACACTAGTATTAGTTTGCGAGTACTTTAAAGTACTCATGGCTTTGTCCCTGGCTATTCAAATGGCCAGACTATGAAGGTGAACAGCTGTACGAGGAAGATGGACAGCAGGACGTCTACGACAACTAGGACCGCTCCTGACGTCAAGCGTTGGCCTGTGGATTAGATAGCCACTATTACTTCGCTTCCGCTATTTGTGATGTTCGTTGATCGATAGATCAACTACTATTGTAATTTTGGATCATGTGATCTACCTTTGTAAGACGATTAAGTGTTGTAATAAATGATGACTCTATGATATTCAACTATTATGTCTCGCAACAACAATATTCCTGGGATTGCGATGTATGGCATAATAGGCATCCGGACTTAAAAAAATCCGGTGTTGACAAGTTCACTATCGAGCCTAATTCCTGAACGACCGATTGCTAGGAGCACCATAGTAAGAATGGACGTCCGAAAAGCTTAGTTTCAAGAACTCAATGAGCAGTTGAATGACTTATGAAAACGTATTCTCACTCTTACCCATGAAAGTCGTTTCACAATGGAGATCAGTCCATGCTCTACTTGTAGATGAAAGGTCTGGACCGAAGAAGGATTTGCACACTTGATCACTTTAGTAGAACTGAACAACGTCACAATCAAGAACAAGTATCCACTACCAAGAATACAAGATCTATTTGATCAAGTTAGAGGAGCGGGAGTCTTTTCCAAGATTGATCTAAGATCCGGTTATCACCAGATAAAGATCAAGAAGGAAGACGTTCCGAAAACTGCTTTTGTTTCAAGGTACGGACATCATGAATATCTTGTAGTGCCATTTGGATTAACCAATGCCCCAGCAATTTTCATGAATCTCATGAATAAGATTTTCATGCCATGTCTAGACAAGTTTGTCATCGTATTCATCGATGATATCTTGATCTATTCCAAAGATAAAGCTGCACATGCTGAACATCTGAAGATAGTGTTGCAAACACTAAGAGAACATCAACTCTATGCCAAATTCAGCAAGTGTGAATTTTGGCTAGATCAAGTAGAATTCCTTGGTCATGTCATTAGTAAAGATGGAATAGCTGTTAACCCAAGCAAGGTAGCAGCAGTTCTAGAATGGGAAGCACCTAAGACTGTCAAAGAAATCCGAGGATTCCTAGGAATGGCCGGATACTACCGGAGATTCATTGAAGGATTCTCCAAAATAGCAGGACCAATGACTAAGCTGTTAAGGAAGAACACACCATTCGTGTGGTCTGATGAGTGTGAGAAAAGTTTTCAGACTCTGAAAGAGAAACTCACCACATCACCGGTGTTAGCAGTTCCGGAAGATGGCAAGGATTACACCGTGTACTGTGACGCATCCAAACATGGATTGGGTTGTGTACTCATGCAAGATCGGAAGGTAATATCTTATGGATCGAGGCAACTCAGACCTCATGAAGTGAATTATCCAACACATGATTTAGAATTAGCAGCAGTTGTTTTTGCACTCAAAACATGGAGACATTTCCTTTATGGAGCCAAGTGTGAGCTCTATACGGATCATAAAAGTCTCAAATATTTCTTCACTCAAAAGGAACTCAACATGAGGCAGAAAAGATGGCTAGAATTAATCAAGGATTATGATTTGACCATCAATTACACTCCAGGGAAGGCCAATGTTGTAGCAGATGCCTTGAGTAGGAAGAGCACCGGCAGAGTGGAACAAGAAATATCACCGGAGTTGAGGAAGGAAATAAGTCAAGCCCAAATACAACTCTGGGAGAAGGAAGCTCATGAGGGACTATCGGCTTTGCAAATAGCCGATGAGTTGAATGTTAACCTGAAGAATGAGATAATGATGGGTCAGCTGGATGATCCATTCATCGTGGAGGAGATGAGAAGGATAGATGAAGGAAGACCATCAGAATTTCACCGTGGAGAATCTGGATCATTATGGTTCCAGAAGAGAATTTGTGTTCCGGATATTGCTGAAATCAAGGAAGTAATACTCCGGGAAGCCCATCAAACACCATACTCCATTCATCCGGGGAGTACGAAGATGTACATGGATCTAAAGGAGCTATTCTCGGTGGAACAATATGAAGAGAGAGATAGCACAATATGTGGCGGAATGCCATACCTGCCAAAGAGTGAAGGCGGAACACCGGAGTCCCGAGCAGGAAGTTACAACCTTTACCTATTCCAGAATGGAAATGGGAGGAGATAGGAATGGATTTCATTACCGGACTACCCAAGACCAATAAAAAGAAGGACATGATTTGGGTAATCGTGGACCGGTTGACGAAAAGTGCACATTTCCTAGCAGTAAATCAGCAGGACAAAGGAGAGAAACTGTTATCACCAGAATTTGACCAAGTCAGAGGTGGGCCGCGATCGAGATGGGCTGAAGGAAATATACATGGAGGATTACGTGAATCGGCCTGTTATACCAAGTTGGGTTTAATTGCCCTTGTATCTGTAAAATATTAGATCGCATCTTAGTTTAGAAAGTAGAATCTTACCCGTGCACGGTTTGGTGCACGCCCACATTAGAAAGTCCGCTGGACTATAAATATGTACCTAGGGTTTATGGAATAAACAACAACTCACGTTCAACCCCAAAAACAAACCAATCTCGGCGCATCGCCAACTCCTTCGTCTCGAGGGTTTCTATCGTAGCGACATGCCGCCTAGATCGCATCTTGCGATCTAGGCAAGCACAAGCCCCACGTTGTTCATGCGTTGCTCGTACCGAAGCGCTTTTGATGGCGAGCAACGTAGTTATCATAGATGTGTTAGGGTTAGCATTGTTCTTCGTTTAAGCATGCTTACGTAGTGCAACCCTTGCATATCTAGCCGCCTCACGCCTATTTCAGTGTGGGGGCGGCACCCCGCTTGATCATTATTTAGTAGATCCGATCCGTTACGATTGCTCCTTGTTCTACAAGGATTAGTTTAATATCTGCAATAGTTAGGCCTTACAAAGGGGGAGGATCCAAAGGCACGTAGGGTGGCGTTCGCAAGTCCTAAACAGGATGTTCCGAGGATCAACTTCATGTTGGTTTTTAGGCCTTGTTTAGGATCGGCTTACGAGCACCGTGCGTGGCCGTGAGGCCCAACTCCGGAGTAGGATGATCCGATTATGCGGTGAAAACCCTAAATCGTCGTAGATCTCATTAGCTCTATCTTGATCAAGCAGACCACCAAGTATTCGTGCACCCCGTACGAATCATGGGTGGATCGGCTCTTTGAGCCGATTCACAGGATAACCCGAGAGCCGATCGAGGCTCGTATTTAATGTTTGCATGTATGCCCCGGCAGAAACTAAGCGAGGCATCCCCATCACCTTCCCGACCGTGTATAGGTCGGTGGCACGCCCTTGCACTTCGCATCGCCGCGTGTGACCGAAGAGCATTGCGGGCCGTCGCTCGGAGGGGTCTCAGCCAGCCGCAGCTCTAGGCTCTTCCCGGCTCTACGGTGTTGACAAGGCCGCTGCCCGCCGGTGGGTTTTGGCAGTCAACACATTCGGCACGCACCGGTGGGACAATCGTCTACATCAACCACATCGCCATCTACATCCGAGATGGCGGACGGCACGCCGCTCACCTACGAGGCGCCGCCCGACGAGCTCAAGAAGCAATACAACGAGATCAAGGCCACCCTCGAAGCCGACCTCATCGGCTCTTTTCGCAGAACCCGTTCCCATGGCATCGATGGAAGGGATTCTCACCGCAAGGTGCACTCGATGGGATAGACCTCTCGCCCGTCGGAGGAACGCACCGTGGGACCGCGGCAGAGATCAACTACTTGGTGGCTCACTCGCTACATCGCCACTCGAAAACTTGGTCAACGTGTTGGAGCGTGTCGCTCTGCGCGTAATCCAGGAGATCATGAGCCACCAGTACTCGCCGTCAGGACCAGCTCTCGGGACTCATCAAGGAGAGTTACCATTCCAGTCCCGTCTACCAAAGCAGAGGAAAGCCGATGGCGAGACATCGGCTGATGCAAACGCGTTGCTCGTCCTCCCGACGGAGCCTAGTGCTCCAGATTTACACGAGGGGAATTACGATACCTTCATGAGAGGACTTTGACCCAGCGAGTCGGCTAAGATTATGTTCACCACACGGTCTGCTTGGGTCCAACGGCGATCTAACGAACAGCGACCACATCGGCTACACGAATCCCAACGGAGCCGACGTGCGAGTACAGTGCCTTGGCGTAATGCAAAGCCGATATCCGTAGTTACCGTACAGATTCGCTCGAGGGAGGCATATGGTCACCACACCGTACGCATGGTAAATGTTAGCCGGTGGAAAATCGGCCAAGAAAAAAAAAAGAGAAGCAAAACGTTGCAAACGTAGCAATTACGTAAAGACCCAACTCAAACGAAAAATCATCTGTCTATGAAGGCCCTACTGA
This sequence comes from Lolium rigidum, assembly GCF_022539505.1. Taxonomy (NCBI): domain Eukaryota; kingdom Viridiplantae; phylum Streptophyta; class Magnoliopsida; order Poales; family Poaceae; genus Lolium; species Lolium rigidum. The sequence continues at coordinate 245,381,417 of NC_061511.1, forward strand.
AGAAACACACCAAGGGCGATGATGGCGTCGACACGGATGCGTTCCGCCTCAGCGATCTTAGCCTCGTCATCTGCGTCTTTGCCCGTCACCAGCCTGATTGCTCGTGGAACGGATTTCAGCCAGCATCGGTCTTCGGATCGGCCGTGAGGCCTTTTGCTTCTTCTTCGCAGCGGGCAACAAGGGCCTCCTTGTCTTGGATGAGCCGTTTGGTCACCCTTACCCTCTCTTCAAGGTCCTCCAGCTCCTTGTGTAGGGTCTCGAGTTCGGTGCGAGTGGCAGAAGTATCCGTCTTGGCGTCCAGAGCAGCCTTCTTCTCATTAAGCCGTCGACACTTCTTGGCAATGTCGGCTCTCAGCGGAAGTTGGGAGTGGCGAAGAGTAATCCTTTGGCGAGCTGATTGCACCCGTGACTTAAAGACCGACAGTGGTGACAACGGGCCAAAGCTTCACTTGCGTGGTCATAGGGAGACGAGGCCGGATATCCTCGAGGATGCCTTTGACTTCCTCGGAATTCTCAATCGGAGCCTCGTAGAGGTAGAGAGCAAGTCCTTGAGGCGCTGGAGTTGGCCACGGACCGTGCTAGTATCCGGCTCCCCACTTGCTTTGGAAGAAATGGGATCGATGGATTCTGGGTCGAACGTAAGCAAGCTCGAGAGATCACAACCCTGATAAGGCAAACACAGTGAGTTCAGCAGGTGACGAGGAATTGATGGAGCCAAGGAGGGAAGACATACCTCTCCCAAGGAAGGAGGAACAGCCGACGCCGTAACAATCGGCTTCTCTGTGGACTCGGGTGGGTCAGCCACTTGGGCAGCCGCTATCGTCGAGGTAGCTAGATCCAGAGTAGCGGACGCCCTCGGTACCTCCTCAACATCTCCGCTAGAAGTTTCGGCGGCCTGCAAGAGGAAGTGTTTAGCCGATCCAAATGATAACAGGACAGCATGAAAGCGTGACCACGAGGATAATTACTTTTGAGACCTCCTGGCTTGATGAAGAGGCTTGTGGGTTCTTACGAGCCCTTTTAACACAGCGGTGCTTCGTACGTAACCCCGATCTGGTCGGGGCCTGAGGAGCAGGGATTTCGGTGATCGACCTTTTCTTGGAAGCCGGCGCTGGCGAAGCCGTCTGACTCCGGGTAGTGGACCTCTCGGAATCACCCGAGCTCGAGTCTCCCTGGCTGGTTTCTTCGGCCCCGCTGGAGGATCCTTCAGTGGAGGCCTGTAGGAAAGGATACAAGCGTATCGTAAACAAATTCTTTGAAAAAGCGGACAAGCGCCTACAGGGTCTGAACCAACTTACACGCAAGCTTTCCTGGGCCGGAGCTTTACGCTTCAGGGTTTTTCTGGCCGCTACCTTCCTCACCGCCGTCCTCGCCTGAGTTGAGGCTCGGGGGGCAACGGGCCCTGAAGATGCTTTACTCTTGGGAGCCGATTTCGGTGAAATCGGCTGACTTTGCATTATAACTTTCTTCAGGGGAGGCGAGCTCTGGCAGAAGAGAACCACTGGTGCCGGAGGAAGAAATACGAAAGGGGAACCGTCGGCTTGTGTAGGAACCGGGCCATCTTGTTGCTGCTAGGAGAAAAGAGTCAGATCACAGACAATCACCATAAGGCAGTTACAAGAAATGCTTAGGTGACGGTACCTGGTCGGCAGGGGGATCATATTCGGCGTCAAGCTCCTTCAGCTGCGGTCCTAGGGCCCTCCTGAAGACGTGGGTCTTCCACATAGACCACCAAGTTTCAAAGCCATCGGTGGTGAAGGAGAAACGGAGGTCGTGGGGAATTGGTATGGCCAAAGCATCAAAGAAGGTATAGCACCTCCGGGCGGTGAGGATGTCGCGCGGTTCAGCTCTACTTGCCGTCGAGTGGTGTAGGAAGAAGTGTGGAGGCACCTGTCCGAGACCAAGCTGTCGAGCCGCTACTACTGGTTGATAACATTCGTAACCGGGCTTGATGATCCGGTTCGAAGTACTCATGCCAACAGGGAGAAAGCAAGGACGAATCATGAGGGAGTACAAGTGATGTGTGCCGACGTCATCGGCAAAGTCATCCAATCGGAAAGAGACGGGGTTTTCAAAATTTGCCGATTCAGTGTAAGGGTGGAACAGGGGGTTGTCCAAACCTTGGAAGAAAATCTTAAACCACCCTGCTGCTTCCTTGGGGATCAACCTGCTGCCCGGGAGACCATACAGGGCTTGGCCGTAGCTGGTGCATCGAATTTCCTTGCCATTTTCATCCGGAAAGGTGCAGGTGGTCAGCGATGGGAAGTCTGGGATTTGGCTTTGGAAGTATAGTTGGGCCCACAACTGAAATGAACCACCGGGGGCCGCCGGCTTTAACCGTCTTGCGAGTGAACAGTTTGACAGACATCAGTTGAAGGGATCGATAAATCTCTCCAAGGAATAGCTTGCCTAGGCCAAGTTGGGTGCCTTTAGCGAGTTCATAGGCCAGGGAGAGGTAATTCTTGGTGGGAGCAAGTGATGGACCACAGAATATGAAGTGCTCCAGCCAGAAATTCAAGAAGGCTGTGTGCTCCCTCTCTGTCACAGGGCCTTTGGTTTTCATATAGCGATTGAGATAGGCACCCCAACTTGGTACACTCTTTTTTAGAGGAGAGAGTGAAAGGGACTTTTGGCAGCTTGAATGCGTAAGGGCCGGGGGATGCAATGTCTAGCCCCGTGATCATGGCCACATCCGAAGAGGGTCGGAGTCATAGGACCATGACCAAACATGAAACAGCTTCGATGCGTCGGACCGAAGTAGCCGATGGTTTTCGGGATGTTCTCATTCTTCTCAAGAGGAGACAGCGATAATGACAGTGGCATCGGCTATTCCTATGGTTTCCCAAGTGGCATAGTGGGATTTTGATACCCTATTGTACCATGCCACCCAACCTTCAGGGGGATTGGGCCAGGCTCGCAGGCAGTCGGCCCAGGAAGTCAGATCTAGGTTTTGGCTCACAAAGGGGATTCTGTTAGCTTCGCACGAAATTAACAGGGCAGGACTCTCAGAAGAACGAGGACCGAGGCACATCGAATTTGCGAGAGAAGGATGTGGCAGAAGAATGTCTGAAACCTAAATTAGTAGCGGAGCGAGGCATTAATTCAGGTGTTTGCATTAATCCCCTGTCAAGTCAAACGGCGAGAAGGGGTTGAGGATTACCTTCAATCCGGAAACCGTGGTATCGGTATTGGATGATTCCGCCATGGGATGCGTTGAAGAAATTGGAAGCAGCGCGGTTGGGGTCTGTGTAGGTGGTGGTGGATTGGAACTGCTCAGGCGGCGATTTGGGGATCTGGCTCTGTCTTTTCAGATGGAGGTCGCGGGTTACCGTTTGGAAGGGTGGCTAGCTTGACGTTACCCAGTGTGTTTATGAGAGAGACCGATGCGGCGCCATCGGTTCTTTTTTTGAAGATTGTGTGACTTTGACTATCGGCAAAACGACTGGCTGGGAACGCTTCTTCAGTAACAAAGGAGGGTTTTTAATAAAGAACCGATTGCTCAGGGAAAGCCGATTGCTTGCATACTACTGATGCCATGTCGCTAATCCTCGCTGCCCTCATTATCGGCATCATGGCTCCTCACTGCAAAATACGAGGAAACAAAGGATACTGCAACGGTGATGCCACGACATGACCCGACGAGAGAAGAGCACGATGATTTTGGAAATGTCATTTCCAAAACCAGGGGGGCATGTGTTATCACCAGAATTTGACCAAGTCAGAGGTGGGCCGCGATCGAGATGGGCTTAAGGAAATATACATGGAGGATTACGTGAATCGGCCTGTTATACCAAGTTGGGTTTAATTGCCCTTGTATCTGTAAAATATTAGATCGCATCTTAGTTTAGAAAGTAGAATCTTACCCGTGCACGGTTTGGTGCACGCCCACATTAGAAAGTCCGCTGGACTATAAATATGTACCTAGGGTTTATGGAATAAACAACAACTCACGTTCAACCCCAAAAACAAACCAATCTCGGCGCATCGCCAACTCCTTCGTCTCGAGGGTTTCTATCGGGTAAGCGACATGCTGCCTAGATCGCATCTTGCGATCTAGGCAAGCACAAGCCCCACGTTGTTCATGTGTTGCTCGTATCGAAGCGCTTTTGATGGCGAGCAACGTAGTTATCATAGATGTGTTAGGGTTAGCATTGTTCTTCGTTTAAGCATGCTTACGTAGTGCAACCCTTGCATATCTAGCCGCCCTCACGCCTATTTTAGGTGTGGGGGCGGCACCCCGCTTGATCATTATTTAGTAGATCTGATCCGTTACGATTGCTCCTTGTTCTACAAGGATTAGTTTAATATCCGCAATAGTTAGGCCTTACAAAGGGGGAGGATCCGGTGGCACGTAGGGTGGCGTTCGCAAGTCCTAAACGAGGATGTTCCGAGGATCAACTTCATGTTGGTTTTTAGGCCTTGTTTAGGATCGGCTTACGAGCACCGTGCGTGGCCGCGAGGCCCAACCCGGAGTAGGATGATCCGATTATGCGGTGAAAACCCTAAATCGTCGTAGATCTCATTAGCTCTATCTTGATCAAGCGGGACCACCAAGTATTCGTGCACCCCGTACGAATCATGGGTGGATCGGCTCTTTGAGCCGATTCACGGGATAACCCGAGAGCCGATCGAGGCTCGTATTTAATGTTTGCATGTATGCCCTGCGGAGAAACTAAGCGAGGCATCCCCCATCACCTTCCCGACCAGGTATAGGTCGGGTGGCACGCCCTTGCACTTCGCATCGCCGCGTGTGACCAGAAGAGCATTGCGGGCCGTCGCTCGGAGGGGTCTCAGCCAGCCGCAGCTCTAGGCTCTTCCCGGCTCTACGGTGTTGACAAGGCCGCTGCCCGCCGGTGGGTTTTGGCAGTCAACAGAAACTCATCGATCTTTACATCAAAGAGATCGTGAGTAAGCATGGAGTGCCTAAGAAGATAGTGTCGGATCGAGGATCCGTGTTCACATCAGCATTTTGGAAGCAATTACATGAAGCTTTAGGATCCAAGTTGGATTATAGTACCGCCTATCATCCTCAGACAGGTGGACAAACGGAGAGAACTAACCAGATTTTAGAAGATATGCTTAGGGCTTGTGCTCTAGACTTCGGAGGATCATGGGAAGAGCACTTACCACTAGCGAGTTTTCATACAATAACAGCTATCAAAGCAGCATTAAGATGGCACCGTTTGAAGCTCTCTATGGAAGAAAGTGTAGATCACCGATATGTTGGTATGAAGCTGGAGCAAGCAAGGAGTTCAATCTCGATTATGTCAAGGAAAAGCAGCACATCATTGACATTATAAGAGATAGACTGAAGATAGCCCAAAGTCGACAAAAGAGCTATGCAGACCAAAAGAGAAGAACATGGGAGCCAAGAGTTGGAGACATGGTATATCTTAAGGTGAGCCCGATGAAAGGACACCAGAGGTTTGGAGTAAAAGGAAAACTCAGTCCTAGATACATCGGACCCTTCAAGATACTGAGTCAGAACCGAGGTTTAGCCTTTGAATTGGATCTACCGGGAAGGCTAGCACAAGTTCACAATGTATTCCATGTGTCACAACTCAGGAAATGCTTAAAGACCCCAGATGAGCCAATATCACATGCTGAGCTCGAGTTACAACCAGATTTGAATTACATCGAGAAACCAGCCAAGATTCTCGAAGAAAGCTGGAAACAACTCAGAAATAAAGCTATTAAATACTGCAAGATTCAATGGAAGCATCATCCCGAGAGGGAAGCCACCTGGGAAAAGGAAGAAGACTCGAGGAAAACATACCCCGAACTGTTCAGGTATTACAACCACAACTTCGGGACGAAGTTTTCTTTAAGGGGGAAAGGTTGTAATATCCCAGGTTTAGAGACGATCGAGGGGTAGATTTTAGAAAGGGATGTGCATTGCATTGTAATTTACGGGGAAATTTCGCGCTTTTAAACAAAAACTGCATCGAAGGGGGACAAGTTTCTCTCTCGACACCTTACGAGGGTTAGGGTTTCGAGAGTGCGACAAACTTGCTCTTATCTAACTAAACTAGGGTTTTGAGAAGAGAGGGGAGAGTTTGCATCACAACTTAAGTTGCATGATTGAATTCAAACCTAAGTTGAATTTGAATTTCAAATTCAAACATCAAATAAATATCTCATCAATTCAATTGTGAGGAAATTCATTAAGTAAATTATAAATAATAAACAATATGAACAATTAAAATAAAGTAAAGCTCATTAGAGAAAACTTTGAGCTTTATTGATAATCACACATTATACATTGTCAATTACAATATTCAGAATTGAAATAAAGGAATTATTACAACACATTACACAAATTGGGATAAATAAAAAAAAGAAGATAAAAGAAAAGTACAAGTATGAATCTATCCTAAATACTACAATGTGAACATCATCTAATCTTGAGCTTGAAGATCATCTTGTCCATTTGATCATCCTTTTGAACCTGCACATAAACACAACAAACACAAGTTATGCCAAGTGGCATAGCCACTTGGCAGAGTTAGAAATCAAATGAAAATAGGAAATAAGCGAGATAGGACCAAAGTGGCCGAGCTGATCCATGCCACGATCAAGTTCCGGGTCCAAGTACACGGCACCTGTCTACACACACACACAGCACTGCTCACGGGGCTGTGTGCATGCAACACACACACACGGTGAGTCACCCAAAGGGAAAGGTGGAGTCTGTCGACCGGGGATGCAATGGCTGGCCATATAAAGGCTTTTCACAGCCAAAACCCTAGTCACTTGTTTCAGCCATCGACATGCAGGCAGTGGTAAGTCACCAAGAACAGGCAAGAATAGCTCAAGAACACCAAGAACGGATGAACGGCTAAAGCTGTTTCATCCACTCCACAATCACCGGAAATTAAACCAAGACCACAAGCTTGCTAGGAGGAGCGAGGGCAAGCAAAAGACCAGCACAGAAGCAAACCCTCTACACCAACAATATTTCTAGGAGCTGGAGTGAGGTATACCAATCATCATGAACAAACCAGATGGTTTTGTTCATAAATAAGCATATGCACCAATCACACATAAGCAAAAGGGTAGATACCCTATGTTTGTGTCATCCTATGGCTAACTAGTCATTTGGTTCAAGCAAACATAGAGAACAGCCGATAGAGATCATCCAGGGAACATTGGTTGTGTCTACACATGGACGAGAACCGGAGAAACCCAACATGGATTCAAAACCCCGGCCGGATACCGAGGCTCACTTGACAACCGGAGCTAGCTAAGCCATCAGACATGATAGACTATCATGTGTCTATCTAGATTATCAACATCAAAAGCATCTGGCAACCAGAAATGGTAAGGCCAGTAAGCAACAATCCACCACATCCCGTTCCTGAGAAGTGGGAGCTACCATGACAGCACCAAGTGGCTGTCAAGGCTACCTCAACCACTAAAACAGCCAAACCACCAAGCCAAGCACAAATATCATCACCCAGATTTGGGTTCAAAGATGAGCTAGGGTCTCCAACCACTGTTGGCATCCCTCTAGCTCAATCAAGTTTATTACAAGAATCATCACTGCAAGCAGTTCATCTCATTTATCCATCAAACAAAGCCAGGTATTACAGATAAATGAATTATACAAGTAACCAAGTCACCAGAACCATGCACATGATCCAGAGGATCACTGCAAGCATCAGATGATGCTTGAGCAAGCATTACCATTCATTAGCACAAGTGTATGCATCACACGGACACCGGGAGAGCACCAGCTAGACACAAGAATGAAACATCAGCCAATCACCAAGCATCTGATGATCATAAGATCATCAGGGCTTGACAAAGCATGCTAGAACCAAGCCTAGCATCAACACCTTAACCATATAAATTAAATGGCCACCGAACAGGAAAAATGGCACAGCAGACAATTAAATATATGACATATAATTGTATGCAGTAACATATCATCAAGAGAGGGTGTGATCTAGACCACAGGCATGCTCAAGGGAGCATGTCCATGAATTATAGCACACTGAAGAGCACCCAGGTGCACTGGTTCTTGCAAATTAGCAAGAATTGCACACTGCAATCAAACCAGAGCAGTATATATGAACATATTTGATGTCAGGCAAGCATAGAAACAAGAACTGAGGCACAGGGAAGAAATCTTGCAAGTAAAGTAAGCTTACACAGGCACATAGCTTAGCAATCTTGCGCAGCAGCACAAGCAGCACATCAGCATAAGCAACACAGCAGTAGCACACGCAGAGCGCAGCAGCATAGCACAGCAGGAGCAGGCAAGCACAGCACAGCAGCAGGACTAGAGGAGGAAGAAGGTCAGGCACAGGAGGGGAGCAGGAAAGGAGGCGCACTTACCCGGAGTCGAGGAGAACAGCGCAGCCATGGCAGCCACGGCGGCACACACCGGAGCGCGGCGGCGCCAGGCCAAGCCAGGCCATGGCAGCACCACAGCACCACGGCCAGGCACGGCAACACCGCAGACATCGGGGCGCAGGCAGGCGGCGCATCGCCATGAATCCATGCGTCCAGGGTTGCAGACGAGATGGGGCCGCATGGTGGCGTGGATGAATTCCAGATCGACGCGGACCACCGTGTCCGCCGTCGAAAGGCGGATCAGATCCACCTGATCTCGCCGGCGGCGGCGGCCTGAGTTGGCGGAGAAATTCCGAGAAGGGGCGGCGACGAGGAATCGCCGAGAGAGGAGAAGGGGATTAGGGTTAGGTCGAGCGGCGCGGGGAGAGGGAGTGAGCAGCGACCGCTCGGGTCGGTTGGACCCGAGCTGGTTTAGCCCAACCCACTGGGCCACCCCGACGAGTGGGCCCAGGGGCAATATAGACATTTCACAATTTCATTTAAAACAAGAAACTTTGAAATTAAATAGAAAATTGATAAGAGCTCTAAAAAAAATTAAAAATATGAAAATCAATCAGCATAAAATTCTCTATCCAAATAAAATATCAAAGAGAATTTTTAAAGACAATTATGAATAAGTCTTAATTTGATGATTTAAATAATAATTTAAAGCACACATATTATTTTCAATAATGAAAATAAGCCCATTAATGTCATTGGACTTTAAAAACACCTTGACAACATTTCAAGGTTGTATTTTACTTTAAATCAAGTATCCCCAAATTATTCTTAGTATTAACCTCTTACATGAAATAATAACGACATCGGAAGGGGGGAACAAACCCTAAAAATGAAATCATGCATAATTGCTTCTTTAACCATTGCCCTTATCGGACAATGATGCTATTTTTCAGAACCAGAGGACAAGGGTCAGTCCACACCATCCAACCGCAAAACTTTGCGGTGTTCGAGCAAGTTCATCACTTGCTCATGTCATTCGAGTATTTCTATCAAATTACTTGCAAAGTATTATGGTTATCACTATTGCATACAAACCAAAACCACTACTTTCATAACTATGAATATGACTATGTGGTGGGCAATGGAACCATGGATTGTGTTGATATGGTGGAGGTTCCATTGCAAGGGTTAATATCCATCTAGGATTAAACAACAAATGTCGCCGAGTGATTCTTGTGCCGTAATACCCGTGTTAACCATAAGATCCGGAGTGGGACGGAGTAGTCAAAAGTGTTTCCACCTCTCGTTCATCAACGGATGCGCTTACCGTAGCGAGTTGTGTCTTGCGGAGCAACTTGAGGGTGGGGAGCCCCTTCTAATTCCCCACGGTATAGCTGTTGCTTACCGTAGCGGTTGTTGCTTGCGGAACAACTTGAGGGTGGGGATCCCCTTCTAATTCCCCACGGTAATGTGGTCTATGATGGGTTGCAGCTACCGGCGAAGGAGTTTGGTTAACGAGTCCCAAACTGTTGTCGTGGTCGGGGTCCATCCTTAATTGGTGTAAGAGGACCGACGAGGACCCAGGGTCGGGGTATGTAACAAAGGGTGGGTGTTCGAGGTAGCGGAGGAACATGATTGGCTAGACCTTATACCGGGCCTCACACCGAAGGAAGTGTGGACGGGAAAGCTGCCCGGTTGGCACCAAGGTTAAGATCTCTTATGGGTAAAGCAACACACCTCTGCAGAGTGTAAAGAACCGTGACCTGTCACTCCCTGTTCCGGGATAAGGAACTGCGAACGCGGCCGGAAAGGAGCTCCATGAAGTTCTAGTAAACCGGTGAAGGTTGACGGACATAGTTCTTTGAAATAAAAGCAATCTCTTGAAGAAATGTTTACCAAAACTTGCATTGGTATTAGACTTTCTGGTCTAATATCGTAGCTAGTGCATAAAACACCTCTTATCTATAATGAACTTGTTGAGTACGCTCGTACTCATACCACTCTTAAATCCCATGCTTAGATTGTCTGAATCGTCTGGAGGAGGACTACGACAACAATGAAGGAGCCGAGATAATCGGCTACGATGAACCAGACCTCTCAGGAGGTATTGAAGGCGTAGACTATCTCATAGTCTACGGATCCGGGGAGGCTTCCGGAGGAGAACAAGCCTAGAGATATCCGATAGTAACAGTAACCGAGCAGCCCGAACTCTAGTATTTAGCTGCTCGAGGCAATAAATGTATAGTTTAATGAGACTCTTATATTGTAAGCTAAGTTGGGTTCACCTCGAACCCAGGAGTATTCCTCTGAGGACCCAAGAGGAGCTCCAAGACAATATATGTTTGATGCTTGTAATAATAAATGAATGAGTTATGGACCCTGCTATGTTCTGTTGTACTACTCTGAGGGATGTAATATTTGCGGAATGGTACTTCGTGAATGTTATATCAATGACTGGCATACTACAACATGCAGTGGTAAGGGTCACCACAATTCCTTTTATATCCGTGCTCGTCGAATACGTGCATTAGTAATCTACAATTAAGGAGGTCTATTATTTACTATCGATAACAGATTTTACAATCATGGAAACTTCAAAAAATGGAAAGAAAATAACGGACATAAATACCTCCTTCCCCATATAGGCCTATGTTCCCCGCAGCCCGCACGAAGTAAAACTTTCCCCTCGTAGAGTCCAGAGTCCCACTGCCGCCACGCCGAATCAGCGACTACCAGCTTCCCACCACCATGAATCCCGCATCGGACAACTAGACTTGTCGCCGGAGCTATTGCGAAGGCCCGACTTCTGTCGGTCTTCCCCACTGACCAACAGAGCTCTCGCGACGCTTCAGCCTTTGTCGGTCGTTCCCACACTACTAGGAAAAGGGCAATCAGTGGCGCACCACTTTTATCCATCAGTGGCGCACTAGTGGTGCGCCACTACTATCACGCCACTACTTTTAGTAGTGGCGCACTAGTGGTGCGCCATTGCTATTTGGCTTAGCAGTGGCGCACCAGGTAGTGCGCCACTACTAGCTTCATGGTGCGCCACTCCTAAACGTCTGAGGTGCGCCACTCCTAAACGTCTGAGGTGCGCCACTGGATAGAAAAAAGGTGCGCCACTACTAAAATTTGAAATTTCTAGATCTGGATCTGGATCGGGATCTGGATCTGGATCTGGCACATTTTGTTTCGAATTTTTTTGGCTCGTTATTTTTTCTCGTTCTTGTTGCTAGAATTATTTGTGCAATGTTCATTCTCATTTTTCTTAGCCTAGCCGCCGGTGATGATGGATGAGGGACGTAGGAGAGGTGAAGAGAGGTGAGGAGATGTAGGAGAGGATGAACAAGAGGACGAAGGCCAGAGGTAATGGAGGCTAGAGGGTCGCCGGAGGGTCGTCGGAGAGTAAGGCCACCGGAGGTCACCATAGTGGAGGAGCTCACCGGAAAGTAAGGTCACCGGAGCTCGACATAGTGGAGGAGGTCACCGGAGTGAAAGGAGGAGAGGAGAGGAGGAGGTCGCCGAAGTGAAAGGAGGAGAGGAGAGGAGGAGGTCGCCGGAGTGAAAGGAGGAGAGGAGAGGAGGAGGTCGCCGGAGTGAAAGGAGGAGAGGAGAGGAGGAGAGCGAGGAGGAGGAGAGGAGAATGAAAGCAGGAGAATGTGTGGAGGAGGAGGGAGGAGGGAGGAGGGAGGAGGGGGTTAAGTGGCCGGCTCCTCCCATTTTGAAATTCGTGGGCGGGAAGCTTAGCAGTGGCGCACCAAGGCATGGGTGCGCCACCGCTATTTTTTTCTATTTTTTGCCCAAAATCTAAAACCTGAAAAAAGTCCTGTTTCTGTTTTGAATTTGACGAATCCATTTTTTCTCCAAACGGCCGTAGGCAGTTGAATTCGAATAGGAAATTTCGCGTAGATCGATTTTGATATAAAAAAGTTTTTCATCGGAGGTCGTATGCAACCAGAAAACCCGTTTTACCGAAACATGACGCCATTTTGCATAATATATCAAAATTCATTTTTTTCAATTTTCACTAAACCTAGATGACATATTACATGGGCATTTCAAAGGATTTAATTTTTTGAATTTTCTATCTATTTCTTTTATTTTTTCCAAACTCGAAAAGGCGATCCACAGGGGGGGGGTGTGGAAATGTTTGGGCACCACTTAGCAGTGGCGCACCAAGCATGGTGCGCCACCACTAAGTGATGCCCAAACATGTCCATCCTCCCCTTTACATAGTAATGGCGCACCATGTAGAGGTGCGGCACTGCTACAAAAATTAGCTGTGGCGCACCTCTTCACGGTGCGCCATTGCTATGTATAAGTTTGGGTCAAACCCATGGTCAAACTTAGTGGTGGCGCACCGCAGGAGAGGTGCGCCACTACTACATTTTTAATAGTGGCCCACCACTTTCCGGTGCGCCACTGCTAACTAGTAGTGGCGCACTGCCCTCCTGGTGCGCCACTAACACCCATCTTACGGCTAGGCCTTTTCCTAGTAGTGCCACGACGCCCCGGCAAGGTCCGCGATGCCCGACCACTGCCTGTCTTCCCCGCAAGTGGAGCGGATGCTAGCAAGAGGAGCCGTGTGACGACGTTGAAGCTTGCTGCCACGACCTTGATGACTGCTTCGACAAGAAAGGTAACTATCTGTCCTCTTTCGAATGCCATTCAGATCAGAAAATTCATTGTGGGAATGAAAACATGAAAAATGATACAATACACTGCAGCGTTTTAGTTGTTTCATCACGTGAATTCAAATGGTATATACGAGGCGTGGTTGCAATGGTGATAGAGTTTCAGAATTTTATTTGCTATTTCTGCTCTCCTTTTTGAATTTGGCAATGTAGTGGTTAACGATTGCAAATACAATATGATCACTGCAAGTACATATATGTGGTGAGGGTTTTCTCGAACCACGCAAGACTGCAGGAGAGCTGCATCTGATTAATTTAGAAGCAGAAAGCTTTAGAGAGGTAAAGTGCACAACCTAATACAAACTGGGTTTACGACCACTGCTAGAACACAAGAAAAAATAGAAACTGAACCAGCCCTCGGCGTGGTTCCACGGGCCGTTTTAGTTGTTCATTGTGTGGTAATCCTCTTCTAGCTAGACGACCTGCAGTCCATGCTCTTTCTCTGATGAAGAACCAAGTTGCCAATTTGCATTTAAACGGTGATCACGACTTCCATACAGCATTGACCGTATCAAATTTTATCTCTCCGGCGAAGCGTGCTCTGAAAATAGATTAGCGCAGTACACTCTCTTACCATCCCAAAGCCAAGTCCAAGAGTCATCGGTTTCAGGGTTCAACATCATCTTATTAACTTCTTCCCATACATCTTATTAACTTCTTCCCATATTGTGATGATCTCAAATCTGAGAAGTTCCTGTTTATTGGCAAGGAGAAGGAGGAACCAAGGAGGCTTTGACGGTTTGGTCTATCCATGTGTTCCCGACCAGACAATATGTCCATCAATCCAGAACCATCCATCTCCTTCGCATAAAAGGTATGGATGGCATCATCGGTCGAGACGACACTGTTGTTGATTTAGTAAAAACCCGTCATGTAGACTGCATTCATTTAGTTCGGATTTTTTTACTGAGATGATCTGACATGTACTTCACAAGTTAAGATCCAAGTGTCTGTATATAATAAGTTAAGGTGATGTCGGCCTTATTTTACGTAGAAAAACTATATGTCGATCCAGTCATTCACAAGCAGGTAGTTGGAGGATGAAAGACACTTGCAATATCCATTTCAGCTGTTGGGGAATTTCGTGGTGGATACTTGATAGGTAATGGACACTATATGTTGTTGCGCTTAGTGTTGCCGTCTGTGATTACAAATTATTTATCGGAATTCGGCATGTGAAAAATCTCCATAAATTTGTGTGATATTTGATTGATTTCTTTGCTTAATATTGTAGTGCCAATATGATTATAAAAGTGCAAGGAAGCCAACCGCGAGGAGGTGCATGTGCTCATTTACAGTGCAGATTGGATCAGTTGTACATTGATAATAAGGCCGGATGGTTGGATAGGAGGTCTTGCTCATCTATATAGTAGGTAAGACCGAGTAGGAAACGATTTCTTTGCTCTTATGGTAAACTATTACCGTAATCCATAAAGTCAAGTATTCAATTGATAGGGAAGATAGATCGATGAAGCGGCAGATGGAAAACAAGATATAGGCTTATTTCTTACTCCTTTCCAAGAACAATGTCCGGTAGGATTGTTTAAACGAGATGAGAAAGTACCTTTACTTTTAGATTGAAGAAGACGGTTGCCAACCCGAAGGAAATGTTGCTATGTTGCTAAGAAGAAAGGAAACCAATGCAAATAATCAATAAAATAAAGTATAGAGGAGCTCTGCCCTAGAGCGAACTCGAATGAAGTTCATCAAGTGATATAAGCTAGGAAGAGATAGATGCCTGTTGATGAAGAAAGATGAGATTATGCTTATATAGCAGACAAGATCAAAAGAAATAACAAATTCCAAGATGCTACAACAAACAAACTTCATACGTAGTCTTGGTTTCCAAATTTTTTTATTAATTCCTTTATTTAGTATTCTCTTTGTGTCAAAATAACTGACTCAACATTGTCCAGATATAGATGTATCAAGACATTAAAATGCACCCAAATACATCTATCTAGATGCACCTATTATGAAAAATGCTTTTTAAATTTATTTTAAAATGTTTAAAAAATTTGAAATAAAATCATGATTGTGCATACTAATATTCTATGTTAGCGCACAAAAGTTTGGCAGGAAAAAAACATTTTGTATGCACTATGTTAAAATGACAAAAAAAATGTCTCGTGAAAAGCTATTTTGGAGCGTCAGAAATTGTCTTTTTTAACTGGCTATAAAAAATAACATTTTTCCGTGAAACTTGGCGTGCAAACATATAATGTCTGTGTGTACACCATAATATTTTTTTGGAACTTTTTTACATTATGAAATATGATTTTAAATAGTGGGTGCATCTACACATATGAGCTAAAGTAGATTTCCCATCTATGTTGCCATATAAAGTTGAGTCACTTATTTTGAGATGGAGAGAATACTAAATATCGGTCTCATCGAAACCGATGAGCTAAAAAATGCTTTACTAGGCATGTTTTGTTTTTTGCTTTAGATTGTACTCTTGTGTGGTTCACGACTTTATCTTACCCTTATTTTAAAGGGTAACGTAACGCAGTCCCGGTCTTATCAAGTGATGCACACAACCTTTCATTAATTAAGTTAAAAAAATCCAATAGCCGAACAAGTTCGATGCGGAAAAGAAAACCTAGCATGTATGCCTCATGACCAAACTATCATGTCTCTGACGAAGATAATTACGTTGGGTACGTAATAGATTCATACGGTCCTTCCCACAACCAATGACGAAGTGCGAGGATTTGGATATTGTTTAAAACCTGTAAACAGGCTAGAAAATGTTCTACGAGATTTATATAGGCAATGCAACTTTGCGCTTTGATGTTAGAATAACACGTTAGTGAAGAATCACTTCATGTTTTCTTTCTTTTTTAGATGGTTGATTCATATATCGACCAGGTATGACTCATGATGTAATATTTTGCAAGACCTAAACTTCAACACGACAATAAAAAGCTACATGCATCGATTGATACGGAGTCCGGGGATTTGTCTTTATTTCGAAAAAAGTATAACATGTATAGCGATAAATAATATCTAAGAGACCGTAGCAACGCACGGGCATTCAACTAGTGACACATGAATTTGCGAGTCGCATGTTTTATGTTAAGCATCAATCACTTTTTTAGCCCTAGACCGTTTCTGCTACTTTGTGTGAAGTTCGAGTAATTTTTCTTGGTGAAGTTCGGTCACTTTTGTTAAGGTTCACACATCCTTTTCTTGATTATTTTTTATATTTCATATTTCTATTTTCTATCTTATGATTGTTGCAATTCCTTTTTTTTTGGTTCACACTTAGAATATGTGGCCGGCAACATGGAGTGTGGCATAGATCTTTATTTTCATACACACAAAATTCAAATTTTAAACTTTTATAAAAATCTGAAACAAAATTATAGAGGTAGAAAATGATGTATGCTACAATGGTGCAAAATCTCTATGCACATTAATTTTTATTCTAGCCTACACAAAATTGACAAAATCTAACAAATTTTATAGTCTTGAAATGTGCAATATTCACTATAAAATTTGTCAGAACTTGTCATTTTTGTGTCCCGTAGAATATGAGGTAGTTTATATTGAGATTACACCATTGTATTATATATCATTATCTATCTCCATAATTTTATTTGGGATTTTTAAAACTTTGAAATAGGAGTTCTAAGTGATAAAAAATAAATGGCTACATGTAGCTCGGTCTTCATTTTAAGTTTCCCTTGCAACATGGACATATGAAGTAGAGAAGCATGTGACTCTTATGTCATAAATAGAAGCAAAAAGCCCCGCAGCAATAGCCCATTTAAGAAAAGACATAATCGTGTGTGAATGCTAAGCATATTTAAAAAATCTTAAACAAAATTATAGAGGTAGAAAATGATGCATGCTACAATGGTGCAAAATCTCTATGAACATTAATTTTTATTCTAACCTACAAAATTGACAAAATATAACAAATTTCATAGTCTTGAAATGTGCAATATTCACTATAAAATTTGTCAGAACTTGTCATTTTTGTGTCGCCTAGAATATGAAGTAGTTTATATTAAGATTCTACACCATTGCAGTATATATCATTGGTTATCTCCAGAATTTTATTTGGTTTTTTTTTAAAATTTTGAAATAGGAATTCTAAGTGTTCAAAAATAAATGGCTACGTGTAGCTCGGTATTTATTTTAAGTTTCCCTTGCAACATGGACATATGAAGTGGAGAAGCATGTGACTCTAATGTCATAAACAGAAGCAAAAAGCCCTGTAGCAATAGCCCATTTAGGAAAAGAAATAATCATGTGTGAATGCTAAGCATATTTTCAACAATGACCAAAGTTGGGTATGTTAACAATAATTTGGCAAAATTGTTCAATAATTGGGTTAAAGAGTACAAGATGCCTGCACTTGTTGAGTTTCTGGAAAAGCTTAGGTGGATGATAAGGCAATTGAGAACAAAACGGGGATTAGTTGTGGAGGGTTGCAAGGTTGCATACTACCTAGTGTAATAAAGGAGTTGAATCAAACAAGCAAGGGTCTACATTATTTGGAAGCAAGAGCATTACCCATTTTAGCCGAGATATGAGGAAATGGATGGAGGCTCATCGTTGACTTGGAGAAAAGGAGTGCTTTTGTAGGAAATGGCAGATTTGCGGTAAGGCCCACATGCTCTTCGATTCATATTCTTCATAAAAAACAAGTTGGAGGAATATATTGATCATAGTTTCTGGGTCGCAAAATTCAAAGCAACATATTAGGGAATCCTCATGCCAACTAGAGGAAGGTCTCAATGGCCTAAGGTAACTTCCGGGTTTTATATGATTCCTCCCAAACTAACGAGGAGTGTCGTGCGCCCAAGAAATAGGAGGATAAAGAATTACAATGATGGCAGAACTGGTAGGAAACATAAATGTAGAACATGTGACCAGTTAGGCCATCTTAAAAAGACATGCAAGGAGCCCGAGATTGAAAGTGGTGTTGATCGAAATGGAACTCCTCCACGGTAATTATTTTATGGATCCCAATTTTCTTTCACTTGTTTTGCCACATCCCTTGCATTCTAAGTTTGAAGAGCATGGCGGCCACTTCTCCTAGGACACCAACTAAGCAATATACTCAGCCTAATACTCCTACTACAAGTCCAACGACAAGAAGCATGATTGCAACTATTGCACATGCTTCTACGCCTCCTAGTGCATCCGTAGGAAGCAAATCTGGTTCTGCTAGCCCTCTTCAACAAATTTAGTGTATTTGGGTTTGAGAACCAAGATGTTTTGATATGTAGGTCTGAACTACTTTGATGGTCCTTTTGGTGATCTAATACCATTATGTATTTTTGAAATGTTGCTGAAATATATCTAAAATGCTATCAAAATGCTGCTGAAATATAGTCAAAAACTCAAAATGATGTTGAATTGCTGCTCGTTGGTTGTTGAATAAGTTGTGCTGGAGTATTTTCAAATTCTGCTCTGATGCTGAACCGAGTGCATTGACATGTGAAAATGTAAGGGCATCTATGTTTTTCTTTGAAAGGTCCCACCGTCACACTTCCTGTGGGGTCGTCTTGTGATCTGGTAGTCGTGCACTTCGGTAATACCACATCCTCTGCCTCACCACGGAAGCCCGAGTGTCATTGAGTTCGGTTAGTTCAGTGATGAGTTTCTGGTAAATACAGCTTCAAATATTGCTTCCGCATGGAATCAATATTGCTTGAGTTACACCAGAGGCGACGGAGGAATCGAGAATCCGCTGGTCCGATACCAAAGCACAGCAACGATGCCTTTGCCCGCATGGAGTGTAGGTTCCCTTAACGCTGCTTATCCTCACGCTAAAGAAAAACTACACCTCTGTATTTGGGCGCTGCTCAAATTCTTGGTGCATCCCATCCCCAAAGACACATCACCGACATTAGGTATTTAGGTGGTGTCACTGAACGTCATCGCCGCACTCATTCTATTGACCAAAACTAGCTAATAGATGCTACGTAGAGTTTTGTGGATTTTTTGTCAAAAGAGACCACCTGCCCCAATTCATTGATAAAAAGGACCACCTGTGACTCAAATTGGCAAAAAGGACCACCTGCTGGGTGGCGGCAGGGCCCCAGCCGACACGTGGCGCTCGCCGCCAGGGGCTGTGGCGGTAGGGCCCCGCCGCCAGGGGCTGTGGCGGCACGTTTGCGCTGTCGACTCGCCGTCCGGCTGCCATTACCGACGCGGGCCATGCCGCCGCTGCGTCCGGCGGCAGGAGGCCGTGGCACATGCCGCCACACTCTCCGGAGGCAGGGCCCGGCCTGCATGCAGCTACAAGGGACGACGCGCGCGGGATTCCCGGCCGACAAACATCGCTGATTCCGAGGCCGACAAAGTGCGCTGATTTTTAGGTGGCTACACTGATTGCGATGATTCCCGTGTATGAAACTTTGCAATTCTTTTATCAGTGGATGCACTGCAGTGTACAGAAATTAGACTGAGATTTGTAGACATATACAGCTGAATGACCACCGAAAGTGATGAATTTGCATGCTATCCTGCTCGCCCGACCACACTGCATGCTGTAACAGTCTATTATTGGCGCTGGTTTCGATGATGTACTGTGAAAGATGCTTGATTCTCATCCGTAAAATATTGCAGCGTGTCACACCGTTCTTTATAAGCTCACATTCTCCGCTCTGCGCGGTATGACTCACCCACTCACTCTGCGCGGTATCACTCACTCACTCTGTCCTGCTTTGCGCGCCTCTGATTATCAGCTCACATGATTTTGAGTTAGTGTACGGTGTATCACTCACTCTCTCACGCTCTAGGCTCTCGATCTGAACTCACTGAGCTTCACATTTAGTGTAGGGTTGTTATCACCAGGATTTAACCGCGATCAGGAGGTGGGCCGCGATCAAGATGGGCTTGGAAGATTATATATGGAAGATCTATGAAGCGGCCTTGCACGGAGAATTTGGGCTAGTTAGCCCGTGTATCTTAGCATAATAGATTGCGTATCGATTTAGAAGTTAGAGTTTATCTCGTGCACGGTTTAGTGCACGCCCACATTAGAAAGTCCCCTGGACTATAAATATGTACCTAGGGTTTATGGAATAAACAACAACTCACGTTCAACCCCAAAACAAACCAATCTCGGCGCATCGCCAACTCCTTCGTCTCGAGGGTTTCTATCGGGTAAGCGACATGCTGCCTAGATCGCATCTTGCGATCTAGGCAGCACAAGCCCCACGTTGTTCCATGCGTTGCTCGTCATCGAAGCGCTTTTGATGGCGAGCAACGTAGTTATCATTAGATGTGTTAGGGTTAGCATTGTTCTTCGTTTAAGCATGCTTACGTAGTGCAACCCTTGCATATCTAGCCGCCCTCACGCCTATCTCAGGTGTGGGGGCGGCACCCCGCTTGATCATTATTTAGTAGATCTGATCCGTTACGATTGCTCCTTGTTTTACAAGGATTAGTTTAATATCTGCAATAGTTAGGCCTTACAAAGGGGGGGAGGATCCAGTGGCACGTAGGGTGGCGTTCGCAAGTCCTAAACGGGATGTTCCTAGGATCAACTTCATGTTGGTTTTTGGCCTTGTTTAGGATCGGCTTACGAGCACCGTGCGTGGCCGCAAGGCCCAACCTGGAGTAGGATGATCCGATTATGTGGTGAAAACCCTAAATCGTCGTAGATCTCATTAGCTTCATCTTGATCAAGCAGGACCACCAAGTATTCGTGCACCCCGCACGGATCATGGGTGGATCGGCTCTTTGAGCCGATTCACAGGATAACCTGAGAGCCGATCGAGGCTCGTATTTAACGTTTACATGTATGCCCCTGCAGGAAACTAAGCGAGGCATCCTCATCACCTTCCCGACCAGGTATAGGTCAGGTGGCACGCCCTGCACTCCGCAACGCCGCGTGTGACCAGAAGAGCATTGCGGGCCGTCGCTCGGAGGGGTCTCAGCCAGCCGCAGCTCTAGGCTCTTCCCGGCTCTACGGTGTTGACAAGGCCGCTGCCCGCCGGTGGGTTTTGGCAGTCAACAAGGGTGCAGGAGCTAATTTAGGAGAGAAGACAGATTAAGGTATGTGTATCATGCATGTTATAATTTTCTCATTAATATTTGTTGTAATTAGCTTTAGAATGTCATTAGCGCGTGTAGTATGGCATGGCTATAATTACTTTAGAGTAGTTTATTTGAACATGCAAGAATCTTGTAGCATCGTGTAGTTAGAGAGAATATGATTAGGACATATGTTGACCGTGATTACGATATATTAGGACATGCAACATGTAATTAGGAAATATTAGGACATGCAACATGATTATGACATATTAGCTAATTGATTGTGCCGTTTAGTCCGCTCTGTTTTATGTATGCAACATGCAAAATATATAGACTATGATTTTATGTGCGTAGAAATATATCTCGTGTGAATGATCAACTTCTAATTAGATTAAGGAATGGTGCATATACGGACTATGTACAGTAAGTTGAGGTACTAAAATCCATTCGTACTTATTTTAATTTTAGTTTGTAGTTGGTAGTATTAAAAATTTCCGCATATTAAAAAAATAGTATGTTGTAATCTAACATTATTTTAAAAATATGGTTGTGCGGTAGGTACGATGGAAACTGTGTTAGTGTTTTATGGAGATGTCGTACGCGACGAATTTTCTGGTGTCGATGTGTCGCGCTGCGACTCGATGAAAGTTGGAGTGACAGACATGCTTAATAGAGAATTTTTGGATGTTAGAAGATGCATCCGAGCACAGTTTGGGCGTGAGATGCGTGGGAAGAAGATGACCGTTGAGGCTCTCATCGTCGTAGGAGGGAATGATGGGACACCTGCCCGTTGGGGTTTGCGGGAGGTAAAGAGTGATAGAAATTGGGGTACATACATGAGGTTTGCAAGCACACCTGGTGCTGCTATGTACGGAGAGCCCATGGTGTATGTTCAATTTATATCAGGTGATGATGGTGCCGGAAGCAAGCACCGGCGCCGTGAAGAGGAGATGGCCATCATCACGGGACCGAGCACCGTTCAATCGGAGCATTTGGCCCTGACTGCAGCAGGCATGATAGGCCAATCAGAGCAAGCGGCACTGACTGCAGGCCATAGCACCGGCCCATCGGAGCAGATGGTCGCCCAATTTGCTGCCGAGCCAGGATACTGGTCCGCGTTCGTTGACATTAGCGAGTGTGTGGGTTGGACGATGACGCTCGTTCTTCTTCGTCCGAATCCTCCTCGGACGAAGAAGGCGTCGGTCCTTCCCGGAGGGCGGTTGCGGCACCAATGGACCATGAGTTCTTAAAAACAATGACCATCAGCGATGAATTCCGCTCTGTTCCAGGCCTAGGGGAGGCGAGTCTGCAGGTTGGGCAAACTTTCCCAGACAAGGACTCAGCTGACCAAGTGATGTCTACGTTCCCCCTCCTTTCCTGTAGACAGTGTTGGGCCTCCAAGAGCAGAGGTTTGTAGAACAGCAGCAAGTTTCCCTTAAGTGGATACCCAAGGTTTATCGAACTCAGGGAGGAAGAGGTCAAAGATATCCCTCTCATGCAACCCCGCAACCACAAAGCAAGAAGTCTCTTGTGTCCCCAACACACCAAATAGGTGCACTAGTTCGGCGAAGAGATAGTGAAATACATGTGGTATAAATAAGTATGAGCAAGTAGCAACGGTGCCGTAAAAGTGCTTGGCGTGTAGTTGATGGTGGTGGTATTGCAGCAGTAGTAACGCAAGTAAAACAGTGAACAAGCAGTAGTAACTCAGCAGTAGTAACGCAGCAGTAGTAAACAAGCAGTAGTAACTCAGCAGTATTTAGGAACAAGGCCTAGGGATTACACTTTCACTAGTGGACACTCTCAACATTGATCACATAACAGAACAGATAAATGCATACTCTACACTTTTGTTGGATGATGAACACATTGCGTAGGATTACACGAACCCTCAATGCCGGAGTTAACAAGCTCCACAATAATGCTCATGTTTAAGTAACCTTTAGTGTAAGATAGATCAACGATACTAAACCAAGTACTAGCATAGCATGCACACTCGTCACCTTCATGCATATGTAGGAGGAATAGATCACATCAATATATCATAGCAATAGTTAACTCCATAATCTACAAGAGATCATGATCATAGCACAAACCAAGTACTAACACGGTGCACGCACCGTCACCTTTGCACACATGCAGGAGGAATAAACTACTTTAATAAAAAATCACTAGAGTAGCACATGGATAAATTGTGATACAACATGCTGCAATCATAAAGAGATATAAATAAGCACCTCACTATGCCATTCAATGAGTAAGTATTCTGTGAAATATGACCTAAGAGACCCACACGGTGCACACACTGTCACCTTTACACACGTGGGACTAGGAGTCTCCAGAGATCACATAGGTAAAACTCACTTGACTAGCATAATGACATCTAGATTACAAGCATCATCATATGAATCTCAATCATGTAAGGCAGCTCATGAGATTATTGTATTGAACTACATAGGAGAGAGATGAACCACATAGCTACCGGTACAGCCCCGAGCCTCGATGGAGAACTACTCCCTCCTCATGGGAGCAGCAGCGGTGATGAAGATGGCGGTGGAGATGGCAGCGGTGTCGATGGAGAAGCCTTCCGGGGCACTTCCCCGCTCCGGCAGGGTGCCGGAACAGCAGATCCTGTCCCCGCATCTTGGCTTCGCGATGGCGGCGGCTCCGGCAGTGTTTCTGTGGGTTTCGTCAATTGGTATCGGGTTTTCTGATCCAGGGGCTTCTTATAGGCGAAGAGGCGGCGCAGGAAGGTCGAAGGGCTGGCCAAACCCTAGGGGGGCGCGGGCCACCCCTAGGCCGCGCTAGGGTATGGTGTGGTGGGCCTGTGCCCCCCCCTCTGGTCCCTCTCGTGTGTTCTGGATGCTTCCGGGGATTCTAAGATCTTTGGCGTTGATTTCGTCCGATTCCGAGAATATTTCGTTACTAGGATTTCGAAACCAAAAACAGCAGTAAAACAGAACTGGCACTTCGGCATCTTGTTAATAGGTTAGTTCCGTAAAATGCACGAATATGACATAAAGTGTGCATAAAACATGTAGATAACATCAATAATGTGGCATGGAACACAAGAAATTATCGATACGTTGGAGACGTATCAGCATCCCCAAGCTTAGTTCTCGCTCGTCCCGAGCGGTAAAACGATAACAAAGATAATTTCTGGAGTGACATGCCATCATAACCTTGATCATACTATTTGTACAGCATATGTAGTGAATGCAGCGATCAAAACAATGTATATGACATGGGTAAACAACTGAATCATAAAGCAAAGACTTTTCATGAATAGCACTTCAAGACAAGCATCAATAAGTCTTGCATAAGAGTTAACTCATAAAGCAATAATTCAAAGTAAAGGTATTGAAGCAACACAAAAGAAGATTAAGTTTCAGCGGTTGCTTTCAACTTGTAACATGTATATCTCATGGATAATTGTCAATGCAAAGCAATATAACAAATGCAATATGCAAATATGTAAGAATCAATGCACAAGCTCACACAAGTGTTTGCTTCTTGAGGTGGAGAGAAATAGGTGAACCGACTCAACAATAAAAGTAAAAGAATGGTCCTTCAAAGAGGAAAGCATCGATTGCTATATTTGTGCTAGAGCTTTGATTTTGAAAACATAAAGAGAGCATAAAAGTAAAGTTTTGAGAGGTGTTTGTTGTTGTCAACGAATGGTAGCGGGTACTCTAACCCCTTGCCGTAAAAACCTTCAAAGAGCGGCTCCCATTTTATTTTATTTTTGGATGGCACTCCTTCCAACCTTTCTTTCACAAACCATGGCTAACCGAATCCCTCGGTGCCCGCCAACAATCTCATACCATGAAGGAGTACCTTTTTATTTTAGTTTTATTATGATGACACTCCTCCCAACCTTTGCTTACACAAGCCATGGCTAACCGAATCCTTCGGGTGCCGTCCAACAATCACATACCATGGAGGAGTGTCTATTTTTAGTTTGTTAATTTGGGACTGGGAATCCCATTGCCAGCTCTTTTTGCAAAATTATTGGATAAGCGGATGAAGCCACTAGTCCATTGGTGAAAGTTGCCCAACAAGATTGAAAGATAAACACCACATACTTCCTCATGAGCTATAAAACATTGACACAAATAAGAGGTAATAACTTTTGAATTGTTTAAAGGTAGCACTCAAGCAATTTACTTTGGAATGGCGGAGAAATACCATGTAGTAGGTAGGTATGGTGGACACAAATGGCATAGTGTTGGCTCAAGTATTTGGATGCATGAGAAGTATTCCCTCTCGATACAAGGTTTAGGCTAGCAAGGTTGTTTGAGGCAAACACAAGGATGAACTAGTACAGCAAAACTCACATAAAAGACGTATTACAAGCATTATAAGACTCTACACCGTCTTCCTTGTTGTTCAAACTCAAAACTAGAAATTATCTAGACCTTAGAGAAACCAATTATGCAAACCAAATTTTAGCATGCTCTATGTATTTCTTCACTAATGGGTGCAAAGTATATGATGCAAGAGCTTAAACATGAGCACAACAATTGCCAAGTATCACATTACCCAAAACATTTATAGCAATTACTACATGTATCATTTTCCAATTCCAACCATATAACAATTTAACGAAGAGGAAACTTCGCCATGAATATTATGAGCTAAGAACACATGTGTTCATATGAACCAGCGGAGCGTGTCTCTCTCCCACACAAGCATGATGTAATCCAATTTATTCAAACAAAAACAAAAACAAAAGCACACAGACGCTCCAAGTAAAGCACATAAGATGTGGCCGAATAAAAATATAGTTTCAGGGGAGGAACCGGATAATGTTGTCGATGAAGAAGGGGATGCCTTGGGCATCCCCAAGCTTAGACGCTTGAGTCTTCTTGATATATGCAGGGGTGAACCACCGGGTGCATCCCCAAGCTTAGAGCTTTCACTCTCCTTGATCATAGTATATCATCCTCCTCTCTTGACCCTTGAAAACTTCCTCCACACCAAACTCGAAACAACTCGTTAGAGGGTTAGTGGACAAAAAAAATTCACATGTTCAGAGGTGACACAATCATTCTTAACACTTCTGGACATTGCATAAAGCTACTGGACATTAATGGATCAAAGAAATTCATCCAACATAGCAAAAGAGGCAATGCGAAATAAAAGGCAGAATCTGTCAAAACAGAACAGTCCGTAAAGATGGATTTTATTAGGCCACCAGACTTGCTCAAATGAAAATGCTCAAATTGAATGAAAGTTGCGTACATATCTGAGGATCATGCTCGTAAATTGGCATAATTTTCTGAGCTTCCTGCAGGGCAGTGGGCTCAGATTCGTGACAGCAAAGAAATCTGGAACTGCGCAGTAATCCAAATCTAGTACTTACTTTACTATCAAAGACTTTACTTGGCACAACAAAACACAAAACTAAGATAAGGAGAGGTTGCTACAGTAGTAAACAACTTCCAAGACACAAATATAAAACAAAGTACTGTAGCAAAATAACACATGGGTTATCTCCCAAGAAGTTCTTTCTTTTTAGCCATTAAGATGGGCTCAGCAGTTTTAATGATGCACTCGCAAGAAATAGTATTTGAAGCAAAAGAGAGCATCAAGAGGCAAATTCAAAACACATTTAAGTCTAACATGCTTCCTATGCATAGGAATCTTGTAAATAAACAAGTTCATGAG
>NC_061511.1:245408182-245546233 GCF_022539505.1 Lolium rigidum
TGATCATTTTTATTGGCCAAAGATGAGGCGGGACGTGGACAGGTATGTGAAGAGGTGCATTACTTGCAACAAGTCCAAGTCCAAGCTAAAGCCTCACGGTTTGTATACTCCGTTACCGGCACCTACTACACCTTGGGAAGATATTAGTATGGATTTTGTGTTGGGTTTGCCGCGTACTAAAAGGGGCCATGATTCTATATTTGTGGTAGTGGACAGATTTTCTAAGATGTCCCACTTTATTGCTCTGCCACAAAAGCGACGATGCGTCGCATATTGCTAACCTGTTTTTCGGGAGATTGTTCGACTACATGGAGTCCCGAAGACTATTGTTTCGATCGTGATGTGAAGTTCATGAGCTACTTCCGGAAGACACTTTGGGGAAAGCTGGGGACAAAGCTACCGTTCAGTACTACTTGTCATCCTCAAACCGATGGTCAAACCGAGGTGGTAAATCGAACCTTGTCACAACCGTTGAGATCCATGATCAAGAAGAACTCCGAAGGAGTGGGAAGAGTGTTTGCCGCATGTAGAGTTTGCTTACAACAGGGCGGTACATTCTACCACGGAGCTGTGTCCTTTTGAGGTGGTGTATGGTTTCAAACCCATTACTCCACTTGACTTGTTGCCTTTACCCATACATGAGAGAGTTAATATGGAGGCATCCAAGAGGGCAGATTTTGTGCGTAAGATCCATGTGAAGACTAAAGAGTTGATCGAGAAGAAAGGCAAGAGCAATGCTGCAAGGATGAACAAGAAGCGCAAAGAGATGTTGTTCCAGCCTGGTGATATGGTCTGGGTACATTTTCGCAAGGATAGGTTCCCGAAGCTGCGGAAGTCTAAGTTGAAGCCTCGTGGTGCTGGTCCTTACAAAGTGCTTGCCAAGATCAATGATAATGCATACTCGATAGATCTTCCAGTTGATGAGTTTGGTGTCAGTAATTCTTTCAATGTTGCTGATTTGACACCATATGACTGGAGAAGACCTTGGAGCGTCGGGTCGACGCCTTTTGAAGGGGGGAGATGATGAGGACATCCCTACCTCACTACTACCTCCGTCATTAGCAAATGAAGATGAACCTCGTCGTGAAGCTCAAGTCCAATGAAGTTCGGATTGGACCAATTACAAGAGCTCGTGCGAAGCTACTTAAACAACAGGTGAACTTGTTCCTAAACGATACTTTGATTGATGAGAACTTTATACCGCCTAAGTCCTATTACTTATGTATCATCAGGTATCAAGAGGAGACAAGCATCGCACGAGGAGAGGAGCAGCTGGACGTGAAGACGGACGTCAAGAAGGCCGTGAAGCTGGACATGGAGCTGGACATGAAGATATCTCGTGGACGCGCGAGGGAGGAGCGGGAGGAATGCGCGAGAGGAGAAGAAGAAGTCCAGGCCGGTCCAGAACCCGGTTGACCGGACCACAGACCGGCCAGCCCGGTCCTCGGCCCGGCCGACCGGTCGTAAACCGGCCACCAACCGGAGGAGATTTATCGTATCGGGGCGAGACCGGAAACTCCGCAGCTTCCGGCTTCCGACCGGTTGACCGGACCACCAACCGGACCGGCCGGTCTGAACCCGGTCCGACCGGACCACGGACCGGACAGCCCGGTCCACAGCCCGGTCGACCGGATCCCGCACCGGACCGGTCCGAGTCCGTGCTCGACCAGATCTATTCCGGGTCGGTTATTTTTGTATCTTTTCGACCAGTAACTCATCCCGGACACCTATATAAGTGCCCATGACGCCCCCTAGTTGCTTTAGACCACGTTTAAGATAAACCCTAGTTCTTAGTTGTTTGCTCTGCAAAACTATTGAATTCCCTACACCATATTGCTTGGATATTGTGTAGATCCCGTTTAAGTCTTGTGTGATCTCGTCTGTTCCATTGGGAATTAGACGATTGCAACTTACCGCTTCGTGGTCGGCGGCTACGTGCGCAAGTGTGTGGAGTTGCGAATATCTTGCAGTGGTTGAGAGCCGTTGCATTGGCGATGGGGACCAATCGAGAGATCTCGTTGCGTCATACAAGTTATCATCCACTTCATCGTCGTGTTCCTCCGCTGTCATCACCCCGTGATCATCATCACCACCGTTGCTTACTGAGAAGATCGGGCCACCCCTTATCAACAAGCATAGGAAGATAAAACAAGTATAGCTTCAAAAATTTCAGCACATAGAGAGGTGTTTTAGTAACATGAAAATTTCTACAACCATATTTTCCTCTCTCATAATAACTTTCAGTAGCAACATGAGCAAACTCAACAATATAACTATCACATAAAGCATTCTTATCATGAGTCTCATGCATAAAATTATTACTCTCCACATAAGCATAATCAATTTTATTAGTAATAGTGGGAGCAAATTCAACAAAGTAGCTATCATTATTATTCTCATCAAGTGTAGGAGGCATATTGTAATCATAATCAAATTTATCCTCCATAACAGGTGGCATCAAAAGACCACTATCATTATCATCACAAATAGGAGGCAAAGTATCATCAAAGAAAATTTTCTCCTCAATGCTTGGGGGACTAAAAATATCATGAAAACCAGCTTCCCCAAGCTTAGAACTTTCTATATTATTGTCAACAATGGTGTTCAAAGCGTTCATACTAATATTACTACCAGCATGCAAAGAAGATTTCATAGGTTTTTTAATTTTTGCATCAAACAATCCATGTTTTAAATCAGGAAATAGAATAAGAAGCTCACTCTTGTACATTATGCCAAACTAGTGTAAACAAGAAACAACAAGATGCAATTGCAGGATCTAAAGGAAATAGCTTTGAGCACACACACAACGGCGCCGTAAAAATACTTTACCCGAGACCGTAGTATGAGAGCCTTTTTACCTTTCCTCCCCGGCAACGGCGCCGTAAAAGTGCTTGATGTCTACGTTCCCCCTCCTTTCCGTAGACAGGTGTTGGGCCTCCAAGAGCAGAGGTTTGTAGAACAGCAAGCAAGTTTCCCTTAAGTGGATACCCAAGGTTTATCGAACTCGGGGAGGAAGAGATCAAAGATATCCCTCTCATGCAACCCCGCAACCACAAAGCAAGAAGTCTCTTGTGTCCCCAACACACCAAATAGGTGCACTAGTTCGGCGAAGAGATAGTGAAATACAGGTGGTATAAATAAGTATGAGCAGTAGCAACGGTGCCGGAAAAGTGCTTGGCGTGTAGTTGATGGTGGTGGTATTGCAGCGAGTAGTAACGCAGTAAAACAATAAACAAGCAAGTAGTAACTCAGCAGTAGTAACGCAGCGAGTAGTAAACAAGCAGTAGTAACTCAGCAGTATTTAGGAACAAGGCCTAGGGATTACACTTTCACTAGTGGACACTCTCAACATTGATCACATAACAGAACAGTATAAATGCATACTCTACACTTTTGTTGGATGATGAACACATTGCGTAGGATTACACGAACCCTCAATGCCGGAGTTAACAAGCTCCACAATAATGCTCATGTTTAAGTAACCTTTAGTGTAAGATAGATCAACAGACTAAACCAAGTACTAGCATAGCATGCACACTCGTCACCTTCATGCATATGTAGGAGGAATAGATCACATCAATATATCATAGCAATAGTTAACTCCATAATCTACAAGAGATCATGATCATAGCACAAACCAAGTACTAACACGGTGCACGCACTGTCACCTTTGCACACATGCAGGAGGAATAAACTACTTTAATAAAAAATCACTAGAGTAGCACATGGATAAATTGTGATACAACATGCTGCAATCATAAAGAGATATAAATAAGCACCTCACTATGCCATTCAATGAGTAAGTATTCTGTGAAATATGGCCTAAGAGACCCACACGGTGCACACACTCGTCACCTTTACACACGTGGGACTAGGAGTCTCCGGAGATCACATAGGTAAAACTCACTTGACTAGCATAATGACATCTAGATTACAAGCATCATCATATGAATCTCAATCATGTAAGGCAGCTCATGAGATTATTGTATTGAACTACATAGGAGAGAGATGAACCACATAGCTACCGGTACAGCCCCGAGCCTCGATGGAGAACTACTCCCTCCTCATGGGAGCAGCAGCGGTGATGAAGATGGCGGTGGAGATGGCAGCGGTGTCGATGGAGAAGCCTTCCGGGGCACTTCCCCGCTCCGGCAGGGTGCCGGAACAGAGATCCTGTCCCCCAGATCTTGGCTTCGCGATGGCGGCGGCTCTGGCAGGTTTCTGTGGGTTTCGTCAATTGGTATCGGGTTTTCTGATCCAGGGGCTTCTTATAGGCGAAGAGGCGGCGCAGGAAGGTCGAAGGGCTGGCCAAACCCTAGGGGGGCGCGGGCCCCCCCTAGGCCGCGCCAGGGTATGGTGTGGTGGGCCTGTCCCCCCTCTGGTCCCTCTCGTGTGTTCTGGATGCTTCCGGGGATTCTAAGATCTTTGGCGTTGATTTCGTCCGATTCCGAGAATATTTCGTTACTAGGATTTCTGAAACCAAAAACAGCAGAAAACAGGAACTGGCACTTCGGCATCTTGTTAATAGGTTAGTTCCGGAAAATGCACGAATATGACATAAAGTGTGCATAAAACATGTAGATAACATCAATAATGTGGCATGGAACACAAGAAATTATCGATACGTTGGAGACGTATCACCAAGCAATGAAGAGGTATGTGTTGGCCATATCTTGGCAACACAGAGTGAAGCAGTCTGATCGAAGGCAGCTGAAAGTCATATGCGTCAAATTGAATGAGGGTTGCAGGGGGAGAGTTATCGCTCGGGTGAGCCCTGGGGTATGTCAGCCATGATATATCTCAAAAATAGAACCCCATAGCTGCGAGCAATTGGGGGCTCTTGACAAACACCGCAACATAACTGCAAAATATATATCACATATCATGCAAGTGGCGGTGGAAGAAGATATAACCCTTGGTACAAAGAAGCTGCAAAAACCCGCGGAAGATCTGATTGGCTTCCGGTCAGCTTTAGTAAGGCAAGGCGGGCGAAGGAGGAGATTTTCCAGAGATTGTACGACACCTATGAGGAGGCATATGACCTTGCCCCAAGACTACTCCATCAGATAGCAACAACTAACCAAGGGACTCAAGTGGTCAGGAGAGTTCGTCAACACCCTCTGGAGGAAAACCAAGAAATCCTTGATCGTTTATTCTGGGTATTCCCCGTAATATATGGGCATTCCATCACTGCCACCCGGTGCTGTCAATAAATGGTACCTTTCTCACAGGAAAGTACAATGGCACACTCTTGGTGGCGATCGCAGCTGACGCAAATACTTGCTGTAAGCGCAGAGTTTCTTCAGTTATGGTCGTGGAAGTACCTACCAGTTGGGAGTCCCCACATCCTGAAACCAATTCACCCCTCCGGCGATGAGACCGAACAATATGCCCCTCTTACTTTTGGAAGTCGATGGATACATGCTAAAAAACTATGGTCAAATAATGTGGCACACGGTTGCTACCCAGAATACCACCAACAGTTTGAGGAGCTGCAGGAGACCATGGTCAAATGGGACCCATATACGGCACATGATGTGTACATTGTCTGGGGTCTTGTTAAACCACCACCAGATATGCTGCGAGACCTACGGTTGTGGTTCACACGATGCAACCTACTCTTTATTTGGATGGTTGAGCCATACAACCCAGAGCGTGTCATGCGGCAGTTTGGTCTGCATCAGGATATTCCCCCACCATCACCAAGACGCCTTGTTGCTGATGTTCATACGTAAGTTCGGTCACTCTAATAGAAACAATGAATTGCACTTCAATTAATTGATTTCATTATTTAATAAAATTTATTGGATTGTAGACAAGACAATAAAGGCATGAGTTGTTTCGACTGGAGTCACCGTAATCAAACATGGATTACGAAATGGATTGATGAAGCAGAGTCCGATGGAGTACGCGAAAATAGGTAATTATATATTTTAATTCATCTTATCATCATGTACCTTCTAATATAATTTATCACTGATGCAGACGGTACAACGATGAGATACTGCCAACGTATAATGAATGGTATCGCGCTAGCACACGGACTCTGCTCACCGGTGCCCCACCATCGAGTCCGACACACCTCACATGGGCCTCAGCTTACCACCGTGACACTTCGGTACTTGTTATATAAATGTAATTAAGAAAATATGTGTTTATAGCCAATATTAATTTTTTATTTCATTCAGATTGACGAGTTCAGGCAGATCGCACGAGACACCCAGGACACTTTGAACTTGCGCAACATGGATAGTACGGAGGGAAAATCCATGGTAAAACGTATTTTTAATACTGCCATTAAAGGGCTTAGGCGTCTTGGTTTCAGCCGCCATGATGATGTTGTCAGCCGAGCATTCGACATGCCGGAGGCACCATCGCACATACCGAGTATGGTACGTGTGAGCCAGCCATCCGCCACACCGACCGTACCAGTTCCCTCTACCTCGCATACATCTAATCCACGACGCGACTCATCTTTACTTGACCGATCTAAGTCCACACACATATCTCAACGCCATGGCGCCACACAGGTAATCAACTTGCGTACATACATTCCTCCTGAACTTACAACAATGACACATTTTTTTCCCAATTGTATTAGGAGAACGATCATTTTCAGTCATATCCATCTGGACAACGATTCTCCTACACAGAAGGCGAATACTCGCAAAGATTCAACACTCAGGTATGCTCATATTTAATAATTACCTACCGACACGTGATTACTTACATGCCTACTAATGACATATCGTTGACGTTTGCAGGAATCTGTTGACCCTACGTGGTCCAACATGGGAGCTGGTTTAGGCCACAATATGCCCCCACTGCGGGGTCGTGACCACATGCAATCGCAATACCCAACTCAGATTAATGCATGTTAATTACCAACATGATTATTGCGTGCATGTTTCTGACGGAGCCGTTTAATACGCAGGAATCTTTTCCCGACATGGCCTGATATGACGCAGCAACCACAATACTACGGCAGCACTTCCCAACAACCTCGCGATGATGTTACCGGGATAGTTGAAGAATTCTTCGGAGGTCCTATTTTTAGCTCAGATGCCAGTTTGATTCCCCCAAATCAGGAATCTCCATACGTATTTCATACTCCATCACCAGCAGATGACACACGTACAGAGGATGAGAAAAATCAGTACGGCCGAGGTTTGCGGCCACCTCATCCCCCTCGTCCCCGGTTGTCGCCTTCCGGTCGAAGGCCACGGCAGCAACGTCGTCGTCGTCGAGAGGAATGATACACATTTATCTATGCGACAGACAGTTAATCTATGTATGAGACATTTTTCTATGCATCTCGGAGACATATTAATATTAGTTCCAATAAATTTAATTTCTAAATTAACTCCAATAATGAAGATACAACATAAGTAAAAACGTTTAAGATACAACATGTAATGAATAATATGGCTAATTACTGCGATGAATTTTAAGATACAACGAGAAAGTAAAACTGAAATTAACATACATAACTACTACAACAGATCACTCTATTTGCCGCCGCTTGCGCCTCAGCAGCTCTTTCCCTTAATCTCTTCCTTTCCGCTTCACGGGCCTCTCTGCACCTCTTCCTCTGCATACCTACGTGCAGCCTCATCATCCATCCTCTTCTGATTCACCTCACGATTTCGAGCTTGCTTCGCTCTTAATTTTTGTATCTGTCTCTCTCTCTCCGCTTTATCATTAGCAACAGCCTTTTCCCAACGCTCCTCCTCATGGAACCTTGCCCATGCACGCCGTTGTTTCTCCTCCACCTCGCGGCGTGCCCACTCCGGCTGCTCCTGGTCTATCCAGTGAAACCACATGCAAAGGGGCGGGGGAGACTGCAACACAAATAGTACGGTTAATCAAAGAAAATTAATGACATACAAATAATTTTTTTAATCATGCTGTTACAACATACCGCAGGCCTCGAGGACGATGAACTTGTTTGCCTGGGTGGATCATGATCATAGCTCGCGCATATGAAATATTTCATGCCGAACTTATCAGAAAAATCAACCACCTCCTTCACCTTCGCAAGGCGGCCGCACCAACACCTCTCTGCTCTCACCCCCGGTGGCAAGCTTGCATTCTTACCCTTCATCGGCCTAAAATCCTGGTCGGAGCAAGATACACTCATACTCACTTCAATATTTTGCGCACGAAAGAGAGACGCGGAGAAGGCAAACTCGATCCTGCTGTTTTCATTTGTATGCGGGTAACACGGCTTATATAACCTTCAATTAGTGTGAGCCGTACCAACAAAGTAGTGCAGAATAATTGGCGCACACTGTCGATGGTCTATTTGCTGTATCAGTCTGCTTTCGGTGTTTAATTTTCTGTATCGAGCGGCAACTGCTGCCTCCACCGCGCACTTAAGCAGCATCAAAATCAGTGCTATCAAAATTTGATGGAACCTGTCGTCTGCGTGCATGTCGGCCATTCCCGCGCGTGCTGCAACTGGCGGGCCCTGCATCTGGCGGCATGCGCCAGCTCAGCTTGCCGCCCCGCGCGCCAGCGGCATGGCCCACAAGCGCAGACGGCAGCTGACGGCGAGTTGGAGCACCTAACGTGCCGCCACACAGGTCGATGGCGGGGCCCTGCCGCCACACAGCCCGGCGGCAAGCGCCACGTGTCGGCTGGGGGGCCTGCCGCCACGCACGACGTGGTCCTTTTTGCCAATTTACCTCAGAGGTGGTCCTTTTTGTCAATGAATTGGAGTAGGTGGTCTCTTTTGGCAAAATTTCGAGTTTTGTGTGTGGCTTTTCTTGCTATGAGTAGAAGGTGAGGCTGAGCGTGGTATATATGGACAAAGGATGTAGTCCTACATTTCTTCTATAAATGTTCCTAGCATACCCGGCCAACCAGGCCATCCAAAGGGGCAAATCAATCTGGTTCATCCAATCACATTGCAACAGTAGTTTCTCATTCCCGCTTTTCACCTGAACCGTTGGATGAGGTAATTACTTTTCACACTTCTCGCTCCTTCGAACGAGTCCATGACGAGTAGGCCCATATAGTTGCGGGGACACTTGCGTCGGCCGAGCGAACCAACTCCTCTCGGCTCGTGCACGTCCTTCTCGTCCGAGTCGCGCACGCCCGGCCCGGGTGAAAACCTAGATCGTGAAAATATCTGGTCCATTCTCCCGTCCCACGCCTCCTACTCCCGCCCTCGACTCCGCCGCGTCGCCGCCGCCGCCGGTGGACGGCGCTCCGTCCCACGCCTCCTGCTCCCGCCCCTCGACTCCGCCGCGTCGCCGCCGCCGCCGGTGGACGGCGCTCCCGTCCCACGCCTCCTACTCCCGCCCTCGACTCCGCCGCGTCGCCGCCGCCGCCGGTGGACGGCGCCCGAGCCGCCGCCGTCGCGCCTCAGCAGCTCCTCTTGCCTTGCATCCCAACCGCGGCGGCTCGACACGGGCGGCGAGGGTCCGGGCGGAGGCGACCCGTCGTGCCTCCCGGCGGCTCGACACGGGCGGCGAGGGTCCAGGGCGGAGGCGACCCGTCGTGCCTCCCGGCGGCTCGATACGGGCGGCGAGGGTCCGGGGCGGAGGTGACCCGTCGTGCCTCCTCCTATTCTCTCTCGGTGGCCTTCTCCGTCTTCGCCATCGTCCTTCCTCCATGGCGCCCCAAGCTCTCCAAATCGAAGGGGATGAGCCGCACGTACGGCGGGAGGAGCTGCGCACACGGGAGGAGGATGCGCCAGGGGTTGGTGCAGCGGGCGGCTGCGGCAGGGGGCGGTGGAGCTGCATCCCGGTTTCACGTCGCCAAGATGCAGATTTCCATTCTCTTAGTCGCCTGACTGTCAGGCTGCATGAAGGTGATTTTTTCACTTTAGGCATTTCATTTTTCTCTTTGGTTTCTGTTGGTAATTACAATCCATGTGTTTTAGTAATATTGGCAACCATGCGAATTGTCGAGAATGGTGAACATCCCGATAGGAAGGCCTAGAGTTAATAATTTCAAAGTAGTGTATGTAATAAACAACATAATAAGTTCAATCTTTATCAATATATGTACAAAATGCAGTTCAAGACCTGAATGATTTTTGGACAAAAAGTGTAGAAACTGAATACTAATATTTGATCTTCCTTCTGCCATTCTGTCTTGAAGATATCAAAGAACAGAGTGGGTCTTATGTTGTACAGTTAAGTTATATATAAGTTTATTGGTAAATGCTTTTCATGTCAGCAAACTCATGCAGGGTTCAGCCACCGAGCTAATGTTTCATGGTTTCACCATTCCAGATTCCCAAGCCAGCAAGTTTTCTCCGGAAGCCAGAATGTACTTTGTGTGATGTCGGTATGCCATGTAGTTTGCAGTATACTGCGGCCGCTGTGCGAACTTCTGGTCTCCACAGAGATCGCTCATCTTTCTCTGAAGTATTTTTAGGTAATTTTTCATCTCAGCATTGAGTTTGATCTACGCGAAAGATAGGTCATGGACACACAGTGTATACTCATCTGCTGACAAAAAGTGATGTGTGGTTTATTTCAACTAAATCAAAAATTCACAAAAATATTGGTTCATCCTGAAGTACACTCATAGTTCCAGCTTTTCAAAATAATAGAAGTCCACAAAAATAGTGGTTTATTATGAGATTAAAAAATCTCTAGCAATCAGTCGATTACGATGAATATCAAGTATTTTTTTATCATGAAGTTTGTACTATGCTCAGCTTGATATTCAGATAATTTGCTTCATCTCGTGGACTGTGGTCCTATATGTAATATTTTTTGCTTGGCTGCAGATCCCAGTGGTGGTGGTTTTGGATGCTGGTTGGCCAGACATTAGCTTGATTTCTGTAGATAATGAGGTGCTACTTCATACTTCACTTTTTCAGAATCGAACTGCTCTTAAAGAAAATATTATTTTTTAAATCTCTTTCGGCACTGCCTTACATGCAATTTAAATTTAAATATATAAAAGCAGATAAGATGACTTTGCTTACACCTATGTGCATATAAACATGCTATGCTACTTAGCAATGTGCATGTTGCCCAGCTTCTCAGATTAAGTCATACTTTCAACAGCAAGTGATTCTCACACATACTATATATGCACTGAATTGCATGTAGGATATTTTTGCATCTGAACACTACACTCGGATAAATCAAAACAGATGATGCGTCGATAGTTATAGTAACCTATATATCAGTATGTTATGATGCTTTGCATTACACACGCTACCAAAATTTCAATTTAAGCTCCACTTTCAGTAACAAGAAACTCCCAGACATAATGATCTACGTTTAAGCTCCTTTTCGTATCAGACGAATATTTCGCATGACAGTGCCTTTAGACTCATGTTTCTCACATTGTATAACTAATTTTATGCCACGACAACATCATCAAATATTTCTCATTTCTACTGATTCACAAATATACTAACCCCTTGAAATATACTTTGCACAAAACTCTCAAATCATGTCTGCACCTAATACACATTGAACAAAGAGGACCAAGAGGTATATTTCCTGAAGCCCGCACTTGCATTTGTTTTTTCAAGCATTATGTATAAGCTAGAGTTTTTTGGGCTCATGTGCCTGTATGCAGAAATTTATCCTTGTTATTTTGCCATACAGAAATTTATCCTTGTTATTTTGCCGGCCAGTGTCTGAGACGCTCCATGCTTTTGGCTGCACAGATAGTTAGGAGATTCCTATATTGATGTCGCGTTTCTATTCCCTGTCATCAAAATTGAAAATAATGCATTTTCCTTTTGTAAATTTTGCGGCACAGGATGTTGTGGAGGCATCATTAGTGCGAACGACGATCGATGGATCTCGAGACAGAAGCCAACAAAGCTGGTACTGACGAGGGCATGCAGGTTGTACCTGAACCATATTTACTTATTAACAGTCTCTACTTCTATTTAGTAGATTAACATTGTATTGTACCATTTAGTTGTTAATCACACACATTGTTAGTGGATGTTGTCTAAAAAAAGTTCCAGGGAATATTGAATTAGCTATTTTTTATATCCATGTGATGTGACGGTATCTCTCGTGGCTTGAACTCTCAGTATATGTATTTACCAATTTTATGCATTTCTATGTGTTTCTAGGCTTTGTTCAATAGGATTTGATCATTTTTTTCCAATATTTACTTTAATCTAGGGTGCCCACTACTATCAAAGATACGTCTGACAATTAAATCCTATTTCCTCCAGGTTTGTTTATGGTGGTCAAGCGCAGTTTTTTAATGGTGAGACCCGTTCGGAACCAAGGCATTGAAACAATGGTGTTGCTGATAGTGTTGGTGAGAATTGCGACGCCTCACAGGTACAATAATACAATCCTGCTGATCATTTATTTTTGGGGACCTTGCTGCTGATTTTAACATTCTGATATTTATTAGTGTTTTCAGTTCCTAGCGGGATGGCATCGACCAGCTTTGCGGATAATGATTGACTTTCTCTGCTTTTCCTGGATGTATGGGAGGATGATAATAATTGATTTATCTTCAATGATTTTATCTCTTTGTTCTGTCCATTGCAGGTCTTTGGGCAAAAAGATAAATTAAGCATATGTTGATGAAAAAGGACATATCTGCCAAAGAACATGGCAGCTTGTGTTGATGCCCTTGAGAGTTTGCCAGCCTTCTTAAAGTATATGTGCTTAATTTCTTTTGTTACTATTTAGCTCGATGCCAAAATTTTGTCAAGGTTATGTTCTATTTTTCCCCGGTTCATATTTGGAGACTAAAAGAGCAAATATTTGAGTTGCCAATTTGATATGCGGAATTTGGCTTGGTTTTCATTGGCTTCTTTTAGGCACAAAACCAATCAGGACTTTTTCTTTTGCAGCATTTATTTGCTTTCTCGTGTTTCTGCCTTCTCATTGTTGCATGTTCCTTTTGAGGATCCTCGGGTTGCTGAATTTATTCATGAGAATTTTCCGTCAGGAAAGCCACATGATTAGGTACTTTGAGTCATGCTGTTTGTGTGTACACCGTTGATGACACAAGCTCATCTCAGTGTTTTTTCGTCAAATTAACTAATAGTTCAAGTGTTCTATATCCAGTTGATGACCGAATCTAAACTATTGTAAATGTATGTCTGTTTTCTTAGCAAGGGCCAGAGCTAAGTAACAACTATTTGGATATGTCTCTTTTCAGACTGCTTCTGTTGAGTATACAAGCTTTGGAGATCATGTTCAGAAGGCTGAAGGTGTGCCTGCCCATCTCCGCGTGGTCTGAGTGGCACTACTACTGTGATATGCAAGCACCTCAGGTGTGTCTACATCCCTCAGTATTTCCAATGATGCATGCCTTATTGTCTACGTCACTCAAAGTAGATTTATGGAGACGCATGTGTTTTCCCTGAGATAAAGGTCAGTGTACAGATGGACTCATTGACATTTATGTTTTGTTCAAACTGTTGTAATGTCAGATGGACTGACTGACATTTATGTTTTCTCTCCCTTCCCAATTTATGATGTAGAGAAGTTTCTTAATAGCGTTAAGAGGAAAAAAGGTTAAATGCATTTTTTCTAGACATGTATATATTTTTGTGTTCTAAAATGGCTACTAAGAAGGGCTTCTTCAAGATGATCCGTAGAAAGAAATAATAAAATTTGAATATGGTGCAACTTGCAATTCACGAGTTTTAAGAGAAGCATATTATTTCAGCACATACACTTAAGATGAGGGTTTTTTATGCTATTTGAATTGACCACATGAGTTGAATTGGCTTTGTTGCAATACTACAGGTGCAATATAATAATATTTGAGGCCATTTAATGGATTGAACAATACTCGTGAAATTGCAGGATGAGTCGAGGTTGCAAGCGGGGCGGGATATCCCGCTACCCCGCTGGGCCGCCCCGCAAAATACACCCGCGAAACTCCGCTGGGTCGACCGCTTCGTTTTGGATGCGCCTTGTGTGTTGGGATGAGGCCTAATGTATTTTCAAGACTACCAATTATTAACTGATAATTCATGCTGCTTGTTGTGAAATGTCATGTTTATCTTCACATTTTAAGTGTGGCACATCATGTAAACTAATACAACTCATATCTCTTAATTTTACAGGAATGGATAACTTCCTAATGACCCTAAAGATCAACTTCCCGAGAATGATATCCAATGCTCGGAAGGAAGCTCATCCTAGCATGCAAGGGCTCGGAAAGGGCACCTGGGGCAAACTCGAGGATTGGGCCACGGACGCGACGAGTTGGTGAAGGAAGCAGGGTTGTGGGGTGGCTTTGCTGGAGCGGTGCCCTTAAAGCGCACCACCATGAGCCACCCATTAACGGGGTAGGCTCCGACCTGAAGGAGGTGAGAGCGAGTTGTGGCCGAGAGGAGGCGGACGACAGCGTGGCCATGGAGGCCACTGACACAAGCTTAGGGAGGAGTACGGAAGCTTTGGGGATGGCGGCACGATGGCGTCGGCAGCCCCAACTCCTACATGACAAACAGGGGTGGGAATAGGGCGACGAAGGTAGGCCGGATCTGCTTCAGCGGTTGGAGAGGACGTCGGGGAAAGGAGATCAGACCACTAATTAAGTAGCAATCATGGTGTTGTCATGTTGTAGCGACTGAGCTTAGAAGCAAGCTGTGTGGTATTGGTTCAGGTTCAGGTCCAAGGTCCAGGTCCCTCCCTCTGGTCTAAAAACTTATAGTTACCTAAATATTGTAAATGTATGAACTGGCAAACGAAGGGGCCATTTTCTTGTTCTCAAAAACATAGTGAATTCTTGGACAACCAAACAGATATCAGCCGAGTAAAACTTACATTCTTAAAAAAGATTGCCTATATAGGTTTATGGGCTCTCAAAGACCTACTGAACTTTTGGACAGATAAACAGACATTAGCACCATGAAACATATGGTTATAGTAATGTCTTGCATTTGCCTGTGCGCCGGGGCGCACCGGGTCATCTAGTGTGAATAATAACTAAGGATTTCGGTGCTTCACCAACAAACGGATGTCCAGCAGCTATGTAGTCGTGCCAGTCGTAGTACTCCATAGAAGCTAGCCAGTCGTAGTACTTCATAGATGCGAATTCCCGTGGCCGGTCGATCGGTCTCCGGCCGTCTGTAATGGCGACGAGGATCGGTTTCCGCGCGGGAGCCGAACGGTTTGACTTCTGTCCTGGCTTGTATCACCAGTCGGGACTAAAGGATGTGTCAGCAGGCGTATGAGATTTAGTCCCGTCTCATGTCACCAGCCGGGACTAGAGACCCATACAAATTGGGATAAAAGGGTTTCGTACGCGTGGGCGAATTCAGGGCGACGTGGCCAGGCCTTTAGTCCCGGTCCAGACTACGGCCGGGACTAAAGGGGCCTGACGAAAGGCATATTTTCTACTAATGGTCATGACATAACTTAGAGCTCAAGATGCATATAGTGTCAGGTGTCAAATTTTTTTTTTTGCACAAAGACAGGGCCTAGAAGGCCCCAGAAGTTCATTCATCCAAACGTGGCAGGTACAATTTGCAAAGAGGACCCCTAGCATCTCTCGCCCTGAGAAACCAGTAATTTGAAGAAGGGCCCCCTAGAATTACAAAACACACCCTGGGACAAAAAGAGAAAAAGCAATCAGGTCCCTCAGAGTCTCTGCCACAAATCACCGGCGTCCTCCAGGCGTTGCCGCCGAAGAACCAGAGCCAGCTGCTCCGGAGCCTTTTTCCGGCGAGAGCTTGCTGCCGCGGTCCATCACCTCCCTGCGGGGAACGAATCACTTCGCAGAGAGCCAATTTGGAGCACCCGAGGCAGAGCTGGTTCAGGGCCTCCACATCGGAGGTTGAAGGGGCGCCGCCCTCGCGGCCATGGATAGCAGCGACATGATTTCCAGCTACTTGTTGCAGCTCGTCAATATAGCACCTCGCAGGCATCAGATAGCACCCATCCAGAGCTCCTTCATCTTCTTTCACTTCCTTCTCACCACCATGATGAGCCAGAGAAGAGGGAGGAAGAAGAAATCCCCCATGGTTGGAGCCATCCACAGACCTGGATCTTGCAGCCTTCACAAATAGAGATGCATCGCCTCCAGGCTCCCCCTCGCCACCCAGGCCGGCCAGGAGATGAAGAGAACGCATCGCCAAGCTTCGTCCTCTCTTCCCCTCGCCGCCATGGCCGGCCAGAAGAGGAGGAAGAACTTGCACAGGCCACCGAGATCCGCCGCCGCTACCTTATTGAAGAAGGTGGATCGCCCTCCTCTCCTGATCCCCTCCAACCAGAGGAGGCAGAACAGCAGCAGCAGAACGCCTAAGCCATGGATCCGGCGGAGATCCGTGGCGCCACCTCCGCTACGGAACATACGCCCAAACACTGGCATAGCGCCAAGAACAAGAAAACTAACCTACCCTAGACTACTCCGGCGCTTCTCCTCCACCGCCTCCGGCCGGCTAATCCGGCGGAGTGGCTTCAGATCGGCCCGGCTGAAGGGGAGGGACAACCAGGAACTGTAGACGTTTGAGAGCTGGCGGAGGGGGAAATGAGATTCCCAAAATATCAGACTCAGGTGTCAAATTTTTACACAAGTTTTAATTGATACAAAGTTCATCATCTTAAGTTACAATTGAAGTGGCACCGACCGCTGCCTACACTAGGATGAAATAGAATACAGCCGTGACGATGGTGGGTAAGAGCGGGA
The DNA here is from genome assembly GCF_022539505.1 of Lolium rigidum. Lineage (NCBI taxonomy): Eukaryota > Viridiplantae > Streptophyta > Magnoliopsida > Poales > Poaceae > Lolium > Lolium rigidum. The sequence continues at coordinate 245,424,782 of NC_061511.1, forward strand.
GCATGATGAAGGTCTTCATCTTGCTCTTGTTCAACTGGTGGTTCCTCCGCTTGGCAACCGCCTCCTGTCTAGTCGCGTATCCTATGTAGCAGTTGTCGCTGAATTTGTGCACATGTTTCTTATAGTACTACCACTCGTAGACTCCTGGAACCCGACCTTCGAACACCACGTAGTATGTCATCTCTATGGACACAAGGCATATTAGTATATAATGCAATGGAAATAATTAGAGGGCTCACATGCATATATGTTCACAAATATTAAAGCAAGAAAATAATTATAAACTTAAAAGATATATAACATCGATATCACATAAGTAAGTTCAACGACAACGACCATAATAGTAATTAAAGTCCAATAACGACAACCGTTTCAAGCTAATTAAGCAAGTTTAGTTTACAACACACTACACACGTCCATCTCGATTCAAAGTATTGGTAGGCACACCGGCCTCGATAATGAGATGTCTTCTTCAGCGGTGCCGGGAATGGTTTATACATGTCCTTCATCGTCCACGTCCTTCGATCGTCCTACCTATCTAGGCGTTCGTCGATATCCCTCTGACATAACCCTATGAGTTGGTGTAAGCCCCCCCTCTTTTGTTGACATCTTCGATGATTATTTCTCTTGGATGTGATGGAAGTCTTCTCTAAGATCAGCATCGTCGATATCTCCCGCCATTTTATTGGACCATTCTCGGATACTAGGTGGCATATTCATGATATTTCCATCCCGGATAATTAAACCCTTAAAGGTGATGGATGGCATAGAAGGCCTCCTTTGTGCTGCCAGCTGGCTACTTGATGCAAGGGAGCTCGGTCACGTGCTTGAACCCGTGTTTGCCAGTATTCGGCCTGGCCTGATACAATTCTCATTCTTGTCGAAGGTGTCTCCATTTTGGGAGTAGCCTATAGCTATTCTCCTACTAGTGGCGTCCCTCAAACGGCGCCAGATCGAGCGTTTGGAGGACGTTTTTTTTCGTGCCGTGTTTGGAGGACGTCGCTTCCCAGCCACGTTTCCCAAACGCGCCCCAAACATTAAAATAACTCATTATTTGTTTTTTTGCATTTTTATTTCAATAGAGAGAAGGAATTTGTAGGTACAATCGAAAATTTTAAAGTAGTGCAACATATTGTAACAAATAACACATAAAAAATTAGGAAAATATGAACTAATTTTTAAAACTACTTCTTCTTTGATGGCCCCGCGTCGTCGTCCTCACGGAAGCGTTTCCTGCTCGTCACTTCTTCTGAAGAGGCAGTGACGTTCTACGCGTCCGAGGAGTTTGTGTTCCCCTTTGACCTGTAGTCCTCGTCGTCGTCGGTGCTCGCCGGCTGCACCGCAGCCTTCGCCCGGGCCCTTGCCTCCTTCTTTGCCGCCGCGCCTGCTCTGCCTCCAGATGTCCCCACCTGGCATCTCCATCCTCTTCCTCCTCCTCCTCTTCCTGGCCGTCGTCAGTGACGGCCTCCACCTCCTAGTCGTGGTCATCGCCCACGATGGCCTCCACCTCCTCCTCATGGCCGTCATCGGTGATGGCCTCCTCCTGGCCGTCGTCGGCCTCCAACTCCTTGACGTGGCCTTCTATCGGCGGGGAACCAGAGCTGCTAGGTGTGGTAACTCTTTCCCACCAATGGCGCCATCCCGGCGGCTTCCCCTCGCTATTGGTGTCCGATAGCAAAGAGAGGTTGCTCATGGCGTCGTAGAGATGAATGTCGCCGGCCGGTTGGAGATCGGAATGTGCAGACGTACGATTCTTATTGAGCGGGGATGAATGGCGGCACAAATATCGAAGAGGTCTGCTGTTGCTCTTCCGCGGAGTTCGCGCTCCATTCCGACGGTTCGCGCGTTGATCACGCGGTTGCCACTGCGACGGTTCCCCTTCTTAGCAACTGCACCGTTGATAGGTAGGCAACAGTTGGATGTCGTTCGTGTGTCAATGACGCGCCGGGCCCGCCACTCTGCTTCTCGCTTGTCGTTGTGTCCGGCGTGCCCGGAGCATCCCCTGTGGAGCGGGGACGAGCTCAGGGCACCAGGGCACCGGACGCCGTATTAGACCGAGCCGGGCGAAAAGGGCTTTTGGGGCGCGCGATTAAAAACAAAGTTTGATGGACCCCAAAAACTTTTAGAGAACGTTTTGAAGGACGTCGGATGGAGATGCTCTCGTGTCAGCGTCTCCCGCGTGTGGCAGGTCGACAACGGTGGAACTGCTCGCACGTTAGCTTTTGTTACCGGAAACATATGCCACATACGGAAAATGATTAGTTCAAGACACACAAACCACCTGGTGCTAGCTTTTGCGTGTACCTGAAAAAAAAAAACTTGGAGCTGGCCACGTACGGGTCTTGGAATCAATCAATCGAAGCTATCTTGGGACGGCATGTTAAGTGCATACGTCCATAGGGTAATTTTATTAAAAAGAAACGCAATCGACGGCTCGTTGCACGTTTTATTCTGGAGCAAACAACTCACTCGTGAAAGGAGGCACGTATGTCCAAATCATTATATTGGCTAATTCTGTAAGCCACTTGTTTACTGTGTCGTGTCACTAAACTACTGTAAATCATATGGCAGAACGTCGTATAGCTAGTTCCGCGTCTCGTCCCCGGCCAGCTAGTACTCGTATATCACAACTGCTCTGGAGGCGCATAGCCATCTGTGTCTCCACGTATGCATCAAGTGCACGGATAGCCGGACAAAGACGGGTCGCTCTGATATATTAAACCTTGTTCAACTAAATTTCTCAATGCATCTCATGCCCTCAATTAATATATGCATCTCCTTGCACCTACTATGAGTACATATTTGATTTCAACTAATATGTCCGATGAGAGTGTTTTGGTTTTCATTGATATTTAGTTGAAATCTCATGCTTGTATATGTGGCCGTCCCCGAGAGCACCTAATGCATTCTGTATATGTTGGTTTTCTAAAAAAATCTAATGTTAGTAGAACTCAAACATAACATGTGCATGTTACTTTATTGAATTTCAGCACCAGGAAAGCTATTAGTCTGAGCTGAACCAGCATTTATTTTTCGAAGTAATAGCCGGGTAGGGGCAAGTTTCTGATTGATGGAAGTGCACTTACAACACATTTTTTATTTACAAGATATTCGGGTACTCTTCTGACCTCTACATATGCACAAAGAAGATAGTTCAGACTTCACAGCCGATATGCATAGCACATCCATAAATAATAGCCTATCTACAGGATTGCAACAAAAACTCAAGCAATAATACACGGTAGATGCATGACGCTCAGTTCATGCATCTGGAGTTCTGGACGTATCGACACAGTGAGATCTTTTGAGGGGATGAGACGCAGTGGGAATTTTAGTTTAAGTTGGACAAGGGGCTTGTGTAGTTCATAAAATGCATTGCACCGTCCGTCCTGGCATAGTCGCATGGATGTAATGCACGAGCTTACCATAGGGCATCAGTATCCTTTCTATCTCAGGCCGGTACCTACCTAGCCCGGGAAGCAGGATGGGGATCGATGGATATAACTCAAGAAGAGCAACTAATACCCTAATCAGATACAGAAGGTGTCTGGTTTCGGTGGCATCCTTTATGCATACATGCCTGGCAAGCCTGTGCATCCTTTATGCATACATGTAAGCACTGTGCATCCTGTATGCATACATGTAAGCACTGATCTTGTATTCATGTGGATCTAGGAATCAACAGCCGTTGATGCTGTCGGTGTAGCGCCAGGCAACTAATGTTATGACTGCCATAACCACGCGCCAATAACCCTAAGAGAAACCGTTGCTGTAGCCGTGAGAACAAAAATGCAAGCTAATTGGGATTACTTATGAGTTGGCTGGTACCCCATTGTCCCATAGTCATACTGTAGAGTGGACGATGTGGTCATAATCCCTTGCCAAATGACACATATTAAAATGGTCTAAGTAAGCTAGCTAGATTTTGGATGTGGATTTGTGCACTATATTGGCGTAATACGAGGGGAGATTGCACATGCATGCAAGGTAATCACCCGTACGATGCACATTACAAAGTTGACATGGATGAAGGGATCTGTATATGTAGTCAACTTGAATGGGCTCCATTCCTCACATATACACAAGGATCATGGATTGACATGGATGTTAATTAAGTATAGATGATACTCGACGTACGCATGACATCCATATTGATTATTCGGTGTCACAGCATCGGACTCATGCACATTCACGAGTAGATCTGCTTTGATCATGCACTAGCTAGCTGCTCCTAGTTACGTATGCAGTTACGCGCGTCGCACTCCTTGCTGCAGGTATCATAGCACGTCCAGGCACGCCCTGACTTGCACGCGTCGCAGTATCGGGTGGTGCAGGCGCTGGTGCATGAACCATTAGGAGCGTCGTTGCACTCATCGCAACTGCCGGTGCAGTTCCTACTAGCCTTGCAGTTCGCGATCACTGTGGTCTTGCAAGAGTTGCAGGAACCTTCAACACCGTCGCATTCACCGCTGCATTGCGAGCGAATGGATGCATCGCAAGGCCTGTAGCACTGATCATAACAGTCGCTGCATGATATCATTGGCATCGGCCCCGGCGCTGGTGCGGGACTTTGCGGCAACGGCTCAGGAGGCGGTGGTGTGGAAGCTGGTGGCGGCGGCGGTGGTGTAGGATATGGTGGTGGTGGCGGTGGCGGTGTAAGAGCTGCTGGTGGTGGTGGTGGTGGCGGCGGCGCTGGAGAACGACCGCAGCGCCCTAGGGAAGGCACAACGAGCACGCTGAGAACGACTGCAACGGAGGCGACCTTGAGAGCGAGAGAAGATGAACCCGGAGCCATTGTGGTGTGGACTATGCACAACAAGCAAGGCTAAAATTGATTGGAAGCGTACATAGGCAAGAGAAGGAGATGTATGATAAAATGTGAAGACTTGGTGCTGCATATATGATTCCATATATAGGCACTCAGATTGCTATTACTCTGCTATCAAGTAGTAACATGTATTACACTTGTACAAAAGGGAATTGGCATTTGACTAGGTAAACTGGAGATGGTGCAAATCGAGATCTGCGCCATGCATGTTACAAGCTGACTTCAGAGCAAGTATTTTCGATTGGATATTAGTAGAGGATAGAAAAATGAATTAAGTCATAGTGCATAGTATCATATATAGTATCATGATACTTGTCTATGCTACTATCTCTATAGTGGTTTGTATTATAGAGTAGTATTATAATCTTCTAAATTTATTGTTTTGTACAATTCTAATACAAATATGTGTACAAGCTATTTAGCATTATTTTTTCTTGTAACGTGCGCTATGATACTGTATGTACCTATGTTACTCTAATTTTGTATCCCCTTCTTAATTAGATGCCACATCAGCATTTTTGTGGGTCCAGGATACATGATACTACCTAAGATACTAGCATTATGCCCATCCATAAGCTTGACGGCTGCCTTGTTTTGGGAGAGGACATGTTGTGGGTGAGCTCGCATATCGAACTACTCCCTCCGTGTGGATTTGTAAGACATTGAAGCAACTTTTAGGTTCAATCACACTTGCTTGTATCTAGTCTATTTTTAGTGTGTAGCTTCAGTCATTTTGTTTTGTATGTAGTCTAGTTCAAAATTGTCTAAAACATTTTATATTAGTAAATGGAGGAAGTATATAATAATTTTGAACAATTTAAGATGAATTTATATTTTTTTTTGAACAATCTCCGGCGGTATTATGCTCGCTATTACCAGTATTTTGGAAAACCAGTAATCGTAATTTTTTCCAACCGAGAAAAAGACCAGATAGGTATACTTAACTAGTACTATCGTGTACTGGCAGTGCTAACTAGTAGTATATCATGAATTGTATTCAAATTCTGGAAGGATAAATTCACCAAGTTGGGAATTGAGATCTGCGGCATGCATGTTACAAGTTGACTTCGTGTATTAGTCATCGTGACTAGGCCATTTTGGCTGGAGAAAACTAATTACTCGAGGGTCTTCTCTTAAGTCATGACGGCTGCCTAGTTTTGGAAGAGAAAAAGTTGTGGGTGAGCTCACATGTCGGACAACATAAATTTTCCCAAAACTGCAGTTGTCTGATGCCGAGCTTGGGAGGGCAGGCGTCCGCGTGAGGATGACACCTACGTCTCCCGGAAACAACACCACCGCCAGCCTCTTCGCGAGGTTTGGCCCAACATGTCCGCACCCTAGGCGCCATGTTGATTTTTTGTTGCTAGATGATGGGCCCAGTGCCTTAGTGACCAGGGTCGTTTTGTCATACGCGCGATGATTCAAGCCCTGACGCAAGGCCATACTTACGCATAGGGTGGGGCCCGTTGTGGTGCGATGTCAACTTTCCTAGATGTGGTCGCACGTGGGTCATTGGGCCTAGATGCACCAATCTTCTTGTGCATGTGTGGAATCGGCTCTCCCATGATCGCGCCGTAGATGAATCCTCGTCATTATGGTGGCCAGCGTCCCATAGAGTCGGCTCTCATCCTGTAGTCCCATATGCACATGCATACATATGCATGACCATTGCCACTTGGAAGAGAGCACATGTTGCACTTTGTGTCACTCCTTCCAGCATCCCCTTGGGAGAGTTTGTGAGCCACATGACTTTGTGTCACATCTTTCTCATCCTTCCTTCCACCCGCATGTTGTTGCCCCTTAGAGCTTCGACTGTATATGCCGCCTCCGCATTGGCTCTAGCATGCATACTGTAGGATATTGTCCTCCCACGCCCTCCTCCAATCCGCCACATTCTAGGTTTGGATGAATCCGTCCTGTCTCATGGTATGTCATCTCTCGGTGTGAAGGAGAGGCCATGATCCTTTATGATGAGCACCTAACTGACAGTAGCTAGCTCCCTCGGGTGGATGGGTTCTCCTCTTCCATTTTGCGAGGTGCAACCCGCTTATACGCATCTCTGTGGTCCTAGATAAAACTAGAGCGGCCGAACTGAGGGCGTGGACCTTCTCCGTTCGCGTGGCTGATATAATCCTCCAGATCAAGCCATGGCCAACCAGGAGGCCAATTATTTTCACATGCCTTTCAATCATATATCGCATCATAAGTTTCAAACATGATCAAAGTCCATCTTGTACAAAATACAAGTCACAAACATCATCATATCGAGCATCATAGTCCATCATATGTTAACATACGTAACATAGTCAAAGTGCATCAAAAATTCACATACAACATACAAATCAACATCTACAGAATTTCAGAAATACAGTTAACACGTTGAGCACTGACGTGACATGTACCTCCACCAACCACCTCCGAAGGTACCTGTGAGGCAGAACTATGAAATAATGAATACGATATTACTCAATAATTTGATGCATTCGACATGCATATAGTCGAAGTTCACGTCACAATTCACAACGACCAGAAAAGGAAAAGAATATAAAAAGTACTTTGCAGAGTGTCAAAGATAAACACTTAATTGGTAAAACACTAAGGGGTGACATGTTTGCCCACTATTTTTTCCCGGACAGTTGTCAAATTTTGGACCGGCTCCCCGGTCAACTTTGGCGAGACGAGACATCTGGCGAAGAGATTTTTAGAGTGCATGGTTGTTTTCTGAGTGTCTTAGAAAAACACTTGCCTAACTGTAGGGTGTCTACGAAAATACACTCTCTAACAGGATACCTTAACACGGAAACCAGAATCCAATCTATCGCCGACATGTTAACGTGTCTTGTTCCCAGCTGGCACTCAACTTAGGGTGGTGTTTTCCGAGCGTCCAAGAAAATGCACTTGGCAAAGATCTAGTCACTCGACAACTATGCCTTTTCCCTGTATCTCTGCATAGCACTCCTAACGAGTGTTTTAGCTGGCTGTCTATCCCGATGGTAATGGGAGGACTAACCGCACAGTCAAGACGGCAGGGTGTACCATGGCCGCCCTAGACAAGCCATTCCTAGCTAGAGCTAATGGGGAAATTGAACAATGCAGGCCAATTAAGATTAAGATGATAATACTTAATTATTGGGGCAACAACCATGGTCACACGATGGAGCAAACGATACTTGTTTATAGGCGAGTGCCCGATGTAGTCATGAAGTGTATTAAAATGTCCTGGACAAGTGAGATTTTGTTTTTGAAAAGTGAGTGAATAATCTCCGTCAATCTAGTGGGGTAAGCCGAAGGAGGTGACGATCTGCTCTCCCTGAGGAGAACGAAGAGGTGAGGATAAAGAATAAGAAGAGAGAGAAGAAAAAGAAGTGAGAGACTACGAGGGAGGGTAGGGTATCGAGCTATCGTCGATGCAACCAAAATATTGTCTGACAGGAAAGATGGGGAAAACACATGCTTGACAAGTGGTCCGACGCTAATTCAGCCTAGTGGATGTAAGGGTCAGAAATGTAGGAAAATATTATGGATAGCAAAAGGATACGCAAAATTTTAACGGGTGCTAGACCAAAAGAGGTTTTCATTCTAGATAAAACTACAGGGGGAGTGGTCAATACATTGCTAGTAAGGTGTATACACAAGCTGATCACACGGTTGACCATGCACACATCATAACTAGTTCTCATGACTCTAGGGTGGTATGCAGTTGGGCGCCGAGCACTGCTCTCTGCAGTTGTCCCCACACTCCCGGCCACGCCCCGGCCTGCACGCGTCGCAGTATCGGGTGGTGCAGGCGCTGGTGCATGAATTTCTGGCAGCTTCATTGCAATCGCAGCTGCCGGTGCAGTTGCCGTCAGCCGTGCACCTTTCGATCACAGTGGTCCTGCAGGAGTTGCAGGAACTTTGAATGTTGTCGCATTCCTTGCTGCACATCAAACGAATGAAGGCTTCGCATGTTGAGTAGCACTGCGACAAGCAGTCATTACATAATATCATTGGTCCCGGTCCTGGTGCCGGTGCGGGAGTTGGTGGCAACGGCTCCGGAGGAGGTGGTGTGGGAGCTAGCGGTGGTGGTGTCGGCGGCGGTGCAGGAGTTGGTGGCAATGGCTCCGGGGGCGGTGGTGTGGGAGTTGGTGGTGGTGGCAGCGGTGAAGAGTGACCGCAACGTCCCAAGGAAGGCACAACAAGCATGGCGAGAATGGCAGCAGTGCCGACCACCTTGAGAGCGAGAGCTGTTGAACCAGGAGCCATTTTTGTGTGGACTGTGCATACGATGTAAGGCTAAGCTTTAGAAGAAGATCTATACATTAGTAAGAAGAGGAGACACGCAGGATGAAATGTGGAGACTTGCTGCTGCACAAACGATGCTATTTATATGCACTTGAAATTGAAATCCTAGGTCTAGCCAACTAGTACTATCAAGTACAACTAGCATGTACTACTCATATTGAAATGGAATTAATACTATTTAAGTAAGTAAATTGCAACCAGGTTGGCAAGTTGCAAGTCGAGATCTGCGCCATGCATGTTACAAGTTGACTTCTCATATTACTCATCTTGACCGGGCAAGATTTATTGGATCTTAGTGGAGGACAGAAAACTGAACTACTCAACTAGTGTCTCGAATCCTCAAATCACCATACAAAGCTGCAATAGCGGGTGAAAAACCCAACAATTGCAGCATGACAACAGAAAACACCGCAACCACTGAGCAGGGCTAGTGCACGAACAAACCAACAAACATCATGAACATGTGAAATATGAAGACGTATAGCTGTAAAAACCCAACAACAAAACAGAGATCCTTCGCCGGCCGTACAAACGCAGCTGTCCGACAGTAAAGAACAATGGGACAGAAGAATAGGAAGAGCACACAGTCAACCAAATGAAAGCGGGGAGGATAGCAAATCACTCTCCAAGATGATGTGCCAGACTCTATTGTCTGGAAGCTCACCGCGAACGGGGCATACTCTTGCTCGTTGGCCTACAAGGCGCAATTCGCCGGAACCATCCTCTCTTCCATGGAGATGGTCGTTTGGATGGCTTGCCCCCCCCCCCCCCCACCCCCGCAACACCCAAATGCAAGGTTTTCTCTTGGCTTATCATACAAAATCGGGTTTGGACGGCATACCACCTTGAGAGACGCGGGTGGCCTAATGGGGGGATATGCCCCCTTTGTCGTTGCCATGATGAGTCGGCGGCCAATCTTATTTTCAAATGTCGCCTCTCCGTTCGTATTTGGACTATGATTAGGGATTGACTTCACATTCGTGACTTTGACCCCGCCTCTTGGAGTGAGTTTGATAGTGTGGAACGTTGGTGGACTTCCATGGTTCTTGCTCATGGAGGAAGAAGGAAGGCTATGGCCTCTCTCCTCGTGCTAGTCGCTTGTGAGATTTGAAATGAGAGAAATACGAGAACCTTCAAAAACAAGAGCACTATGCCAACTAGCATATTCGATAGAATCAAGTAGGAAGCTAGAACTTGGGTTATAGCCGGCGCAGAACATTTGGGTCTTTTGTTTGCGGGAGAGTAGGCTTTTTCCTCGGCGTGGTTGTAACTCTAAAATTAAGTTCTATGACTTCTTCTTATTTAATGAATTAAGGAAAATCTTTGCCTTTCTTAAAAAAAGAGGGGAGGTTAACAGAGAACACAGTAACCACAAGAGCAGCTCCGCGCATGGTAAAACGAACCCATAGAACAAACTGAGCAACATGGAAAAGGCACAAACAACAGAAACCACCAGCAATACAAAGGGTATCCACCGGCCAGACGAATGCAGCCTTGCGGAAGCGACACACGACAGGACGTAAGAAGAAAAGGGAAGAGCCTTCGGCCAAGAAACATGCTACGAAAGATGGCTAGACGCATTCCAACACGTAGCACTAAGCAGACAACGTGTCAAGAGACGGTGCAAGCAACATTAGCACCAAGGCATGTGACACATCAACATGTTCACCATGTAGAACACCACGCATCCTCATGCATCGAAGGCCCTAGACGCACCCGAGAACAAGCGGGCTACCACCGGTCAAGTGCGTCCGGATCTTGCAACATCGGCTCGCATGCAGCACGCGGCTTTGGGGACACGTGGTTTAGACTACACACCAAAATGAGGGCCCCACACACAGGCTTGCATGAAGCTCACCTAATTTGCAGCTCGAGGCAATCCGGGCTATCAAATCAGAGATCGAACGGACCAAATATTTCAGAGGCTGTTCAAAAAAAAGAGAAAAATCAGATTCTGCAACTTAATATGTGTTATTTCAGCGGCGGCTCACAAAAAGGACAAAAAACAGTTTTTTTTTTTAGAATCATCCTGCCTCTTTATTCAGACTGTCATAAAGCGGGGAATACAAACGCCTTCTGGCGGATTAACTAGCCGCACATAACACCCTACCGGCGAGGCTAACACAAAGTGACATAGGTATGCCGAATAGGCAAGCCGAATAAAGTACCCGATTTATCTGGAGAGGACGTGAAGTCCAAGAACCCGAAATTTTGGAGGTCTAGAAGCCCAGAGATCTTCGGATAAGGAAAACTAGAATTGTAGTAGTAATTTTGTAGCAAAATAGGAAATACCCAATATGTATCGTGTAGTTTGTAACTTGTACGACACGAAAAGCCTCGGCTCCACCTCATATGTGAAGGGGAGCCGAGGGAGAAACGGGGGATCACATCTTTATCAACAGAACCACCGTAACTTTAGTTGAGCACCTTTGTCGGCTGAAACCTTCGAGATCTACTTGCCCTCTACTTCTTACGAAACCCTAAGTCTACAATCTGTAGGAATTGACGAGTTAATCCCTCGTCAATTGGCGCCGTCTGTGGGAATTGGAGGTCGCAAGGTCCTGATCTCGATGGTATCGTCAACATCATCGTCAACAGCAAGCAACGCGATGGACGGAGGTAAACAAGTCCAACCTGATCGTGCCAGGTTGTGAGGTTCTTTATTGGACACCCTATATTCATGCACAAAGAAAACTTCAACAAAGTTTGTAGACGCCACTTTTTCATGATGAATATGGTTGTAGCTTCCTAGGTTCCTCTCCCTCAAAGCATTGATCATAGACAAACAATCGCTTGCCACCTGAATCTTCCTGAGAAGGAGATCCTTAGCTAAGTTCAGGCCTTCCCGAACGTCCAAGGCCTCAAGAACTTCAGGTTCAGCTAGGCCTGATATGACCATAGCTGATGATCCCAGGTACTCACCAATTGCAGACCGCACCACGGCTGCAACCACACCCGTCTCTGTGTTTCTCATGGCTCATGCGTTCACATTCAACTTCGTCACTCCTGGCGGCGGAGGGATCCAAGCAGGGTGATTAGGAGCAGTCGACATAGTCTTTTTCCTAGGCTCCACTGGTTTCTTGATTTGTTCTAGCTCGGACATAAAATTCTCCACAAAGCAGTGAGTGTTGAGTGGGCTGTGAAACATACCCTCATGGATTGCCTTTCGTCTTGCGTGCCAAATCGCCCAGGTTGTAACACACATCTGAATAAGCTGATCATGAGGTAGGGTATCAATCATTGTAAATAACCAATTTCGCGATGATGGTTCTTGTGCCTAGTTCATATGCTCTTTCATCTCCTCGTCAGCTAGAGCCCACACGCATTGTGCCATCATGCAGTCAATTAATGAGTTTTTTTTCGAAATGGGGGTATACCCCGGCTTCTGCATCATGGTGATGCACACGGCCGTTTATTAAACAAAAGTTTAAAAAAGTAATATCGTTTACAACTCACGCATCACCGAGGATTGATACAAAAATCAACCATCGAAAATCACACATACTATGACTACTCCTCAACATAGTCGTCTAGTATGTCGCCAACCAGCCTGGCACAAGATATCCTGAGCGACCATCAGGAGACGTGTGCATCCAGAAGCCATGGCATCCCGCTGGCCCACCGGTGAGAGGAGAGCCAACTGCTGAAATTAATGGGAGACCATATGGATAACCTGCAAAAAATTAAAGGAGACTTTTTTATTAAAGATTATATCATTTCCGACCCTCCAAATAGACCAACATAAGGCAGAAACCCCTATCCGGATAAAAGCCTTAGATTGTCTATCGACTCCATTTAACCAATTACCAAACATATTAGTAATATTGGTGGGAGGTGGAAGATCATAAGTGAAGTTAACCGTACGCCACAAGAGCTTAGCTAAGGGACAGTCAATAAAAAGGTGTTGAATGGTCTCCTGTTCCCCACAGAAAACACAATTTGTACACCCATTCCAATGTCGTTTAGCTAGGTTCTCCTTTGTTAACAAAACCTTGTTACTCAAAAACCACATGAAAATATTAATCTTAAGATGAATTTTAACCTTTCATAGGTATTTTCTCAAAAAGGGGTATGATCACACATAAGATCTTCATACATCGACTTAACTGTAAACAAACCATTAGATGTCAACTTCCAAACAAAACGATCATCCTCTTCATTCAAATTTATCTTTACTATTATATTCCAGTTGGTCGTACGTCATACAACGCGTTTGGTGAAGGAGATTGGGAACATCCTGACTGTTGGATCTAATCTTAACCCCTCCACTCAATATCCGTCCGTCAGATCTAATTGTATCGTGAAGGCCCTCCTTCCTGCGTTAGTAAAATCACTGTTTGCAAAAAGGAAAAGATAGGTGCAATCACGGGTAAGCAAAACAAGAGATCTGAAAACCACCGCATAAAACGGAATATTGAGGATTTGATACACAATTAATTTATGGCAAATTAACTATCTTTCCGAACTACTCTCCACATTCCACAAGACACTGAATGTCATCCTCCCTCCCTGCTCTCTCCTCGCTGGCTTCTCTGGTCCTCTCTCCCTCGTTTCTCCAATCTTCTGCTGCGGCGACGGGTACCCGACTTGGAGGCCTCGTTGGCGGGAACGAGGGCCGACAACGGTGGTTGCATGGCTAGGGCGGAGGGAACCAGGGGCGGCCAGGCGGGTGTGGCGGCTCGTGGTCGCGGTGACGACGTCATGCTGACCAGCGCGGCGGCGGTGGGAACATGGGGCGGGTGCGGTGGCGTCGGCTCGTAGGCCGGCGCGGCAGCGAGAAGCAGGAAGGGAAGCGGCGGAAATCAGGTAGCCGGTTCCTGTTCACTCCGATTTTGCCTCCTTCCCCATCCGATTTGGCCTCCTTTCTCTCCAATTTTGCAAGGTGAGAAGAATTGTGCTAAATATGCTGCTTTTACTCCGATTTTGACCAGGAGAGTTATTGTTTATTCAAGGTGATTACAGAAGACCACGTATAGCCTACGAATCATGTCTTGCCTTCTATGATTCTAACCTGAATTAAGTGTGATACGAGTTTGGTGATTCTGAATTCGATGATATGGAATTGCATAGAGGTGGGAATTGCGCCGGAGGTGGATATATTGTTCCTCACGGTCTGTAATTTCTGAATTATGTAATGTTAGAGATGGGAACTGCTGGAGGAGCACATATTTGAGGTTGTAGAGGTTGATCTCCCACTGGTAAGCTTTGTTGAGTGATATTGGCTTCTATGTGGTTTCATTGTTATTGCGCAAGTTATGTTTTCTTACCACTGAACAATAAACACTTTCTGAATTCTTGTTCAGCTTGCTCATGGAAAAACTGGCTAGGACTATCAACCCACGAGAACATAGAGAACCATCGACAAATTGGATTATGGATTGTTGAGTGTGATGCCTTTTCTCTTTTCCATGTGTTTTCCGTTACACCTTAATTTGAGTTTGATTTGTCCATGTGGATTGTCCCTAATAATTTGGTATGCTTGTTAATTTGATACACATACTTTTCCTAATTGCGCATGTAAATTTTTATGGATAAAACAAAAGCTGGTTTGATACACATACTTTATTTGACATTGAACTTCTTTTGTAATAGAGGAAACCATGGTATGCTCATGAGTTTCTACAACAAATGTCTCGGACCATTAGTCTGGTGGGTTTAATAGACTTCTTCAGACTTTCTTTGGAGGTGCTTGAGTTTCTGCGAGATTGAGGGTTTGTACAATAGGGAAGTCAAGTTCAAATTAAGAATCACAACATGCTGGCACATATAGTTTACTTGGTACCATGTATGTAGTTTGACTCTCTTCAAAAGATTAAATCTAGGTAAATGACCTCCTCTATGACCAACATTCAGACATTTGCCCATGTCTAATATTCTTCGTGTGCTCCGTTCGAAAGATGCAATGAAGTATTTTTCTGTTGTCAAGTAGATTTGTAGGGATTATAAGCTCTAGGAGTAAAAATCATTATGCCTGGCTGCTCCTGCAACATCTGCTCACACGCAGGTAACTGGTGGTGTACATGGCAACAGAGTTCATGTCGATGCTCAGATTATGGATTGGAGATCCATCTCGGTGGTGTGATTAGTTTTTTTTTCTTGGTAAGAGGGCCTAACTTCGTCTAATGGATTGTTACCTGCATGGTAGTAATTTTCTAACCCGATCAATCCATGCATGTTTCTATGGATCTTTCTTTACATTGCTCTTTGTGTGCAATCAAATCCAAACCCCTTTTGTTTATGACCTTGTCAGTTGGTACATGGGGATTTATTAGCTGCATGATGATGTACCAATCCGATCCATTCATCCTGGAATGAATTACGTCATTTATTGCCGAAGTACAAATCCAACCAAAAGTGGGTATGCAAACACATGTGACTATAATTAAGGGCGAGGGTTTGATCATCATCATAAATGAGGAATAAGACCTCCAACTTGACCATCATCATAAATGAGGAATAAGACCTCCAACTCTGTTGCCATGTACACCACCAGTTACCTGACGTGTGAGCAGATGTTGCAGGAGCAGCCAGGCATAATGATTTTTACTCCTAGAGCTTATAATCCCTACAAATCTACTTGACAACAGAAAAATACTTCATTGCATCTTTCGAACGGAGCACACGAAGAATATTAGACATGGGCAAATGTCTGAATGTTGGTCATAGAGGAGGTCATTTACCTAGCTTTAATCTCAGCAGCTTTTTTGATGTGCGCTTCTTACAATGCTATCCCTGCTATGTAAAGAGTAATCGTTTGAAGAAAGTCAAACTACATACATGGTACCAAGTAAACTATATGTGCCAGCATGTTGTGATTCTTAATTTGAACTTGACTTCCCTGTTGTACAAACCCTCAAGCTCGCAGAAACTCAAGCACCTCCAAAGAAAGTCTGAAAAAGTCTATTAAACCCACCAGACTAATGGTCCGAAACATTTGTTGTAGAAACTCATGAGCATACCATGGTTTCCTCTATTACAAAAGAAGTTCAATGTCAAACAAAGTATGTGTATCAAACCAGCTTTTGTTTTATCCATGAAAATTTACATGCGCAATTAGGAAAAGTATGTGTATCAAATTAACAAGCATACCAAATTATTAGGGACAGTCCACATGGAGAAATCAAACTCAAATTAAGGTGTAACGGAAAACACATGGAAAAGAGAAAAGACATCACACTCAACAATCCATAATCCAATTTGTCGATGGTTCTCTATGTTCTCGTGGGTTGATAGTCCTAGCCAGTTTTTCCATGAGCAAGCTGAACAAGAATTCAGAAAGTGTTTATTGTTCAGTGGTAAGAAAACATAACTTGCGCAATAACAATGAAACCACATAGAAGCCAATATCACTCAACAAAGCTTACCAGTGGGAGATCAACCTCTACAACCTCAAATATGTGCTCCTCCAGCAGTTCCCATCTCTAACATTACATAATTCAGAAATTACAGACCGTGAGGAACAATATATCCACCTCCGGCGCAATTCCCACCTCTATGCAATTCCATATCATCAGAATTCAGAATCACCAAACTCGTATCACACTTAATTCAGGTTAGAATCATAGAAGGCAAGACATGATTCGTAGGCTATACGTGGTCTTCTGTAATCACCTTGAATAAACAATAACTCTCCTGGTCAAAATCGGAGTAAAAGCGGCATATTTAGCACAATTCTTCTCACCTTGCAAAATTGGAGAGAAAGGAGGCCAAATCGGATGGGGAAGGAGGCAAAATCGGAGTGAACAGGAACCGGCTACCTGATTTCCGCCGCTTCCCTTCCTGCTTCTCGCTGCCGCGCCGGCCTACGAGCCGACGCCACCGCACCCGCCCCATGTTCCCACCGCCGCCGCGCTGGTCTGCATGACGTCGTCGCCGCGACCACGAGCCGCCACACCCGCCTGGCCGCCCCTGGTTCCCTCCTCCCTAGCCATGCAACCACCGTTGTCGGCCCTCGTTCCCGCCGACGAGGCCTCCAAGTCGGGTACCCGTCGCCGCAGCAGAAGATTGGAGAAACGAGGGAGAGAGGACCAGAGAAGCCAGCGAGGAGAGAGCAGGGAGGGAGGATGACATTCAGTGTCTTGTGGAATGTGGAGAGTAGTTTGGAAAGATAGTTAATTTGCCATAAATTAATTGTGTATCAAATCCTCAATATTCCGTTTTATGCGGTGGTTTTCAGATCTCTCGTTTTGCTTACCCGTGATTGCAGCTATCTTTTCCTTTTTTGCAAACAGTGATTGCACTAACGCAGGAAGGAGGGCCTTCACGATACAATTAGATCTGACGGACGGATATTGAGTGGAGAGGTTAAGATTAGATCCAATGTTCCCAATCTCCTTCACCAAACGCGTTGTATGACTACGACCAACTGGAATATAATAGTAAAGATTGGAGATAAAGGGTCCCTTGCCTTAGTCCTTTTTTTGTCTGAAAATAATGACCAATATCATTATTCACCTTCACCCCAACACTTCCCCCTTGAACAAACTGTTGCACTAATTTCCCCCATTCTGGAGCAAAGCCCTTCATGCGCAAAGTTTGTTGTAGGAATGGCCATTTCACCTTATCATAAGCTTTCTCGAAGTCGATTTTAAATAATACCCCATCCAATTTCTTAGTATGTAATTCATGAATTGTTTCGTGAAGTATAACTACCCCTTCTAAGATATTTCTCCCTGGCATGGAGTTGGCTTAATGACTCTTGGGGCAATCCCCGAGATACGGTTCGTACCAACTTTAATAAAAATCTTAAAACACACATTTAGCAAACAAATATGTCTATATTGCTGTATTTGAACTGCATCCTCTTTCTTGGGTAAAAGTGTGATAACCCCAAAATTTAGTTTATAAAGAGGCAAATCCCCTTTGGTAAACTGCGAGAACAAAGCCATTAAATCATCTTTAATTATTTCCCAATTTTTTTTTGATAAAACTCAGCTGGAAAGCCATCCGGTCCAGGAGCTTTATTCAGTTCCATCTGAGAAATTGCCTCAAAAACCTCCTCTTCCGTAAAAGGGGCCGTCAAGATCTCATTCTCAAGTGATGAAATCTGCGTAATATCATTAATCTTCTCTTCAACTAAGGAAATATTGGTTGGTGCCGGTGCCCCAAACAATTTCTTATAAAATTCCGTAATATAAACCTTCAAATTATCTTCTCCAACAATAGTTCCCTCTTGTTGCTCTAATTGAATTTTTTTCTTTTTTCGGTGCTTACCATTCGCTATTAGGTGGAAATACCTCGTATTACTCCCCCCTTCCTGTATATCTTCCTGTATATGCTTAACTTTTGCCCTTTGTGCCCATTTAGATTTCTCATCTCTTCTTAATTTGTTAAAGCTTTCATTAGCCTTTTTTAACTCCTCCCTTTCGTCTGTAGAAAAAAATATTAGTTTCCGCTTTCTTATCCAGATGATCAATGATATTTAGTAGTCTCTCCTTTTCTTTTTTATACTTTTCACTTTGATTTTTTTCCCAACCGTCGTCTGTGTATGGTGTCTGCCGTTGGCAGCGATTGGCCAAGCACCACAGAAAATGCGCAGCTTGGCTGCAGTCTCGTCTAGCCAAGCCTCACGCCTTTCTCTTGTGCTAACCAACATCTTGTACGTTGAACGTAATATGTAGTATATAGGGATTTCTAGTTTCGTGCCCCTGCTTCGTTAGTTGTACTCAGTTTTCTCCAGCTCGTTAGTTTTTCCTCAGTTTTCCCCTCCCTCTAGTTTGAAACCCCTCGAAGACGCGGGTTGCCGTCGAGTCGGAGGCCTTACCGTTACCGTGAGGTCGGTTCCTCGCTGACCGTCTCGTGCTCGACGGGTGGATCCATCTACCGCCGACGCGTGGGCCGTTTTATTTCCTGATTGTATACGCGGTGCTGCCAATGACAAATGGGGCCGCTCTATGGGGCTGCCGCAGCCAATGACCAGTGGGTCGTCTATTTATTTATAGAAAATTATATATTGCCGCTCTGTGGGGCCTCCGCAGCCAATGATCGCTGTGGTCGTCTATTTTATTTAGAGAATATAATATAGAGCCGCTCTGTAGGGGTTGCCTCAGCCCATGGCACGTGACTATTTTCGCAGCTTAATCTAAAGTGACTCTTATGCTAAACATTGTGCATCCCGACGTTGACCTAGCGAGTGGCGGCGAGCATAGCCGTTCCGACCATGCCGATATCGGCATCGGCATCGGCATCGTTTGGAGGATGTGGTGCTCGAATAATAGTGGAAATGCGATATTATTTTTTACATGCATAATATATAGAAAATAGCTAGATCTCTAAATCGATGCATATGAAGCTACATATATATTCTTGGTCATAATCCCCTTAATTATCTAAAGGGGATGGATGCATGGCTTCACGTCGTCGTCGCTTTCATCGTCGGTATCTTCGTCGTCCGAGTAGTAGTACCTCCTGCACATTGTTCCGTCGAACACCTTCACTGTGAGCACATCATCGCCTTCATATTTGAAGTGTACGAACCAGCCGAAATCCACACCGTGCGCGATGGCGAATTTCTCCCAGCCCTTGTCGAGGTACATCCGGCCTTGTCCGTCAAATAGGACCTCCACGGTCCGGAGACGAGGACCGCGGTCGGCTGCTCGCGAGATACACCTTAGGCTGGCGCCTTGCCGTCAAGATAGTCCGCAAATTTTTTTGGGAGTTCCTGCAAAGAGATCGAGCGCCGATCGTTTGAAATTAGGGAACCCTTGAAATTAAAGGTTTTTTAGAACATGCCCATAATTAATCACATGCATCATATATGTGGGAACGCGTACGTACCTTCTTGACCAAAGGGTCTTCATAGACGACGATGAAGAACTCCTCTATGATCAATGGCAGTGTTGACGGTGGTGGTGGCAATGATGATGATCCACTTCCCCTTCCCCTTCCCCTTCCCCTTCCTGTCCGCGTCCGAGACGTGGAAGCCATGGCAATGGATAAAGTGTATGTGAATGAAAAGAAGAGAGAGGCAGAACCTATTGACACAAGGGATGGCCGTGTGGGTGTTTATAAGGGAGAGATGACCGTTGTAGGGTTTACACAATAAAATAAGGAGGAGATGACCGTTGTGGGGGTTTATACACAATAAATTAAGGAGGAGACGACCGTTGTGGGGGTATAGTTTATCATTTTACCGTGAAAAGTAATGCCTAAAAGGAAAGTAATGGCTACAAGAAATCGGTGATGGTTTATCGTTTTTTGCGTGAAAAGTAATGGGTACAAGAAATGGGTGATGGTGTATCATTTTTTGCGTGAAAAGTAATGGCTACACGAAATGGGTGATGGTGTATCATTTTTGTGCGTGAAAAGTAATGGCTACAACAAATCGGTGATGGTTTATCATTTTTGTGCGTGAAAAGTAATGACTACAATAAAATCGGTGATGGTTTATCATTTTTTGCGTGAAAAGTAATGGGTACACGAAATGGGTGATGGTGTATCATTTTTGTGCGTGAAAAGTAATGGCTACAACAAATCGGTGATGGTTTATCGTTTTTTGCGTGAAAAGTAATGGGTACACGAAATGGGTGATGGTGTATCATTTTTGTGCGTGAAAAGTAATGGCTACAACAAATCGGTGATGGTTTATCGTTTTTTGCGTGAAAAGTAATAGCTACAAGAAATGGGTGATGGTGTATCATTTTTTGCGTGAAAAGTAATGGCTACAACAAATCGGTGATGATTTATCGTTTTTTGCGTGAAAAGTAATGGGTACAAGAAATGGGTGATGGTGTATCACTTTTTTTGGGTGAAAAGTAATGGCTACAACAAATCGGTGATGGTTTATCATTTTTTGCGTGAAAAGTAATGCCTAAAAAGAGTTTATAATTTAGCTCGTGAAAAATAATGCAGAAAACCAAACTTTGCGTGAAGCTAACCGACGACGAGAGAGAGAGAGAGGGTGGTGGCCCCGACCGGAGAGAGAGATAGGGGTTATCCTGCCCGTTAGATCATACGATCAACGGTCGTCGGGCACGATCCGCGTGACATGGGTTAGACCAATCAGGGCAATGTTGGGCGTCTGTGAGAGTTTGTGAAGGGAGAGGGCAAAACTGAGTAGTATCAAGAAACCAAGGGCAAGTGAGTAGTAAACAGACTAAGGGATTCAAATATGAGATTTATAAAATGGAAAATGCGTGTTTTGTACAATGAAACCCATCTTGGCCTACCTCAAACTATTTGCAATACAAATCTACATGAGTGTGAAAATTATGGTCTCATTCAGACAAAGTATGTTTTGGGGAAAGCTGTTTTGGGTAGGGCTTATTATGGAAAACCATGCACCTTCATAGCTACTAGGTGATTTGAGAAGTGGCAATTTGTGGTGAAACTTGATTTATCTACGATTTATCTATGATTTGAGAAGTGGAAATTTGTGGTAAAGACTCCATGAGTAAGTGCCACTCTTTTTCGGAATTTTTTGCACATTAAATAACTCATTTAACTAGTTAATCTCATTTGTTGACTCTCTGTTGACCAGCCACTTGAGGGTAAAACTGAGTATATTGCACTAGCCAGTATTAGCACTCAAGGTGAAAACTGAGCATACAAAAAATGCTAGTATATGACTCGAGGGTATACCTGAGTATATCTAAATTTTCAGGGTTAGACTCGAGGACGCGTGTTGCGGTGCAGAAGTGGAAGACGTGCCATTGTTGACGCGTGTCGCGGTGCAGACGTGGAAGACGTGCCATTGTTGATGCGGGTCGCATTTAGGACGCGTAAGCCCCTCTCTCCCTCCCTCTGCACACAGTACGTCTCATTATCGCTCACGCACGAAACCACCCCTCTCACGTCCCATCAACTTCTCCAAAAAAACCCAACCGCCGTACGAGCCCTCCCCTGCCGGCGATGGAGAAGAAGAATGCGCCGGCGGCCATCGCCCCCGAGCCCGTCGCCTCCGAGCCCGTCGCCGCCGAGCCCGTCGCCGCCGAGCCCGTCGCCGCCGAGCCCGTCGCCTCCGAGGGCGGCGCATCCGAGGGCGGCGCATCCAAGCGCGGCGCCTCCGTGAACTGGGGCCGGTCTCACGGCCGACGGACCACTTCACAAGATCGGCGAATGCTTATTGGCGAAAGAGGAGTACGTGGACAGCTACTCCGCTATGAGGCAAGTCCGTAGAAATTGGCGCTCAGGTTTACCCGATCCCGACGTGCACCCGCACGAATGGATCATGCTACACCACGCCCTTCCACGCGCCGCTGAGTTCACCTTCCTCCATCTCGGCACATCCCGCTACGTCACCATAGATCTATCTGCAGTTCGTGCAAGGTTCAAATTCCTCGGCTTTTCCCGTGGCGTCACCATAGATCTTATTTTCAATCTTAGTGCTGAATGTTATCTTTTCAATATATTTTAGATTCTACTTCGTCGGCTTTTCCCGTGGCGTCATCGTGCTTTCCCAGAAGAACCCGCCGCACAAGATACGGCTGCTGAACCCACTCACAAAGAAATCGAACACTATGTTTGAGGCGCAGATGCCATCTGTTTTTCTGAAATCAGTCGCTGTTATCAAATCCCCGACTATGGTCTTCGTTGCCGCACATTACCCGCCGGAAATTGGTTGGGTCGATGAGAGCACTCCAACTAAGGATATAAATGAAGATGGGGATTGGGGAGAAGGAAGATTTTCGATCAAGAACCATTGTTTGCGTTGCATTACCCCGTTCAATGGTGAACTGTATGCCGTAGCTGCGGACAATTTTGAGATCGGAAGAATAGTGTGCACCAATGTACAGTTGCAGCAGCGCGCGAGCACTTGTCAAGATGGAGACACTAATTTCATTTCCGAACTTGGACGTCGAAGTTCTACCTTGTGAAGTCGGATGGTGATCTGCTGCTTGTGTTGTTGGTCGGCGCGGCTTTGGCGGGCAAACCATTGGTGTACCGTGTGGACACTCGGAGCCGCTCTCTCCATCCGGTCGGTAACATTGGCAGTAATGCCTTCTTCGTGAATTATATCCGGTGTATCTCCGTCGACACCGCAGTGTACCCGACACTTCAACCTGGCAGCATCTACTACACGGATTTGGGTTATATCGTAGAGTACTCTCATGATACAAATGCCTGGGATGAGTGGCCACTACGTGTGGATAGAATAGGACTCTACGGTTTGAGAAATGAACACATGTCATACCGTTTGGAGGATGTATTGGCCTCACACTGCAGACGGAAGGAGTTCAATGAATATTTCCTTGGGGAAATGCACGAATGGAGCGACGAAGAAATATATGGGGAGGAATGAAGAACAAATTCATTCATCCTAATCTTCTTGTTGTCCATACATTGCGTGCGTGATCTTGTATATTTTTGCAGCTTAGTTTGTCGTGAACATTAACAATTTTATTGGCTGCTTTTGGCTGCTGTATGCAGTTTACCTATGTATTATACTTAGTTTTCTGATTATGCTGCTGTGAATTTATCATATAATAGCTTCTAGATTTGCTACTAGATTTGCTGCCATATTGGGCAAAAAACAAGGGCCAAAAGGCATAAATAACCCCAGAGATTTGCTACTAGATTTGCTGCCATATTGAAGAAAGACAGAAATAGAAGCTTCTCTAGATTTGATACTAATTTGGTGAAAAAGACAGAGAGAGAAAGAGGGGAAAAGGTGCTCTTAAAAATGCCAATTTGGGCCGAGAGAGACAAAACCCAGCTCCTGCTCACGTGCAACCAAACACTTCTCGTCCTGTCCCACGCGGTCCCTTTCTACCAGCCCCACGCGACGCGGCCCCACACGACGCGGCCCCACAGACGACGCGGCGCAACACGTCAGCACAGAACGTCCAAATAAACGGATTCCTTCCGTCTGAGCTCCTTCTGCGGGTCTTCAGACAAAGGCTAGGGTAAAACTGAGGAAAAACTAAGGGGCTGGGGAAAACTAAGCACAACTAAGGAACCGGGGGCACGAAAATAGAAATCCCTAGTATATATAGTCTATGTTTAGCTGGGCAAGCCCTGGTCGGCAGGCAGCACTGCAAATTGGGTTTGCCGTGGCTCCCGGCCCTGCAATGTCTATTGTTGTCTGCATGCACGGAGTGAAGTGGGGTCCCGTTTAAATGTCACATATAGTCCATTTTTTCTGTGTAAATTTTAACAGAAATTTAAAATTTTCTAAAAATGCATTATAAATGGGATTTAAGTTGGATCTCACTTGACACTGCATTTGAGGTCACCAGTGCAATGAACCCGAAGGGAGAGTTCGGCTAAGAAAATATTTCAGGAGATGCATGCGCCTAAAAATTACTACATGGCGAGTGGGTCGTGTGGTCATGGCCTGGCTATTCTTGCTGCTTGAGAGGGGATTTTAGACTGCTCATAGTGGGAGTAACTTAGTAACATCATATATTTCAAGGTGTTTTGGTGACATGGAATAAACATAGATGAAGGAAGAGAGGGAGGTGGTAACTAGCTATGTTACCATAACATCACACACCCCAAGATAAAATGAGTCTACAAACTAATAAATAAGACTTTGCATAATACCTCCCCTATGTTACTTTTCATTATGAAAGTAGTAACATGGACTAGTAACTTATGCATGGCACCACATTATGTTACTCTCCACTATGAGTAGCCTTAGATTTTGTACACAAAATAATTCAAGAGTAGATAGGGATCTGAGCAAATATTAACTGAACCATGTTACCGTACCACGGCGACCTGAGAGGGCATACTTGAAACATGCACGTACGATGCATGTTACAGAGTTGACATGAACGAAGATGTGTATGATACTCATATCTTGACCGGGCTCCATTCTTCACATGCATGGATGATGGATGCATGTGACTATAATTTTTTTGAATCTCAGAAGGAGAGCTGCTGGTTTCATATGTAGCAGGAGAAAAAACTGTACAGAACACAAGAAGGTGGTGAACCCACCTCAAGTCCAAGCCCTACTCTCGCCTTACAAGGTGTCTCGCGCCAGCAAGCACCCAACTATTAGCCTCGTCCGAAATGAGATGGACAAGGCCCGACACACTCAACTCTTTATTACAGAAAACATGCCTGTTTCTTTCTCACCATAGCTCCCATGCCACCAAAATGGTGAGCGAGGCTACTCGTCGGTCCGTTCCCGCCAGCTTGGACACCGCCCCGGATAGAGCAAGGTCATCACCATCTGGGGCCCCAATGGTCGGGCAGTGAAGCAAGAGCGCGGTGCGTTCCCAGACTTGCCTAGCCCATGGACACTCATCGAAGAGGTGCGCCGGGGTCTCGAGGTTTCTCCGGCAAAGCGGGCAGAAGTATTGGTTGGGCATCCCGAAGCGTAGCAGCCTATCAGCTGTGAAAATCCGGCGCTGCAACAGTAGCCACATGAAAAACTTGCACTTTGGTGGTGCCCAGACCGGCCAGATATGACGGAGCGAGGATTGTTGGGTCCCCTCGAATTGTAGCGCATATGCGGAGGACGCAGAGTAACCGCCCGATGTGGACTTCCACCGGAATGTATCTTCAATATCTGGGTCAATGGTGCAGCCTCGCACCACCTCCCGAAGTGCGACGAAGTCCAGCAATAGGTCGAGGGAGATCCTCCCACGCAGGTTCATGAGCCAGTGGTCGTCGTCTAGTGCATCTGCCACCGTCCTGTTCTTGCGCCTTGATACCTCGAATAGTAAGGGCCACTGTTTCTTCAGGGGTTCCCCGGCCCAGCTATCAGACCAGAAGCTTGTCGCCATGCCATTCCCAATGGTGACTTCAGTCATCGAGGCGAACAGGGCATGGTCAGAAGGGGATGCATGCTCCAACAACCCCTTCCAGGGCTTGGTCGCCCCTGTCTTCGCTTGCCAAATCCAGCGCATGCGGAGGGCGTTGTTGAAGCGCTGCAAGTCCAGAACCCCTAGGCCGCCCAGCTCTCTCGGCCGGCAGACAAGCTTCCAGGCGACCCTGCACTGGCCTGGGGTACAGGGTGTCCTTCGCAGCCCAAAGCCATGCCCTTCGTAGCTTTTCGATTTGCGCCACCGCCCATGCGGACAGGGGGTGCGCCGTCATGATGAACACCGGCAATGCCAAAAGGATGGCCCTGAGCAGGGTTAGCTGACCCGCTTAGGGATGGCACCCACAGGGTATGGGTACGGGTAGAGCCATCCCATACCCGTACCCGTTACTTTCATTCTTACCCATCACCCGTACTCATATCCGTCAACGGGTACAAGTTTTTCACATACCCGTCACCCGGCAGGGTAAATGGATACTCGCGGGTAAAAATACCCGCGCATACAACACATCAAATTGATCAAAAAAATATGACAAGAGGTGAAGCGCTCGTAAATAGGGGTCTAATCCTCACTAACCTACCAACGATTGTGAGACCGGAAAACGTGGGGTTCAATCTATCTAGCTGGTTGTTAAATATGGTCGCAAAAACAATACTTTCTCCATTTTTATTTAATCTGCGTTTAGGTTTTTAATCAAAGTTAAGGTTTTTAAAGTTTGACCAAAGATGTACTAACAGAAAATATCAACATCCATAATTGCACATTTACATAATATAAAATACATTTCAAGATGATTCTAATAGTAATAATTTTATATTTTAGATATTTTTTTTTCATATATTTATAGTCAAACTTTGTAAAGTTTAACCTTCTCTGAGTTTAACCCTTTATAAAGTTTAACCTTCTCTGAGTTCTCTGCGGGAACACCTAGCTGCTACTGGAGTACAAGAGTCGTTGAAGCAGCTAGGTGTTCCCGCACCCTAGTTGTTGGAGGCATGAGGACTGTGGAGATCGTTACACCATTATTCGTGTCGTGATTCATGACGCTTCTGGTTGATGCAAGGGCGGCTTCCTTCTCTGAGGCGATCCGTTGTTGCCAGATTGGATTTCTCTTGCTGGCAGCATCGGTTACGAGTAGCGCTTGATTGGGCTGAACTCTAGCTTCACTGAGCCCACCCATAGTTACCGGCGAACCGGATCGCTCGGATCGGGGAACGGGATCGGGGAACGAGATTCAACATGTCAGCGAATAAGGATCGATCAAGGGTACACATTTCTGGTACGGGAAGTTGGATCGTGGATCGCGATCCACTTTGGTTTGGGTCGATAACAAGGGAGAAGAGGCTCAGAATCAAGGGAAAAGAGGCGCAGAATCAAGGTTATTAATAAGCCCAAATATGACGCTTGAAATTACCGGTTTTAGGCTTTATTTTTAATGGGCATACCATATTCCAGGGCTGCTAATACGGGAAGAGGAAGGATGCGAACAGATCGCGACCCAAAAACGAATTCAATCGATCCACTCGCGTTCCCGACCCCCGATCCGGATCGATCAATCCAGGATCGCGAAACGCGGCATCGAACCCGAACCCTGCAACTATGAGCCCACCTTGTAGGAGAGCCTCAGCTGAGAGCATATTGGCTATGGGTGTGGCGTGATGATCCACAGGGATCTCGGGCCTGCTCGCGCCGTGATCGATGAGAGGGCCGTTAGGGTGGTGTGACTTACGCCATCGTCGCATTGATGGGCATCTCCATTGTTTGCCGCTGATGCACCAACGTTTTCCGCGGGTTGCTTTCTGCGATCCGCATTGGGATTAGTCCTAGCAAATGCTCTTGCCCGTCCCAGAGCTTCCAGGCTAGTGAAGAGTCGCCTAGGGGGCTAATCGAAGAGGCGGTGCGTGGAATGCGATTTGTTGTGATACTCGGAGAGTAATTGAAGCTCCAAGTTCCTAGCGGTCGCTACTTTGGTGAGATTGGTTAAACGCACCTTTGTGGCCTCAAAGTTGGCGTTCTCATTTTCGAGCCATGTCTTCCCTTGCAGGATGTTTCTACGAGTTTGTTCTACCTCAGGGGCATGTTGGTTTGCATTGGCCACGATGATGGGAGCTGTCAGTGGGTCGATGAGATCATCCACCATGTAGACTCCTACGGGGTTTGTGCCCCGCTTGGCTGCGAGTCGCTGCGGGATGCCAGTTGGAGTCTGGCTTGACGAAGGACAAATTCCTGAATTGGATGAAGTTATAGGCAACGATTATCGGCCCAATTTTGCCTAGTATTTTCGTCTGGAACTCAACTCTACCTCGATCCCGATCCCCATGGTGGGTGCCAATTGTTGTGGGAAAGTCACATCATGTGCCATCGTGCGATGACTTCTGAGGTGGGAAGTTGCCAAGTGCTACCTGTGATGGGGTTAGTGCATGATGTACCCAGCTTCGGCTCCTCCCTTTGGAGGTAAAAAAACCATTGCTACTTATGCGGTTATAGCTGTGTGTTAGCTAGTTCTCGTCTCTATGCAAAGGATCGTCATGTGCCTCCTTATAAAGGGGATGTCACACGCTATTGAACCGACTTTGCCGCGTGCTGCCATAGTTGTTTCTTGTGCAAGCCCGACTAGATGTGGTCGTAAGTAGGCAATGGGCCTCCCTCGTTGTCTGAACCATTGTCGGTTACCCATCTGGTGTTCCTCACATATTATGGCATCTGAGG
The DNA here is from genome assembly GCF_022539505.1 of Lolium rigidum. Lineage (NCBI taxonomy): Eukaryota > Viridiplantae > Streptophyta > Magnoliopsida > Poales > Poaceae > Lolium > Lolium rigidum. The sequence continues at coordinate 245,453,318 of NC_061511.1, forward strand.
TGAGACCAGTGCAATCTACCAGAACGGAGAGTTTGGCTAAGAAACTAATTCAAGAGATGCATGCGCCTAAAAATTACTAGATGGCGAAAGGGTGGTGGCCATGGCCTGGCTATTCTAGCTAGATTTCAGATATGGATGTGCACAAATGTTAATTAAACGATGTTAACGTATCACGACTTGAGAGGGGAGACTTCAAACATGCATGTATTTGCACATACGATGCATGTTACAGAGTTGACATGAATGAAGATGTGTATGATACTCATCTTGACCTGGCCCCATTCTTCACATGCATGGAAGATGGATGCATGTGAGTATCTATATCTAATTTGAGAGATCTAACAACTGAAGTTTGGTCTCTGGTCTTGGGGATAGTAAGTTCGATTGCCTTCAATTAATCTAGGGGGCTATGGCGCAGCAGATCAAATACACTCGCTGTAGAGAACGAAGTGGTTAGATTAGAAGAGCGAGGAAAAGTAAGGGAGAGAGTTCGATTGGGGGTGTCTGATTGGCAGATTGGGCAGGCGGACTCTCGCTCAGTACATTATTGCTAATTATGTATCTGATGATACCTGACGTCCTTATTTCGTGCCCACGGCATCACTCAGGCAATGGTATATAGGTGCATGCACAAGCTGATCACAAGTTGACCGCGCACATATGCTATAGACAGCTAGTTCTCTATGGACTATAGGGGATGCAGTTTGCTTCGGAGCACTGCTCGGTGCAGTTTTTGCCGCACTCGTCGGCACGCCCGCGCCTGCACAAGTCGCAGTATCGGGTGCTGCAGGGGCTGATGCATGAACTATAGGCAGCGTCTTCGCAGTCGCAGCTTCCGGTGCAGTTCCCCTGAGCCGTGCATGCGTCGAACACCTCGGTCCTGCAGCGGTTGCAGGAACCTTCAATGCTGTCACATTCCTTGCTGCACATCAAACGAATGAAGGCTTCGCAAGTCGAGGAGTAGCACTGCGACACACAAACGTGGCATGGTATCGCCGGTCCAGGTCCTGGTGCGGGTGCGGGTGTGGGAGTTAGTGGTAACGGCTCCGGGGGAGGTGGTGTGGGAGCTTGTGGTGGTGGTGTCTGCGGCGGTGCAGGAGTTGGTGGCAATGGCTCCGGCAGCGGTGGTGTGGGAGCTGGTGGTGGTGGAGGTGGCCGTGTGGGAGTTGGTGGCAAGGGCTCCGGAGACGGTGGTGATGGTGGTGGTGGCGATAGTTCCGACGGTGGTGGTGGCGACCGTGGCCCTCCAGAGTGACCGCAACGCCCGATGGAAGGTACAACGAGCATGGCGAGAACTACAACGACAGCGGCCGCCTTGAGAGCCAGAGAGGCCAATTTTGAAGCCATCATCATGTGTGGACAATTAGACGGAGGATGAAATGTGAAGACTTACTGCTGCACATACGATGCTATTTATAGGCACTCAAGTTTGCAATCCTTAGTCTAGCTCCAGCGAACTAGTACTATCATGTACTGCTAACGTGAATAATCATCTAATGAAACATCTAGTTTGGTTAATTTACCAAGTTGTATGTTGAGATCTGCGCCATGCACACGTTACGAGTTAAGTTAGTGTCTTGACTCTTGACTGGGCAATTTGGGCTAAATCTCACTGGAGGAGATAAAAGTAAACGCATCTTAAGCCTTCGACAGCTGCCTTATTTTGGGAGAGAAGTCATGCATGCATGAGCTCGCATATGCTAGTCGTATTGAGATCTTCAGACCTACTTCCCGTGTTGACATGTTTTGTCGAACTTTTCTTTGGCACTGCTTTGAGTACTTAGGTTGCACTGTTTTCAGTTCTGGAGTGCTATGCCTTTATTCCATCAGCTGTGTTGTGTGTCGATGTTACGCCACGAGCGGCTGTTTTGCGCTGCGTTTCATTGCAACAATGTTCTGCCCTGAGTGAATGTTTTGCACTTCCTTCCGGCACACGGTGGTCATATTTTGCACTGCCTTCTATGTCCTGTCTTAAGTAAGTATACGTTTTGCACCGCCTTCCATTGCATTGATATTTTTCCTAGGGATACACTGCGTTTTGATGTCCTGCCTGGACTCCCCGTTGTGCACTACCTTCGAGTGTGTTTTGATGTCCTACATGAACGGTCTGTTTTGCACCGCCGTGCACTTTTGTCGAATAGAGTCCTCACTACTATGTCTGATCCCTGTAGGTTCCAGTTCCGCTCTTATGATTGATGAGGAAATGGTAGGCTAGATCAGGGCAAAGCTCCGCTATTCAGGTAACAAAAAAAATTGTGAACACACTCCACCGACCACCCTGTGAACAGATATATAATAGCAACAAGAAACAATAAAATGCAGTAGCACTTGTTGTATTTATCCTATGCTTTACAGGCATGAAGTTTAGGAACTGCAGTAGTCCAGTGAGATCTTAAATGACTGCTTCAAATTGAAAGATTAAGGTAAAGTCAGAATACAGAAAATGGTCCGGTATTACAATTTAATTGCGTTGAAAACTAATTTTATATATTCCCCTCGACCAGTTGATCATGTACGTACACCCATCCCTCGGTGTAGTTGCAAGCATACTTGGAGAAACAATACTAGTTCAGCTCAATTATCTAGAAGGGAAACAAAAGGATGAATCAGAGGGCACATTTCTTATTATTAGCTCCATAAAAGTCGTGAAGTAGCTGTATAAACTGAACGCTATATATGGAGCTGTCTGATCTGTGGTGCTTCTCCACTACATCAAAAACTTGAAGCGCCTCTTACCGGAGTGCAGTGCAGCTTCAACACACTGATGGTGGTAGGATGGTGTGCTATATTCTTCAAAGTTCAATCTTCCATTAGTGCAGCTTATCTTCCTGTACAATACCCATTGTGGAAATTAACTTTGCTGAAAAAAGAGCTTCAGTTGCAGCCTGGTCGAACTTCGGGCGATGGAGATTGGAAGGTTGTAATTGTTTTTCCCATCTGCATAGTTATCTTAAACAAAACTAAAACATCAGAGACAGCAAAAGAGAATCCATAGAAATAAAATAAAACCAAGGAATCTACCACTTGATAATGAGAAGAGAAAACCCTATAACAGAATGCTCCTTGCAAGAACACAAAAGAAACATAAGAAAACAGAACATCGCGACTCTAGGAGAGTCACGATCTATCTAGTTTTCAGGCTAAGACTGTCACGGGTTGGGGGAGGATTGGATCGTAGGTTGTAGTTGTGATCGGTGGGAGGCTTAGGGCGATAATCCCGTCGGCCTATGGTTGGAGAAGGAGGTGAGGATAGGCGCCTAGGCGCAGGGAGCAAGAGGTGAGAGATTGGATTATTTCTGCTTGTTCCTTGAAACGCATAGGGACGGCTTTATATAATAGCCAATTACAGAATTTGCATCTAACTCTAACTCTAGTTTAGGTAATTGGCAGGGTAACCTTCTTGGGACTAAACCTTTCCAATTGTACCTAAACTCTACTAACTTAAACTAGGAGGACTCTAAGGGGCCGCAGGGCCCTTGCCCTTGCGACGGCTGTAGGCTTGGCCCCACATGACATCTCCCCCTCCATTCTGAAACAGCTTGTCCTCAAGCTGGAAGTCTGAATAGCGCTCCCTAAATGTGGTGACATCCTCCCAAGACACACGCAGGCTGGACTACCCATTGAATGAGCACCTGCTGGACTCCACGAGCAATCCGCGCACGCAATGCTTGTACTGGAGTCGGATGAAGGCGTCCCTGAAATAGCGGAGGAAGCTGTGGAGGACCTGTCGGAGGCGGACCATGGTACTTCTTGAGGACCCCAACATGAAACACATTATGAATGCGGGCACGAGGCGGTAACTCCAGACGATATGCCACCGAATCAATCTGAGCGAGGATCTTGAAAGGCCCAAAATACTTGGGTGCCAATTTGCCTTTTGCTCCCGCTCCCAAGAACGCCGCTGGCCGGTGCTGCAGACAAAGCCAAACCCACTCGCCCACATCAAAGGCAATAGCCCTATGCTTGACATCATAAAAGTGTTTGTACTGCTGAGCTGCTTGAAGGAGACGGTCACGGACATCCAGCAAGAACTGGTCGCGGTCCAGAATTTGTCGCTCCACCGCCTGATTACGAATCTCGTCTGGAGTATAATCACGAAGAGACGGAGGGTCACGGCCATACACAATCCTAAAAGGATTGTCCTTCAGCGCCGAGTGATAGGAAGTGTTGTAGCAGTACTCAGCCCATGGTAACCATTGAAGCCACTGGCGAGGCCTATCCCCAGTAATGCATCTAAGGTACATAGTGATGACCTTATTCACTGCCTCAGACTGGCCGTCCGACTGTGGATGGAATGCGGAACTCATGTGTAAGCGTGTACCCGCAGCCGCAAATAAAGCTTTCCAAAATCCTGAAGTGAATACCACATCTCTATCCGAAACAATGGATGTAGGAAAAACGTGAAGACGAACAATATGGGAGAAAAACTCCTTAGCAACCGTCTCAGCAGTATATGGATGTGCCAAAGGAATAAAATGGGCATACTTGGAGAAACGATCCACCACTGTAAGGATGACACTCTTACCGCCCACCTTAGGTAATGCCTCAATAAAATCCATGGAGATGTCTTCCCAGACACGAGATGGTACTGTCAATGGCTGTAAGTGTCCAGCGGGATGAAGCTGCTCTGTCTTATTGCGTTGACAAACTGTACAAGCACGAATATACTGCTGCAGGGCGGACCGTGCTTGTGGCAAATGAAAATCCCGGCGGAGGCGATGCAAAGACTTCTGGATACCTTCATGACCATCATCGTGAGCTGCCGCCAAGACCTCCCCGACAAGCGGCGACGAGGGAGGCACATAAGCCCGTTGCTGGAACGTAACAATGCCGTCGACCAATGCCCAAGGCTGTCCCAACTCGCCTGACTCAAGCTGTTCCCGAAAGGCGACCAATGCCGGGTCTGTGTGCGTGGCCTGACGGAGAGCCTCAAATAGATCAAAAGAAGTCCCTGTGATAGCACATGTATGGTTGGTAGCAACCTCACAGCGAGAAAGAGCGTCGGCGACAATGTTCTGTCGTCCTGGTTTATACTCTACTGTAAAGTCAAAGCCCAAAAGCTTGCCAACCCAATGATGCTGCGGAATTGTGGCCAGGCGCTGGTCCAGCAAAAATTTGAGGCTGTAATGATCAGTTTTGACAATGAAAGCACGACCCCAGAGATAAGGGCGCCAATGACGCACGGCTTGAACAAGCCCTATGAGTTCCCTCTCATATGCAGCTAGAGAAACATGTCGTGGAGCGATGGGTTTGCTGAAGTAGGCAATTGGCCCTTCTCCCTGATGCATCACGGCACCAAAACCAGATCCAGAGGCCTCACATTCCACAATGAAAGGAGCTGTAAAATCAGGCAACTGAAGAACTGGTGCAGTAGTGAGTGCAACCTTAAGGGCCTCAAATGCGGTCGCCGCCTAGTCCAGAGAAATCTATCCTTCTTCAGTAGTGCGGTGAGGGGCGCCGCAATGGTGTCGAACCCCTTAATGAACTTGCGGTGTATCCCGCCAAACCCAAGAATCCCCTCACAGCTCGAACTGTACGGGGTGCCGGCCAGTCGACCACGGCGAGGACCTTATCGCTGTCCATGGCCACTCCTTCCGCAGAGATGACGTGTCCGAGATAGGCCATAGATTCCTCCCCAAAAGAGCACTTGGAGCGCTTGAGATACAACTGATGTGTGCGCATAGCCTCCAAGACGAGCTTGACATGGCGAAGGTGGTCCGACCACGAGGAACTGTATATCAAAATGTCGTCAAAGAAAACCAGAACAAATCGACGAAGGAAAGGTCCAAGTACATCGTTCATCAGTGCTTGGAAGGTCGTCGGCGCATTGGTTAACCCAAATGCCATCACCACAAACTCGAAAAGGCCCTCATGAGTGCGGAACGCCGTTTTGTGGATGTCTTCCGGGGCCATTCGAACTTGATGGTAGCCTGATCGTAGGTCCAGCTTCGTGAAAAATCGGGCGCCTTTCAGCTCGTCTAGCAGCTCATCCACAACTGGAATAGGGAACTTGTCCTTGATGGTGACCATGTTGAGACCACGAAAATCGATACAAAAACGCCATGTACCATCATGCTTGCGTACCAGGAGCACAGGTGACGAGAACGCCGACGAGCTTTGGCGGATAAGGCCCCGAGCAAGCATCTCTGCACATTGACGTTCCAGTTCATCCTTCTGAATAGCCGGGTAGCGGTAGGGCCGGATGGCGACGGGCTGCGTCCCAGGAATAAGGTGAATATGATGGTCATGAGCGCGTGGTGGCGGTAGACCCTGGGGCTCGGCGAAGACGTCCGAGAACGCGGCCAGGAGGCTGTCGAGAAGAGCTCTGCCCTCGCAGACATGTAGGTGTGCAGGCCGGCCTGAAGAACCAAGACCTGTCGACTCCACCCGATGGTCCGTGTGCCAAAACGACATCCACTGAGTGGTGAAATCCCACACAATGGGTCCGAGCGTCTTGAGAAAACGTGTACCAAGCACAACGTCAAACCCGCCGAATGGAATGGCGTGCAAGTCGACCAAAAAATTCTCCGTGTCAATTGTGATCGCTGCCTGCTTGAGTAGTCCACAGCAAGTAACCCGGTCCCCTATTAGCAACTGTGACTCCAAGGCGGCGATCAGAGGAGAAGGGCAACCCCACAACAGTGGCCAACTCCTCGTGAATGAAGTTATGCGTACTACCAGAATCCAGCAGGGCAACCAGGTCACGATCCCCGATACGTATAGCAACCTGCATGGTATCGCTGGTGGGAATTCCAGTGACAGCGAGAAGTGAAATTTTGGCCTCCTCATGTGCATCTGCTAAGGGCTCCTCCTCGTCGTCAGCGGACTGTATGTAGAACAGCCGTTTGCAGCGATGTCCCCGCACAAACTTCTCGTCACAATTGAAACACAGGTTCTTGGCACGGCGGTCGTCCATCTCAGGGGTGAGCTTTTTGAAAACGAGTGCTGGTGCTGACCCGGCTGATTCTTGGGCTGCTGGAGTGGGGCTGGCTGCGGTCCTGGACGGGCGGATTGGCCGAGTCGCAGTTGTGGCGGCTCCAGTAACAATGTTCAGGTGCTCGAAGGATATGGCCAAGTCCATCGCGGCGTCGAGCGTAGCAGGTTTCAGCATCTCCACCTGCGTCTTCATGGGCTCCCCCAAATTATTGGTGAATATATCCCGCTCCTCGGCGTCGGCGATTGGCTGGATCCGTGAGAGATTTTTGAGGAAGCGCTTGGAGTAATCCGCGACAGTGCCAGTACGGCGTGTCGAGATCAGCTCACCGAAGGGGTTGGCGCGCGTCGGTGGTCCGAAGTGGTTGGAGATTAGGGTCTGAAACTCGCCCCAAGACGGTCGCTGACCCAGTTTTGCCTCGAGGTGGCCGTACCATAAGGCGGCGACGTCGGTGAGGTGGTACGAAGCCAACCAGGTCTTATCGGATTCCTGCGTTCGCTAATCGAGGAATAAGAGGTTGCAGCGCGTCAACCATGGTCGTGGGTCGCTTGCCCCATCAAAGAGGGGAAAGTCGATTTTGTAGAGGCGGGGGGCGCGATCAGATGCGTCCGCCATGGCCGGCGGTACACCAACCCTGGCCGTAGACGTTGGCGCCCGCATGAGCCCTAGGCCGCCAAGTTGGGGCGCGCCCTTCCCTTCAAGGCGAAGGAGAGCGAGATTGTGGGCACGTTGCTCGCTGAACCGTATCCGCAATATCGCCCTGAAACTTTGGAGCGTCTCGGCGATGGACTTGAGGGTGGCGCGGTCCTCCGCACGTTCAACCCTTGCTTGGTGATTTTCATCGGCGAGGCTGGTGAGGGTGGCGAGCACAGATTGGTGATCCTCCTGCTGTTTGGCGATGATCTCGGCTAGGGTTTGCGGAGGTGGCGGCGGAGGCTCCATGGCAGCCGCCGGGATCGAAGATGAATCTGATACCAAGTTGTCACGGGTTGGGGGAGGATTGGATCGTAGGTTGTAGTTGTGATCGGTGGGAGGCTTAGGGCGATAATCCCGTCGGCCTATGGTTGGAGAAGGAGGTGAGGATAGGCGCCTAGGCGCAGGGAGTAAGAGGTGAGAGATTGGATTAATTCTGCTTGTTCCTTGAAACGCATAGGGATGGCTTTATATAATAGCCAATTACAGAATTTGCATCTATCTCTAACTCTAGTTTAAGTAATTGGCAGGGTAACCTTCTTCGGGACTAAACCTTTCCAATTATATCTAAACTCTACTAACTTAAACTAGGAGGACTCTATGGGGCCGCAGGGCCCTTGCCCTTGCGACGGCTGTAGGCTTGGCCCCACATGACAAAGACACTATAACATACCTGAGAATAATCAGGGACGTGAGTAGCTTCATAATAAGTGATCATTTTTGGGAGAAGTAATTGTACAGTCGAAATGAAATAGATAAAATGTACACAACATGAGCTTTTACCTTAGATACTGGCATGCTGAAGAAGCCCCACACATTGTAATTAACTCAACTCTTTAGAAGAGAAATATGATGCAAAAAATTTGATCCACTTGACAGCTGAGGACCTTGCCGTTAAGAATCTATGAAGGCTGACGCTGCAGAAGTCATCCTAAATTGATAACTCAAGCAGCAGGACAGATGAGAAATAACCAATGGTAGTGATAAAATCTTAGATTTGCAAATTCAACCGTGACATGCATATATAGGAATCGATGGTATGCATATATAGCAAGAAAAATCTCTGAATTTATCTGAACCTTATAATATTTACTTTGTACAATTCTTGGTGAATTGCTGGATAGTGGGTACTCTGCAGTCGGCGTCGCTACTGAGCAATCTTGCGCATGGTTGGAGATGATAAATCACAAGAGTCCATAGTGCAGGTGATATCGAATCAAAACATGGAGATACGACGGGAATTTGAAGATCGCTGTTTTACAAACAATTAAAATTTCGTAAGGTCCCCTATGAAAAATCTCTGAAGGATCAATGCTCCCCTGGTCAGATTGAATCAGACTGTGGATCAGATGGGAAAGGAAAGATCTAGCGGCTTACCTGAGATCAGATGTGAAAGTGAAAAGCTGTCACGGAACTTGTGACCTATTCTGGCCAAGGCTTGATAAGATCGATCGCTGCATATAATCTTACGTGAATAGTGCGGTTATCTTTCCACCACTGCTGCCATGTAGCCGGAAAAGCAATTTGATGCGGCGGGGAGGCTAGGGGAAAAAGCGATTCGTGCAAAACCCTAGGAGGTGACGCTCGGATTTTTATTCCCCTTCTCACTTTCGTTGTAAACTGAGTTACCAGGGAAAATACGACTCATGTGCTTAGCACGGGAGGGCATGGCTCGTGCTTAATCCAACGACTGAAAATGTACAACATATTAATCAGATCCCTAGTAGAAAAAGAGACTTTAGTCTCTTTAAAGAAACTTGTTGCTAGTTCACTCATCTCGTCATGGTTATCAGTAATCGTGTCATCATCCTTTTTCAGCCGGGATATTGTATTCTTTTTCTTCCTCCATGTTGACTTTCTATGGAAAAACTTTGTATTTCTATCCCCCTCTTTCAACCAAGCAATTCTTGATCGTTGCTTCCAATATATTTCTTCTTTCTGTAACACAGGTTGTCCAACTCCTTCTCAATTCTTTTCTTTTTCTTTTTGTAAGAGTTTAGGAACCACACATTGTGGTGTCTTGTATTGATCTATATATAGGGGGAATACAAGACAGAGTCCTTGTCACATACGACATGGACACATACAGGATTACACATATACAACCGTATCTCTATACAAATACATATACGGTTTATATTCTAACACCCTCCCTCAGTCGAAAATAGGCGTCCGGCGAATGTTGAGACTGTCCCGAAAATCCAAAAAGAGAGGAGATGGTAATCCTTTAGTGAAGATGTCCGCAAACTGTGAAGAACTCGGCACATGAAGTACCCTAACATCGCCTGTGGTGACTCTATCCCGCACGAAATGAAGATCAATCTCCACATGCTTCGTGCGCTGATGGTGTACTGGATTCTGTGTCATGTAGACTGAACTGACATTATCACAGAACACAATCGTAGCACCCGAGACTGGCCGATGAAGCTCTTGAAGAAGCTGGCGAAGCCAACAAGTCTCTGCCACCACATTTGCAACCGCCCGGTATTCAGCCTCAGCACTAGAACGGGACACTGTGTGTTGTCGCTTGGCAGACCATGACACTAGATTGGAGCCAAGGAAAACGCAGTAGCCAGAGGTAGATCGTCGAGTGTCGGGACATCCTGCCCAATCAGCATCCGAATAGGCCGTCAGTTTACTGGAACTCCGGCGAAACAAGGTCAGTCCATAGTCTGTGGTGCCGCGGATGTAGCGAAGAACACGCTTGACAAGGAGCAAGTGATTTGCTCGAGGATCATGCATATGTAAACAGATTTGCTGCACCGCATAGGAGATGTCTGGCCGGGTAAACGTCAAGTATTGGAGACCTCCTGCAAGACTCCGATACTCTGTAGGATCTGCCACTGGTTCACTGGATTTGGCTGATAACTTGGAGGCGGTATCAACTGGTGTGGTGATGGACTTGCAATGCGACATGCCAGCACGCTCAAGAAGCTCTAACGCATACTTCTCTTGGGAGAGAAACAGACAATCCTTGCTGCGCTTGACGGAGACGCCGAGGAAGTAATGAAGGTCTCCCATATCTGTCATACGAAACTCTGACCGAAGCGAGACAATTAAGCTAGCCAGCAGAGCGGAGGAGGAGGCCGTCAATACTATGTCGTCCACATAGAGCAAAAGATATGCTGTGTCTGGTCCACGCCGATAGATGAATATGCTACTGTCAGACTTGGAGCCAATGAACCCAAGAGATGTGATGTAGGTGGCAAACCGCTGAAACCACGCCCGATGTGCTTGCTTTAAGCCGTATAAGGATTTGTTGAGACGACACACTTTGTCAGGAAAGTTGGGATCAACAAATCCTGACGGCTGACGAGCATAGACTGTTTCCACTAGAGTGCCATTGAGAAAAGCATTCTTGACATCGAGCTGATGTATGGGCCAGTTGCTAGACAGGGCAATAGACAACACTGTACGGATGGTGGCTGGTTTTACAACCGGGCTGAAAGTTTCATCGAAGTCAATCCCTTCACGTTGGGTGAATCCTCGCAGAACCCAACGAGCTTTGTATCGATCCAAAGAACCATCATACTTGAGTTTGTGACGATAGATCCACTTGCCTGTGACAATGTTTGCATTGCGAGGAGGATCAACAAGCTCCCAAGTATTATTTGAGAGCAGAGCACCATACTCATCAGTCATAGCTGAGCACCAGTTAGGGTCCTTGAGCGTAGCACGATATGTCTTCGGAATGGGAGATAAACCTTCGACGTGAAGATCAAAAATCTTCTTGGGCTGCACAACCCCTGACTTGGCGCGAGTGACCATGGTATGAGAGGGCGGTGGCGGTGGTGCACGCGGTCGTCGAACCGGTGCAGGTGCAGCAAGCTCGGGCGGCGAAGCTGCAGTGGAGGGCGCTGCCGCGGCAGAGAAGCCAGGCGCGACAGGCTGCCGGGCAGCCGTGGGCGAGGCCAGGGCCGGTGATGGCGTAGCAGGCTCGTCTGCCGCGGCAGAGAAGCCAGGCGCGACAGGCTGCCGGGCAGCAGACGACCGATCCGCCGCAGGGTGTGCCGCAGGAGGAACAACTGGAGTGACCGCGGCGGGCACGGTATACGGTGTCGGTACCATCGTTTGCTTAGGGACCTGCAAAAACTCATAGGTATGCAAGGAAGGAGTGGACGATGGAGAGGACACAGTGGTGGCGAAGGGAAAGCTTGTCTCATCGAAAACAACGTGACGAGATATGATGATCTTCTGGGTAGACCTGTCGAGGCAGCGATAGCCTAGATGATGCGACGGATATCCGAGAAACACACAAGGCACGGAGCGAGGGGCAAGTTTATGCGGTGCAACAGCCGAGGTGTTGGGGTAACACAGACATTCGAAAGCCCTAAGACCAGCATAGGAGGGATCCTTACCAAGAAGGGCGCGGAAGGGGACGCGCCCCGCAATGGCTTTGGAGGGAAGCCGATTATGAAGAAGAACGGCTGTATGAAGAGCTTCGACCCAGAAGCGAGGTGGCATGCTAGCTTGTATTAGGAGAGTGCGTGTGATGTCGTTAAGAGTGCGAATAATCCTTTCTGCTTTACCGTTTTGTTGAGATGTATATGGACATGAAAAGCGAAGTGCTATGCCATGGTTTTTAGCAAACGTGTGAAGGAGAGAATTATCGAACTCACGACCATTGTCGCATTGTATAGCTTGCAGGCGTGCTTGAAACTGGGTGTGAGCCAAGGCATGCAGGGACGCTAAGTGAGAGAAAACTTCAGACTTTGCTCGTAGAGGATAGACCCGAGCATACTCGAGTGAAATCATCAAGACAAACAAGGTAGTACTTAAACCCGGAAATACTCTCAACAGGAGACGTCCACAAATCACAGTGTATTATTTGAAAAGGGGCGACGGTTACACGATTGGTGGAGGAGAAAGGAAGACGAACATGACGACCTAACCGACGGGCATTGCACAAGCTAGTCTTATCTTTATTCTTTTCCCTAGGTATAACTGAAGAGCGAACTAAGGAGTCCATGACAGGCCGGCCTGGATGTCCGAGACGACGGTGCCATAGTGCGGAATCGGCAACGAGGAAGGCAGTGGGTGGACTGGCGGAAGAAGCTCGGACCGGGTAGAGAGCTCCGAAGCTATTGCATCTGAGAATCTCGGTCCTGGTACGCAGATCCTTCACAGAAAAACCAATGGGGTCAAATTCAACGGAGACATGATTATCAGTAGTGAATTGACGTACGGACTGAAGGTTTTTGACAATGTGAGGAGCTACTAAGACATTGCGAAGGTAAAGTGGGCGAGTGGAGGATAAAAGGGGACGTGCGTGGCCGGTAGCAGTGATCGGAAGAGAGGAACCATTACCGACAATAACCGCACGAGAAGAAGGTGAAGGGGAGACACGGATGTGAGCATACCGGGGTCGGACGCGAAGTGGGAGGATGCGCCAGTATCCATCACCCATTCACGAGGAGGAGCTTGCAGTCCCATAGTCTGGAACTGATTGAGCAAAGCCTGTTGGTCCCAGGAGGCCGTCGAGGGTGCCGGAGACGGAGGCACAGCGATGGGAGCTGTGTTGCCGTAACCATGGGGCAATGGTGGAGTGCCATAGCCGTAGGAGGGAACCGCACCATATGGGCTGTGCGCGTAGTAGGCATGAGAGGGCGGCGTGGGGCGGGGCACGTAGTGCTGCCGACCGAGCAAGCCGGCCTGGCCGTAGGGCCACACCTGAAAGGCGCCGTTCCAGGGAAGCTGCATTGGCGTCCAAGATGGGGCGGCTGGGGCCGGGGCCGTGGCGGGCGCGACCTCTTTATCCTGCTTCTCCTTGTCCTGTTTCTTCTTCTTCTTCTTTCCCTTGCCGTCACCCTTGCCAGGGTTGGGGTTTGGGTTGGGCGTGGCGGAGTAGAGGGCCGTGTCACCAGAGCGGGATCGACGGTTCTTCTTCATGTCCTGAAGCTCAAGAAGAGATCGGCATTTGTCGAAGTTCATCCCGGGCATGAGGGAGATGAGATCAGCGGCCGAGTCGTATTGCTCGGGGAGGCCGTTGAGACACTGGATGACGAGCTTGGCGTCGTCGACCGGAGCGCCTAGATCAGTAAGGCCATCAGAAAGGCTCTTAACCTTGGTCAAGTAGTCCTTCATCGTCAGCTCGCCCATGTCAAGCCCGTCGAGCTCGGTGGAGAGATGAAGATGGCGGTTGATCTTGTGGTCGGTGAAGAGGCCGTTGATGCTGGTCCAAAGCTCGACGGCTATAGGATCATCGCCCGGTTTCATGACTGCGTCGAGGAGGCCAAGGGAGACGGACCCATAGAGCCACGAGACGACCGTGGCGTCGAGCGAAGTCCACTCCGGCGTCGGATCGGACGGAGCAGCCGCGTCGATGTGATCCAACAGGCGTACTTGCGAAGGGCGGCGCGGAAGAACGTGCGCCATTGGCGGTGAACGCCGGTGTCGAGGGCAAGCTCGACGGGAACATGCCCCTTGATGGAGGAGAGGCCGACGGCTTGGGCGTGCAAGGAGGAGATGGAGAAGAGGCCCGCGCTGGAGTTCGCGGGGTTGGCGATGGCAAGCTTGCTGGTCGCCTCGCGTTCCTGCTTCTCCTTGAGCTCCCTCGCAGCGCGCTCGCTGTCGTCGCCCATGGCTGCCAAGAAGGGATCTAGGGTTTTGGAGGTGGGTGGCTCGCAAGGTGGCGGCGGAAGAGGAGGGCGACGCGGTCCGGGTTAGGGTTTTGCGTCCGATACCATGTAAGAGTTTAGGAACCACACATTGTGGTGTCTTGTATTGATCTATATATAGGGGGAATACAAGACAGAGTCCTTGTCACATACGACATGGACACATACAGGATTACACATATACAACCGTATCTCTATACAAATACATATACGGTTTATATTCTAACACTTTTGACTTTGTATGTCCTGCCTAACACTAACCTTGCACAATTCACGCCTTAGCTTCTCTATTTTTTTAGGGACCGAACCCACTGTCTTGGTACTCCAGGCATGCAAGGAGCCCATAACACCAGACAGGTTAGCTGCGACATCACCCAGGTCCCTTGGCGGCTTGTGCATAGCCCATGCAGTTTCAATTTCCTCCACTAAAGAGCTGTACACGGCAGATGATAGAGTGCAACCTGAAATTATCCATAACATCCTACAACCTCAGGTCAATCCACAGATGAATGAGGCCCTTTGCAAGGAATTTAGTGATGAAGAAATCAGTACAACTCTCTTTCAGATAGGCCCTCTAAAAGCACCTGGGGCTGATGGTTTCCCTGCAGAAACTGGAGTACTTTGAAGGATGGTGTTATAAGAGGTGTCAAGGAGTTTTTTTCTACAGGAATTATGCCTGATGGTGTGAATGACACAGTAATTGTGCTGATACCCAAAAAACAGAATTCAGAAACGCTTCGAGACTTTAGACCGATCAACCTTTGTAATGTGATCTATAAGGTCGTATCAAAATGCCTGGTAAACCGGCTTAGACCTCTTCTACAGGATATCATCTCCCCAACCCAAAGTGCATTTATACCAAGGAGATTAATCACGGACAATGCATTGATCGCCTTCGAGTGTATTCATGCCATCCAGAAAAATAAAGATAATAGCGCAAGGTATTGTGCTTATAAACTCGATCTTGCAAAGGCATATGATAGAGTTGATTGGGCATATCTAGAGGGCACGCTTTCGAAGTTGGGTTTTTCAGATACTTGGATAAAGTGGGTGATGACATGTGTTAAAACAGTGACTTACACTGTACGGCTAAATGGTGATCATCTCCAAAAGTTCAGGCCAACGAGAGGGCTCCGACAAGGTGACCCTTTGTCACCCTATTTGTTTCTATTTGTTCCAAAAGGGCTCTCCCGTTTACTGCAGCAAGAGATTGATAACAACCAAATACAGGACCTGAAAATTTGTAGACAGAGCCTTGGTATCTCGCATCTTTTGTTTGCCGATGATAGCTTGCTCTTCTTCAAAGCGGACACTGAGCAGGCTGGAAAAATGAAAAATGTTTTATGCAACTATGAACTTGCTACTGGTCAACTACTCAGTCCAGAAAAGTGCTCCATACTCCTTGGAAACAAATGCTCGGACATTATGGGGCAACAAGTGATGACAATTTTAAATGTACAGACTGAGAGCTTTGAAGAGAAATACTTGGGACTCCCAGTGCCTGATGATTGTATGAAGGCTGATGATTGTATGAAGGATGGGAGATTTCAACCGGTAAAAGAAAAGTATAACAAGAAAATGTCAGATTGGACGGAAAAATATACGTCAAGCGCGGCAAAGGAAACACTGATTAAGTCAGTCATGCAAGCAATCTCAACATATAGCATGAGTGTATTCAAATTCTCGTCCGGCCTGTGTGAGGACCTCATGCAAATGATAAGAGATTTCTGGTGGAATGACGATAAAGGTAGAAGGCACATTCATTGGACAAGTTGGGATAACTTAACAAAAAGGAAGAGTCAAGGGGGTATGGGCTTCAAAGATCTGAAGCTTTTTAACCAGGCCTTATTAGCACGACAAGCTTGGCGCTTGATTGCTTTCCCGGATAGCCTCTGTGCAAAGGTTCTAAAAGCGAAATGCTACCCTAATGGGGAGTTAACGGATATAGCCTTCATTAAGAATCAGTCTCCAAGTTGGCAAGGTGTGGCTCATGGTCTAGAGCTGCTAAAGAAAGGCTTAGTGTGGCGAATTGGTAACGGGAAAAAAGTGCGTATTTGGAGGGACTGTTGGATCCCCAGGGGTGACAGAAAGATCAGCAGCAACCCTACAAATTCCCGGCTCCGAAGAGTGGCCGATTTAATTAACCAAAATGATCATACTTGGAAAGAAGATATTGTGAGAAAAAAATTTATGCCTCATGATGCAGAAGAAGTCCTAAGAATCAGATTGTCGAGTTTTGACACAGAGGATTTTGTGTCTTGGCCTAGTAAAAAGAATGGGGTATTCTCTGTAAGATCTGCGTACAGACTAGCACTTGATGAAAAGCTTGATATTCAGACAAACTCGAGCAACAGCAAAGATGGAGAAAGGAAGCTTTGGAATGCCATTTGGAAAGCTAACGTGCCACCAAAAGTAAGAGTTTTTGTCTGGAAACTTGCGACTAACTCTTTGGCTGTGCAAGCAAACAGAAGCAAACGCTTGCCTAATGTATTGCCCACATGTACAATATGTGGCATGGAAGTGGAAGACGGTTACCATGCAGTTATGACCTGTACCACTGCAAAAGCTCTGAGATATGAAGCAAGAAGAAACTGGACTCTCCCAAGTGAGAAGGATTTGGTTTATACAGGATATGATTGGGTTATTATTCTTCTGGACAAACTTGATGATGAGATGAAATCTAAGTTAATGTTTCTATGGTGGCGAGCTTGGCACCATCGAAACAATATAATTTTTGACAAAGGTAATGCAAGCACCTCACACTCGGTAAGGTTTATTTATAACTATCAGGAATCCATGCAGACAATGAAACGAGCGGGTCCTGAAGTGGATAGGAAGGGGAAATCGGCTTTGATCGACATGGAACCGGCTACTGTAGGTTCAGAAAGAGTAATCCATGTTTCCCAATGGGAACGACCTGAGCTCGGTTGGGTAAAGGTAAATTATGACGCTGCTTTTACTGAAAATACGTTGACTGGAGCATGGGGTGCTGTGGCAAGAAAGTATGATGGTTCGGTGGTTTTCTCAGCCTGGGATGTGATTCCTCATTGCATATCTGCTGAAATGGGTGAGGCTATTGCCTGCTTGGAAAGTCTGAAAGTTGCAGCAAAACTAACCACTGAAAATCTAGTTTTTGAAACTGATTGCAGATCTCTTATAAAGATCTTTGATCCAGGTGCTACTGATCGTTCGGCAGTGAGTATCATCGCAAATGATTTCAATCATCTGAAGCCGGAAGGGAGAATAACAAAACTAGTACACGTTAGCATAGCAGGAAAGCAAATGTGGTTGCCCATAGTCTGGCTCAACTAGGACATAGAGAGTTGTGTTGTGATGTTATGCAAGGTCAGGTTCCATCATGTGTGATGGAGCTTGTCGTGCAAGATTGTAAGAACCAGTTACCTATTGATTAATACACAACTCCCTTTTTTTAAAAAAAAAAGAGACTTTAGTCCCGGTTGGTAACGAGCTTTAGTTCCGCGCAACCGAGACTAATTATGCGAGACTAAAGTCCCTCACTTTAGTCGCGGTTGCTTACGAACCGCGACTAAAGGCCCATCCACGTGGGCGGTGGGCGTCCGTCGGGGCGGAGGACCTTTAGTCACGGTTGGCCAGACCAACCGGGACTAAAGGTCTCCGCAGGTTTAGGGTTTTAACCCCCCTAAATCTGGTTTCTTTTTGTTGTGTTTCATTTTTTTATATTTTATTTTGTGTTTTATTTTAATTTCAAAGATGTTTCTGTACATATATTATACGCTACTATATACACGTTACACGTTGATGCATATGAATGTACAATTTCAAACAAGTTTGAAATTTCAAACAAGAAGAATTCAACATGAATATATAATATTTAATCTCGGGTGACCATATACAACTTGAAACAAGTTTTCATATACAATTTACGGCAGCAGAAGTTCTTAGTCCTTGTAATAGTGTTCTCCTTTACGATGGAGGACTCCCCTCATCAAAAATCCTTCTAATTCCTCTTGAATTGGTCGGAAGCGAGCTTCTGGATTAAGCTTCTTTCGCAAGTCAATCCTCCGCAAGTTGATATCCTGAGCCCTCCGCTCAGAGGTGAGTCCCTGGATGAACTCACAAACATAGTATCCATATAGATTGGTTCCCGGTGGCTGAGTATTTGATGATAGCATAACCACATTAATAGCATCAACAAATGCAACATAGGGTTTCTACTTTGATCCTGCAACAGGCATGACAATCGTTCTTACAACTAAAAAATTGATCTATAAAATGTAAAATTAATACAGAAACACTTTCGACTCATGTCCTCGCAATTGCGAGAGCCACGCTGCTAGTTCTACTCACAATCGATGGAACCCCGGCCCAGCATGGTCCACTGTGTTAGCAACAACGAAGAGAGTTTGGGGATGGAGAATTGGAAATGATCAAGGTTTAAAATAGCGTGCTAAATGAAATAGCATCGGTCTCCTTCAAATGCTATGGACGCTATATCGGGCTAATTGCGTGCTATATTTCAAATAGCGTTTTGAAAAAAATATCAAATATACTCTAAAAATAAAGGATTTCGCTAAAAAGGTTAGATATTTAGTCCAAAAATAACTGAACCATACATATATAACCACATACAACAAATAGATCCCCAATTTTTCAGAAGGCTAACATCAGTATTCCACAAGACAACAGCATAGTATAAGTTCTTTATTAAAAACCATCAGCATTAGCGATATTAAGTTTAATCTAGAAGAGAAACCAACATATTGTAGTTCATTACCACCGAAAAGTGAAAGCAACTTAGCTTGAAAAAATAACGCGCTAACGCTATGAAGTTTTAGCACGATATATCATGATATTTCATAAATAGCGCCATAGCGAGCAAAAATACTAAAATTTAGCGTAGACCCTCCAAATATGCTATTGCGTGGTATTAGCGGAGAAATAGCGCGTTATTTTAAACCTTGGAAATGATACACACATGCATGTGCCCTCCTCGTCGGCAAAATCAGATGATAATATAGGCTTAGTCAGTGGCTGTGAACAGTCGTCCGGACAAAATACTTGCATGAAGAGTACAAGTTAATTCGGACGCTAATTCATCCCAATGAATGCAAGGGACATGGATGTCAAATATGCCTACGCGCCGACAAGTTCGGTCGCAAAAAGAATGTAGGGTAACGAGTGCCAGAGTTAACCACAAGCAGTGATCTTTATATATTCTAGATTAAAATTTAGGGAAGCGCTCAGTACATTGCTAATTAAGTATGGCGCGCGCTGAGCGTCCCCCGGGGGATCTAATTTCAGATCCCCCGGGTCGGTAGCCGTACGATCGAGCCTGTAACAGCCGTCGGATCGAGCGAACCGTTACCTTCTCCCGCTTTTGCTACCATGCATGCACTTGTAGCAAAAATTTCCCGTTTGTAGCAAACACAGAAATCCGCACGTCCTTCGGGCTAGGGAGAGGTTGGAGCTCCCGCGACGCCGCCGCGACGCCGCCGGCGGAGACGGCGCGCGACTGGCCGGCGACAAACAAAGCGAGAAGGTAACGCGTCGATGGCGCACCTGCTGAGATCCGTCCTCTACCCAAACGGAGAACCTAGTCGTGCTGCACAGGTTGGATCGAGCTCCTCGTCAAATCCAGATCTCGGCCGTCGTTTTCCGACGGGATCCTCGAGCGGTGGCGCCGGAGTTCCGTCGGCGCAACCAAATCGAAGTACCTACAACAACCCTCCTGTGTATTTCACTCAAGACCCGGAGGTTGAAGAAGCTGCTCCATCGGTGAGTGTATTTCCGCGATTTTTTCGACTTTTATTGCTACTTTTGATTTGATTTCCTACTGCAATTATATGCTCCATCAGTGATTTGATTTGCAGCTCACTAAGGTTCTGCTACTTTTGATTTGATTTCCTACTACACTTTTATTGCTACATATACTACATATGGTTCTGCTACATGTGCCAACCGGGGTAGCTAACTGATTAATTTGATGTACTATGCAGTGTTATAGTTGGTACATCTGATAGTCTTGCTAGAAGATAATGCTAGTCTTGCTAGAAGATAGTGCTACATTTGATATTGCTACATCTGATAGTCTTGCTAGAAGACAATGCTACATTTGATTTGATAGTGCTACATTTGATAATGATAGTGCTACATATGGTTCTGGTGCTGCTCCTGGATTGTTGATAGATTGTGCAGCAATTGCTAACAGCTACTGAAAAATATGGTGCTACACTTGCTACACATTGAATTAGAATTGCAAAATAAAAAATGTAGCAATATACAAACAAAATTTAAGTGTGCCATGATAAAAAACTTATGCTACATTCTAGTATGCATGAATAATTTGATGCTACATGGTGTAGCAAAACTATTGTTAGCATAATACTGTGTTTCAGTTGACACTACATTTTAGACAAATTACTTGAACAAGTGAAGCTCAGGAATATGCATACATGCAGGTTTTTGTTGCTGACAGCATCTTGAGGGGTTTTGATCTGAACAATGCTGCACCAGAAACAAGTTCTGCACCAGAAAGCAGTGCTGCTGGAAAATTTGTACCAGGACCTCACAGTGGGCAAGCTGGTTCTGCTGCAAGTGTAGCTCAGGATTATGATGAAGAGATATTGTCCCAGCCTATGGTACCATATGTTGGCCTGACTTTTGATGACATAGAAGAAGCAAAAGAGGTGTACAATAATTATGCATACAAACTAGGTTTTGGTACACACATTGGCAATACAAAGTACAGCACAGCGCGACATGCTCCAAAAGGTACAATTCTGAGCAGAGTTTTCAAATGTGTTCATGCTGGCAAACCTTTTGACGGAACAGCTAAAACTGCTAGAAGCAATTCAGAAGGTTTTGTAGCAACAGATATGAGCAGCTTCAGTGCGCAGAAATCAAAAGGGAAACAAGCCAAGGAGCAGATGGATGTAAAAGACACAAGGCAGCGGAACATAGTGCTGCGACATGACTGCAAAGCGCACATGGTAGTTGGCATGCGTGCAGGAGTTTGGACAGTCACAGTTTTCAACGCAGAGCACACACACCCAATGGTGTCAATGGTCGGGAGAAGACGGTTCTACCGATCACACCGGAAGGTCCCAGAGGAAGATTTCCAGTTGCTGCAAACACTTCACAACCAGAACATATCTACATCAAAAATAATGGGAGCCCTAGCAGATGTCCGTGGTGGTGATGTGAGAGGGCTGCCATACGTCAAGAGGGATGTATCAAACATCCGCACAATGCTGCGAGAAGCTGTGACGCTGCGAGATGTGAGCCTGACAGTTGAGTACTTTGAGAGGAGAAAAGCTGAAAACCCAAATTTCTTCTATGCCACACAACTTGATGAAAATAATGCAGTAAGAGCACTGTTCTGGGTCGACGGAAGGACTAGATCGCTGTACCATAAGTATAAGGACTGTGTGTTCTTTGACACAACGTTCTGCACAAACCGGTATAATATGCCGTTTGCTCCTATAGTGGGAATCAATAACCACACACAAACAATTGTGTTGGGCTGTGCTCTGCTACCAGATGAATCAATTGAAACATTCAGATGGGTTTTTGAGCGTTGGATGATGGCAATGGATAACATGGCACCGGAAAACATAATGACCGACCAAGATAAAGCAATGGCAACTGCGATTAGCAAGGTGTTCCCTAACGCAACTCATAGATGCTGCTTTTATCATGTTTTGAGTCTTGCTAGGAAAAAGCTTGGGCCAAACTTGAGAGAAGGAAATCCATTTGCAGATGCATTCTACTCATGCATATATGGAACAGATACTCCCGAAGAATTTGAGTTATGTTGGCAGCATATGCTGCAAGTCTATGAAATGAATGACAACACACACTTGGAAAACATGTGGGGGAGCAGAAAGACATGGGCACCAGTGTAATTTAGGCACAACTTCTTTCCATTCACAAGTACCACGGGACGCTCCGAAGGACCGAACTCTTACTTCAAGACCTTGGTGCGACCAGGTGAATCGATATACAATTTTGTGCAACAGTACGAATTATGCCAGAACCTCATGCTTGATAGAGAAGACAACTCAGGTTTCATAATGGAAACTACAACCGCTCCACTTTGGGGAAGGTGAGACAATTGCAGCAATTTTTCAAAAATTTGTATTGTAGCATGTTAGTGAAAGATAGCACTACTTGTAGCAATTTATATCTATTGAGACCAATTGCAGCATCTTAGAAAAAATGTAGCAAGTTCTTAGTGTCCGAGTAATTCAACTGCAGTTTAAAAAAACTATAGAAAATTGTTTAACATTTCCTAATTGTATTTGCTACAAACAAATTAATGCAGCTGGAGCATTGAAAAGCAAGCAGTGCTGTTCTACACAAGAGAAGTGTTTGACAGGTTCCAGAAGATGCTGCAAATGTCAACTGGATTTTATCCGCTTCGAACAAGCTAGAAGAGTTGTGTTTTGATCTTGTCCCAAACCCCGGACTTGACGTCAGAACATACAGAGTACAAGTTGGGTTAGAGGAAGAAACATACACATGTGGCTGCAACCAATTTGAGATGTGTGGACTGATATGCCCTCATATCATAAGGGTGATAGTTCACATGAATGTACGGAGCATTCCAGAAAGGTACATGCTCCATCGCTGGTCAATGGCAGCAACAACACCTGTGCCTGATCCAGGATCAACTGGTGGCAAGTTTGGTGTTCCGGTGAACAACACTTTGAAGTACAACTCCCTTTGCAGAAAACTGAATAGTTTGGCAGCAGATTCCTGTATTGCTGATGACACATATGCAATAGTGTTGGACATGGTTGATGAGGCAAAGAAGGTTGTTGCTGCAATGCATAGAGCTAGAGTAGCTGGGCAGCAAGGTCAGGGAGAAGAACATAGGGCTGCTACAGATCCAAGATCATCAAATGTTCATCATGAACAAGACAGCAAAATGGTAGCAACCTAAACCAAGCGAGCAGCAAGAGCAACCAGTAGCACACGAGACACCTTCAAACAGCAATCTTCGTAACCCAACCAGAGTAAAGCCCAAAGGTCGTCCAAAAGAGAAGGAGCAAAGAAGGAAGCCACTAGTTGAGCTAAGGGATGAAGCTAATAAGAAGAGAAAGAAAAAAGCTGAGGAGCCAAAGGTTATGAAAGAGCCAAAACCAAAAAGACAATATAGAAAGAAGAAATGCCCATTTTGCAATGAAGAAGGACACAACTTGAAGGAATGCGAGTATATGGTACTTGCAAAGCAATTTAAAGATGCAAAAGACTCTCAACCGGAGAAGACAGTATAGGAAACTTGAATTCGGGAAACT
Organism: Lolium rigidum; assembly: GCF_022539505.1. NCBI lineage: Eukaryota > Viridiplantae > Streptophyta > Magnoliopsida > Poales > Poaceae > Lolium > Lolium rigidum. Next base: position 245,476,843 of record NC_061511.1, read on the forward strand.
TGTAACTACTATTTTTTCTATATGTCAACATGAAAAAAGTTCAATTTCGAGTTGTACAAATAGTTGACATGTAAAAAAATAAGATATATTTGACTGTCCTATTTGACTGTGTAGCAGATATATTTGTGATACAAGGAAGTTGTTAAGTTTATGAGTAGCAGATACATTTGTGATATATTTATTATTGTGTTACAATTCATGTTAATGCTGATGAGTAGGAGATGGTTGTGGCAATAGTAGCAAACGTTCAAAACTAATGTAGCAAAAAAAAATAAGAGGTGTAGCAGATGGTTGTGGCAATAGTAGCATAAGTGGGCAATAAAAGTAGCATAGGGAGGTTATTAATGTAGCTAAATGAGAAGATGCAATGGATCATCCAGATTTAACTGAAAAATGGACCAGATTTAACTGAAAAATGGACAGCATGTTGCCAGGAAAATGGACAGCTTGTTGCGAGGAAGATTATCAAACCTGTGGAACAAGTAGCAAAGGAACAATTATGATAGCGCAGAGTAATTGAACACAAAAAAACAATTTTCATAAAACACTTCGAGTACAAAAACAGATTCCAATGCAGTAGCTTATATCATTTAATCTCGGTACATTGAAAAGCACCGTCTTGAGCGGTTACAAAAGGTGCGAGACAAACATCGAAACATGTTGTGGCCAACACTTTCAACTACATAGTTTATGAAGCTAGCAGTGCCACAAACGACACAAAATTATAGCCTACTGTGCGAACTAAAACTAAGCAGGGTATTTCTTCCTTTTAATCAACTCATCTTCCATCAACTTTTCGACGGCATCCTGCCCATTGTCCCTGTTCTCAATGAGAGAAGCTGCTACAATTCTCCTATGATCTGGGATAGCATTGTTATCAAACTGAGCCATCACTTTTGAGTCAAAGTTCTCCATGAAAAGTTGTACAAAGAACCCACAATCAAACCTGCATCAAAAAAGGTGTTGGTGTAAGGATACTAAAGTTTGCACTAAAGTAGCAGCAGATATACAGTAATGTAGCATAGGGAAAACACTATTGTAGCAACATTAAAAGGTATAAAAAGCACACTTACAATGTTGTTTGCTGTGGGTGCTCAATGTCAGCTAGGGTGAAATCATCCAGATTGAATCTTGTTAAATTGCACTCAATGAGAAGCTTGTTGAAGTTTATGAACTACATAAACATGATACAAAAAAGAAAATTAGGTTTGCTACAGATGTAAGATATTTAAACATGTAATAACCTAAAACTAACCAGATTGGTAGCAAATTGTTCCAGCAAGCTACCATCCTTTGCACTTCTCATTGAATCAAAAATGTGGAACTTCTTTAAACACAAGTTTATGCAGGGCACGGCCCAGTGATTGTTCTTCACAATTGGGAAGTACAACTACAAAAAACAAAAAAGTCATTCGAAAAGGTAACACAAGATGAAAATGCAGCAAAATAACAAAATGTATGAATATATACATGAAAACATACAAGATCATCTTTTAATAGCTTGAACTTTGAGTTGAGAGTCTTGAACTCTTTCAAACAACCTTCTATCTCAAATGCTGCTGGATCAACACTCAACTTATCCTACATATGAAGGAAAAAATGGTGATACTAGAAACTAGTTACATGTTTAGGAAGGTAAAAAAATACAGAGGGAGCATGATATGGTTTTGCTCACCACCATAAGCTGGGTAAAGGCAAACTTCTTCTTGGCCCTTGGATTATTGTCGGCAATAATTTTTGCTTCACGGTTGAACTTCTCAATCCACACATTCATAACCTCACTGCTTAGGTAATGGCATGGCTTAAGAGAATCCAGGAAACTCTTGTATGAGCAATAGTAGCGTCCAATCCTCACAAACTCAGGACTGCAAATGCAGAAAAAAAGAAAGTAATTAGGGAAAACAAATTGAAAACACATCAGAAAATAAAAAAAAACAGAGCAAAAAGGTATAGAAAAACTCACAGAGCACGGTCCTTTGGCTGCCTCTTAAGCTTACGACCATGACAAATAAACTTATCATAGATTTCACGTGAATCTTGAGAGACCTTAATCTTCTTCATCTTTGGAGGAGTACTGTCAACTGGCCCTTTTGTCTGCCCTTTTATGCCTATTCTTCTCGTCATGTGTTTCGGGACCGGAAGAAGTTGAAATGTTCTTGCTCGAAGATGTCTCGACTGATCGTGGCACCTACACGGAAAAGAAGAAAAAATGTTGTTAAAGAACAAAAACAAAAATGGAAAAAGAAAAGAAGCGTTTTAATTGAATGCTACAAAACTCGTGGACTTTGGATGAACAGGAGTGACGAGGCTCAAGCAATGACATCTACCGCAACGGCAGGTATATCGGCAGCGGGAATAACATCGGGAATAGCGGCGGGGATATCGGCAGGGATAGCACCAATGATAGCAGCGGGGATAGCAGCGGGGATATCGGCAGCGATAGCATCTCCAATGACAGGCATCGGGGATAGCAGCGGGGATATCGGCGAGGGGTATCGAGCATCGGCATGGACAGCGGTGGGGATGTCGGCGGGGATATCGGCAGGTATAGCAAGCATGGACAGCGGTGGGGATATCAGCTGGTGTAGGAACAACAATCACTGCAAAAAAATAAAGGAAACAAATCAAATGTGAGAAAATAAAGAGCAAAGTCTATGTTAAAGGTAGCAAAAAAAACAAATGCTCAAAAAACCCCAGGAGTAGCACCATTGATGTACTAAAAGTAGCTACTAAAGTACCCTAATGTAGCAAATATAAAAGCACTAGTGTAGCACTATAAAAATGAACCAAAAAAAGAAGGAATGAAGCAGTGTATGTTAAGTAGCAGCATTGATGTACTAAAGTAGCTACTAAAGTACAGTAATGTAGCAACTATATAAGCACTAGTGTGGTGCTATAAAAAATGAACAGAAATAAGGGTAAAAGGAAGTCTATGCTAAGTAGCACAAGTGATGTACTAAAGTACCACATGAAGTACCCTAATGTTGCAACTATAAAGCACTAATGCAGCAGCACAAAAAAAAGGTCACAAAAAAGAATGAAAAAATAAAATAAAGCAAAATGGAAGAAAAACATACTAAGCATATCAGCACTAGGCAACTCACCAGCAGGACTCTCATGAGCAGAGCTCTCTGGAAGAGGCATCTTCGCAACACAACTCCGAGTAGGAGGGCTCTCAGCACTAGGAATCTCCGGAGCGGACATATTTTGAGCGAGGCAACTTGGCGAGCAAGACCAACATCAACAACCTTCATAGCTAAAGAAGCATCGGCGAGACCGCATGCGGCAGGAATCTCTACGGCAGAGCCACCAACCGCATCGGGTACTAAAACGGTGATGTTATTAAAGTCATCCCATTCGGGGGTGCCGGGCTCAAAAAGGTCAAAAGGGGTGCATCAGGGGCCTTGGCAAGTGCAATTTCCCTACAACGCTTAGCAGAATCATCTAGGACTGGAGATCTCGCAGGGCTATCAACAGATTGATGTTCACAAGCATCCTCAGATGGGAAAGAGGAGTCTCTAATAATAGCTGGCTGTGGAACATCCGGTGCGGCGTGGTGTGATGGAACATCGGAATCTCTTGGTGCAAACTCAAAATCACAATCTTCTGAGCAAGCTGTAGGAATATATTCATCATCATCTGCAGAACCATCCTCTTCTGGATCATCCACAGCAATATCAGCACCCTTAGACTCCTCCTCATCAACATCCTCATCACTAGAGTCCTCCTTGTCAGACTGCTCATCATCATCTGCAGAAACATCCTCTCCTAGATCGGTGTTTACATCTCCATGCATACCTTGGAATGTAACACTTGGACCTTCTTGTGTACTGCGATGCGGCATCAACATCACAAAGTAGAGCAGCCATCCTTTGAGACCGCATACGCTTGACACCGAGCAACATAATTCTTGTTTGCTATATCAAATTCAGCAGCAAACAAGGTCTTGTGTTTCTCATGCAAATGCTTATAACGATGCCGGAACTCTGAAAAACATAATCATTTGAATGTAGCAAAAATGATATATGAGCAGTTCATATTAAGTATTGTAGCAGTTCATATAAAGTATTGGAGCATAAAAACAGATACAAAATTTACGAGCACCAAAAAACAAAAAAGATAATCTATAATTAGCAAGTACGGATCGAGTAGCAACCAAAAGTGCATGAAGGTAGCAAAGATGTAACACTAAAGTAGCAACAAATAAATAAGATTGCAGCATGAACAATACCTCAAGTTCCTGGCTGCTAGGGAAAACAAGCCAATCATTTAGTGAGGTTGAAGGGTTCACTTCGGGGTTCAACAGGAGCTCCCTCGGCACGTCCAGGTAGTACATTTGCATATGGTGTTTCACTTATATCGAGGAACTACACATAGAACAAGGAAAAACATGATAAGAATCCTAATTGAAGCAAGTAAGAAAATAACAAAAAAAACCATGGAAATGCAGAGTTACTTCCTTACCGGTCTCCTACCAAAAACCTTGGTGTTGTGAAGAAACAACTTGGAAAGGTCACATTGAACTGCAAAAACAAAATCACCGCATTTGACATGACAAACTCTTGGCGAGTGAATAGTCTATGACATGACTGCTGGGAGGAAACTGAAGATGGTCCAAATAGATTATCTGCAAAAGAGAAAAACAGTCAACACTACGTGAGCAACCAAAACTATGCTTGTGGAATTAAGTGCAGGAAGTGAAAACAAGTTGTCGGAATGATAACATACACCAAGAGCAGCAAATGGGCCAGAGATCCAAAACTCAAACTTGGAATTCCCTTTCTTAAGAGAAGGAGTCTTTAACCTTTTCTTCTGCATCTTCTTAACCTCTTGCATCAACTGCTCCAGGATGTACTCATCCCAGGCATATTCATGGGTTCTAGATGGATGAAGCATGCTACCTAAGTAGTCCATACCAACATGATTGCTGCTCTTCGGATCAACAACGAGTAGCCATACATAGGAGGTCCCAGGACCTAACTATAGTATCCTCATCGGTGTCTTCACAACCTTTCGGGACCTTGATGGTGGTAGGAATATCAGGTCTAGGATTAGAACCCCGTAAACATCTCGAAGGGCACTTTGTTCAAACTTTTTGAGTTCAACAACTGGGGTTTGCCCCGAGCGTATACCAAACACCTTGGTAATCATATCTCTCGGTGAAAACAATCCGCTTCTTCCCAACTCCGAACTCACGGAGAGACGGTGTGATATGCTGCGCAACATAGTCTATGAGCTCGTTCGGTATGTTGAATGGTGCAACATTTAGTAATGACCTAAAGGCACTCTTCTCCTCAATAACAGCTCTTTTCTCGAGGCTTCAACTCATCTGCAACAGCACGCGGACGCTTCGCAGCAAAACGGTCTTTCGAAGTCCACTTAGCTTGATCCTCTCGCACTAGGCATAGGTTGCTTCCCAGCTTTTTGGAAACCTGAAACAACAAAAAATGAACAAAAAACAAGTTGTATATCAAAAAACAAATGAAGCAAAAAAATGGAATAATGTAGCAATATACATACATTTAACAAAAAATGATGCACATGGACATGGACAGATATACATGGACATGGGCATGGAAATGCAAAGGTTTGGTACATGCTACCATAAACAACCAAATCAAATGCTGCAAATGGAACCATGAGCACACTATATATTGCTACATAAACAAAGGCAAACATAACTAACACATGAACATCTGCTCGGTAGAATGAAAGGAACATCTGCAAAGGTTTGGTACAGCATGATATTTCAGTGGAAAAAACTCACATCCATCTGTAGCAAAAGTGGAAGATTCTCACTTCCACGTCTCCCAATAGATCAGGGCGCTCTCTACCTTCAATACTATGTCAGAAATGCCAGAAATAGGAAGGAAATCCCATTAGTGAGGGGGCGGGGACATGCTTCAGATCAGGGAGGAGGACATCCAGGAACAAGAGATGAGAGGGAAGCTACTCACCCGAACAGATCGGCAACGAAGAAGAACACGACGCGGGGGAGGAGATCGGCGCCGATGAACCTACATAGCTAGGGGTTCAGAAATGGAGCGAATGGCGGGGATCGGGGTCTAGGGTTCCATGAGAGGAGCACGAGAGGAGCAGGAGAGGACGACGAACCTCTACTACGAAGCTTGGCGCCGCCGTTCTCCGGTGGGCGGCGGAAATCGTCGCCAGCGGCGGTTGAATCTCCCAGAACCGCTCCCCAGCCGCCGCTCGCTTCCTCCGCCACCTCGCGCGAGAGCGTGATTAAGGGGCGCGGCGAGGCGCAGTAATGAGGTCGGGGGCGGCGCGGTCCGGAACGGCGCGGTCCGCGGACGGATAAGGTGGCGACGTGGCGGAAGGAGAACGGTTCGATTGAAAGGATCCAACGAGCGTCGAGTGGGAGGAAAAGAGAGCTGTTCCCCCGGGGGAACGTGAGCGTTTTCCATTAAGTATCTGGTAATTCTAAACGCCCGGCTTCCTAATTATTCGGTGCCACATGATCCCACACGGTGCATTGTATGCACAAGCTGATCACACGTTGACCGTGCACGCATGATAAGCAAGCTAGTCCTCAGGACTCCACGGTATGCAGTTGGGCGCGGAGCACTGCTTGCTGCAGGTCTCCCTACACGTCTGGCCTTGCACAAACAAGCAGGAGTCGCAGGATCGGCTGCTACAGTCGCTTGATGCGCAATAACTGTCGGAGCCGGCGTTGCTGCATTGCTCGCAGCTGCCGGTGCAGTTTTCTGCTTCCCTGCACATACCCAGTCAACGCTGTCGCACGGATCGCTGCACTTCGAGCTAATGCTGTCGTAGCACGGCGTGTAGCACTGCGACCAACAGTCGCGGCATGATATCGTCGGTCCCGGTCCTGGTGCCGGTGCGGGTCTTGGTGGCAACGGTTCTGGGGGCGGTGGTGTGGGAGCTGCTGGTGGTGGAAGCGGTGGTGTGGGCAATGATGCAGGTGGTGGTGTCAGCAGTGGCGGCGATGTTGGAGCTGGTGGTGGAAGAGGCGGTGCTGCAGGCGATGGTAGCGGAACCCCAGAGTGACCGCAGCGCCCCAAAGAAGGCACAAAGAGCATGGCGAGAAAGGCAGCGACGACGGCCGCCTTGAGAGCGAGAGTGGCTAAACCCGAAGCCATTGTGTTGTGGTCTTGTGGACAACAAAGCTAGCCTAAGCTCGAGAGAAAGATCTGCACATCAGCAAGTGAAGACTTAATTTGCTTCTGCACATAAGATGCTATTTATACACTCAAGATTGCAACCCTAGCCAGTAGCCCTAGCCCCTAGGTCTAGCTTATCAGTATAGTATCATAGTATCATGTACTTCTTAGTCCTTACTAGCATTATATATCATCATAGTGATGTTTTAGGCACATGGGAGCGTACGCTCTCTTTATTTTGAGATGCATGTTAGACATATTTTGAAATGTCAAAAAATTTAAAACAAAAATTTCGCAGTTACATCTTCATGTGCTACGCGCTCACAAAGTCGTTTCATGAAAAATCGACTTGTCGTGTGGCATGTGTAAAAAAGACAAAATTTGGTGCTAAAATAAAGATTTGTCATAAGATAAATTTTCTCTTTTTCAGGTAGACTACAAAAAATATCATTTTTTCGTCAAACTTAACGAACACACATATATTATGGAGATATACATGTAATTTTTTTTTGTTAATTTTTTTTTAGCACTTAAAAATATGTTTTTATGGTAGAGGGATCATACGCATCCAGAAGCTGAATTGAGTTTCCGGCATTGTAGGTCTAGCTAGCTAAATTGCACCAAGTTGCTAATCGAGATCTGCGCCACATGCATGTTACAAGCTACTTGACTTCACACGGTACCCATCTTGACTGGGCAATTTGGGTTCAATCTCAGTGGAGGAGACAAAACTGCATATAGGATGCTTTTTATTATAACTAAAATCAGTGTACTATTATCATGCACGAAAGTATATGTACGGGCCGAATTACGTAATTATAACTAAATTGCACCATATACACATATCTAGCTACGTAAATTTCGCCAACTTGCAAGTTCAAATCTACAACATGCATGTTACAATGTTACAAGCTAGTTGACTTCACGAAAAACTGGTTTTGACCGGGCAATTTGGGTTGGATATACATAACGTTAACATGTGTATTAAATCGTGACGTATGGTGTAAGGGACATTCATGTTACACAGGGTACGCGCGCGGGTCGCAAAAAGAATATGTAAAGTGTACGTAAGGATCGAGTGCCGGACCAAAAGTGATCTTTATTCTAGATTTAAAATACAGGGGCAGCTAATTAAGTCGTAGTAAGCGATGATACTCGATGTCCGGCATCTCACACGCAATGGTAGACACGTTCATGCACAAGCTGATCACGCGCGTTGACCGTGCACACATGATAGCTAGCTAATTCGCAGGACTCTGGGGTATGCAGTTGGGTGCCGAGCACCGCTTACTGCAGTTGTCCCTGCACTCCATCTCACGCCCCCTGCCGCAGCTGTCGCAGTATCGGGTGGTGCAGGCGCTGGTGCATGAACCGTTGGGAGCGTTGTTGCACTCGTCGCAGCTGCCGGTGCAGTTGCTGCTAGCCTTGCAGTTCGCGATCACCGTGGCATAGCAGGAGTCGCAACTATATGCAATTCCGTCGCACTCATCCCTGCAGCTCGAGCTAATGAAGGCGTCGCAAGTCGAGTAGCACTGCGACCAGCAGTCTTCGCATGATATCATCGGTGCTGGTCCTGCCGCCGGTACAGGATTTGGTGGCAGCGGTTCTGGGGGTGGTGGTGTGGGAGCTGGCGGTGGTGGTGGCAACGGTTCCGGGGGCGGTGGTGTGGGAGCTGGCGGTGGTGGTGGCGGCAGTGGTCTAGGCGATGGTGGTGGCGGCGTCGCCCGAGAGTGACTGCAGCGTCCCAAGGCAGGCACAATGAGCATAGCGAGAAGGGCAGCGACGACGGCCGCCTTGAAAGCGAGAGCGGCTAAACCCGAAGCCATTGTGTTGTGGTCTTGTGGACAGCGAAGCTCGGCAAAGCTTGAGAGAAAGATCTGCACAAGAGCAAGTGAAGACATAATTTGCTGCTGCATATGCAATGCAATTTATAGACTCGAGATTGCAATCCTAGCCCTAGCCCCTAGGTCTAGCGAATCAGTATACTATCATGTACTGCTATTTAGCACTATCATAAACTAAACTATATACATGGTGATTATATGCCTCGCTATGTTAATTGCAGCAAGTTGCTAGTAGTTGAGATTCTGCGCCACATGCATGTTATTACAAGCTACTCTACTTGACTTCACACATTACCTAGCTTGACTGGGCAATTGGGGTTGAATCTCAGTGGAGGAGACAAAACTGCAGATATGATGCTATTTGATTATTTATACACTTAATTAAAGCTAAAATCTGTGTAGTGGTACTATCATGAACGAAATTATATGTAAAGGCCGGATTACATCTCTAGCTACGTAAATTGCACCAACTTCCAAGTTGAAATCTACAACATGCATGTTACAATGTTACAAGCTAGTTGACTTCACGAGTAACTGGTCTTGACCGGGCAATTTGAGTTGGATCTATAGGAGAGGGGTATTAAAATCTTGATGTATGGTGCTGCCTTGTTTTGGAAGATACCGAAATGTAGGTTTTAGTTTTTTCAGATCAACAGGGATCTCTCCCTAGCTCCATTTCATAAAAAAGAAGCCATACAGAGTTCAACAGATAACGAAAAGAAAAGTTTTTCAACTGAATGTAAACACAGCTCTCTGAACTACGCCTGGAAAACATTGGAAGAGGAAGCAGTTTCCATCCCAACTATATATCCAAACTTCCAGCTAATTTCAGCACTCTCGGAGTTTTAAAAATCCGATATACTTAATCAGTAGGTTTTTGTTAGACACCATATACTTAATCAGTAGGGAAGAACTGAATTCATGTAATGTCTCTATATACATTCATGTAATGTCTTGGCCAGGACTTAACAGGATTGATGGGACATTTATATCAATAAATTGCAACTTCTTTTTCAAAAGCTCGTCAGCAAGGAACCTCCAGGTTAAGCGTGTGCGACCGATAAACTAATTGCATAACTGTTTGAGAACTACCAAACTGCCAACTTCAGAAGGATTGATAGTAACGATCGACCACAGTATATACGTCGCTGAGTCTTCTAGGCAAGCGTAACTATCGGATTTTAAAGCAGTGGAGTTCAAGGTCGTCAGCCATTCACGGACAAGCTCCCAGCCTTTGTCTCACTCCATGTAACTGACCCTCCCGCCATTCTTCTTTTTCTCCATCCCTTTCTCTCGCGAAGTGATCCCAGTCGAGATCATCCACTTTTTCAGTGAGTAGGATTCCTCTGCATGCGCTCGCTCGGTCTACAAGAGACCATTTTGGTTGAGTCAGACTACTCGTGAGCGTTGTTCATCCTCTCAAAGAGCTTTGTGTAAGTTGGAGAAATTTGTCGCACCCTATAGTTGTTTCCATGTTATCTCTCATATACAGATGAATTACATGAGATATGCAAGGAATAAAGTAATAAACTCAACTGAATAATCCTAACCATGCACGTGCATCGGGCACGTGACTGCCGTAACGCTTGGCGCACTCTCTGAGCTCGTTGGCAGGCCCTGTCGCGTCGCCGCCCCGTCAAGCGCATGCTCCTCGCCGAGCTCAGGTTGAGGCCTCGCTCCCTTCCAGTGTGTCTCGCCGTCGGTCTTGGGCGGCAGTTGTTTCTGCGCCTGCTTGCTCTTTTGCCTCGGCGGATAGGAAATCCGATTTGGAGAAGCAGACCGAGTTGTTTCAGGAGGCCATCCATGCTCTCCACGAGGCTATTGACTCCTTGCACGGGCTAGTTGCTAGCGTTTGGGGGTTTTCTTGAGCGGCAGAAGTTATGTTGGGTAGGCTTTCCCGGATGCCTGCCGATCCTTTGGTTCCGCCTGATGTTGGTAAAGTGAGCGTGAGCGAAGCGAGCCTTTATGGTTGTTTCTCTCCACGCGCCAAGGAGGGCTCGGTGGTCACAGCCTTCTGTCCACGAAGCGAGGTCTGACTCGCATGGGATCTCGAATGTGGCTTCTTCGCCGAGTCAGGCACTTGGCTTTGAGCGGAGTGGTGTTGTTGAAGCTGATGTCTCTCTTCCGCCTGGGTCTGACCGGCAAGTGGTTCCAATTGGTGTTGGGGTTGCTGAGTCTGGACTGTCGGCAGCGGTGCCTAGAGCTGTCGTCGCCAGAGAGGTTTGTGACGTTCTTGCCACCTTGACTGCTGCCTACCCTGGATCAGCAGTGGTTTGATGGGTGCCCCCAATGTCATGGCATGTCTCTGTTCGCGCGGTGTTGGTGTGTCGTGTTTAGGTGTTTGTTCGTGTCATTTTGTGGTCTCTTATGTTGGCTAGAGTGGGTGCGACCGTGTTTTTTTGGGTGTTTTCGACTCGGGTGTGGATGTGTGGGTTTGGCCAAGTTATTGTAGGTTTTCGCCCGGTTTTCTCCTAAAAACTGGACACTCCCTCTTCGTAATTAATGAATGAGGCAAAGCTTTTGCCTCAAAAAAAAAAGAATCACCGAATAACAGGGAGATATTCGGTTAAGTATCACTTTGTACATCTTCTAAACTGACACTAAAATTTTCGGTGCATCCCATTCCAACAGAGATAGCATCAAGCACTGGTAGAAAAACAGGCTTCCGGGAAGCCCCATAAGTCGCGAAGGTAAAGGAACCGCGACTAATGGGGTCTTTAGTCGCGGTTCGTGTGGCGAACCGCGACCAAAGGCCTAGGCCCAGGGCGCACGGTGGCCAGCTGGTGCACGTGGGGGGCTTTAGTCGCGGTTGGCCAGGCCAACCGCGACTAAAGGTGCCCGAAGGCCTTTAGTCGCGGTTGGCCAGGCCAACCGGGACTAAAGCCCCTCCCTATATATACCCATCCAGCCATTTGGATCCAACACTTAGCCATTTGGAGCCATTCTCTTCACAAACTTCACAAGTGAGTGTTAGGTTTGCTTTTGGTTCCTCTTATGCACATAAGGTGTTTGATGAAATGCCCCAAGAGCATGAAACAAACATGATATGAGGTGTTGGAGCCACACTTGAGCTTTCTCATTTATTTTTTCCTCCTCGATCGCGGTTAGCAACTTGAACCTTTGATGTGTCGTCATTGATACAATATGCATGTGTGTGTAGTTCATTGTTTAATTTATATTGTTTGTAGCTAGTTAGTTTAACAAATGCATGATGGTTAATTATATATTTTATATTATAATAATGCAGATGAATCGGCAATGGATGTACGGTAACCGACTCTCCGGCGAGTTCGATACGGGTTTGAAAGATTTCCTCGTAGTGGCTAATGCGAACAAGCAGGGGGGTTTTGTTATCTATCCATGTGTTAAGCGTAAGAATCGGAAGGGTTACTCTTCCTCAAGAGATGTTCACATGCACCAGCTCGGCACGGTTTCATGCCAAGCTATAATTGTTGGACCAAGCATGGAGAAAGAGGGGTTATAATGGAAGAAGATGAAGAAGGGGATGATTTCATCGATGAAAGCTATCTTTCTCATTTCGGTGATACTTTCATGGAGGATGCTGAAGGTGAAGGGGAAGGTGAAGGGGAAGGTGAAGAAGAGGCACGTGATGATCCCGTTGATGATCTTGGTCGGACCATTGCTGATGCACGGAGACGCTGCGAAACTGAAATGGAGAGGGAGAATTTGGATCGCATGTTAGAGGATCACGGAAGGCGCTGTACCCCGGATGCGATGATGGTCCGAAAAGCTGGGCTGCACACTGGATTGCTGAAATGGAAGGCACAGGCAGGTGTAGCTGACTCGGCATTTGAAAACTTGCTGAAAATGTTGAAGAATATGTTTCCAAAGAATAACGAGTTGCCCGCCGATACGTACGAAGCAAAGAAGGTTGTCTGCCCTCTAGGTTTAGAGGTTCGAAGATACATGCATGCATCAACGACTGCATCCTCTACCGCGGTGAATACGAGAATTTGAATGAATGCCCGGTATGCACTCGCATTGCGTTATAAGATCGGAGGCGATGACCCTGGTGACGATGTTGAGGGCCGGAAAACCAGGAAGAGGGTTCCCGCCAAGGTGATGTGGTATGCTCCTATAATACCACGGTTGAAACGTCCGTTCGGGAACAAAGAGCATGCCAAGTTGTTGCGATGGCACAAAGAGGACCGTAAGTCGGACGGGGAGTTGAGACACCCCGCGAGATGGAACGCAATGGAGAAAGATCGACAGAGAGTTCAAAGATTTTGCATACGACGCAAGGAACATAAGATTTGGTCTAAGTACGGATGGCATGAACCCTTTTGGCGAGCGAGCTCCAGCCATAGCACCTGGCCCGTGACTCTATGCATCTACAACCTTCCTCCTTGGTTGTGCATGAAGCGGAAGTTCATTATGATGCCGGTGCTCATCCAAGGTCCGAAGCGGAAGTTCATTTACGAGACTGTGGGGCAGACACTGGTGTCCGTGTGTGGGATGAGCACAAAGAAGAGGAATTTGACCTACGAGCGTTGCTTTTCGTAACCATCAACGATTGGCCTGCTCTTAGTAACCTTTCGGGACTGTCAAATAAGGGATACAATGCATGCACGCACTGCTTACATGAGACCGAAAGTGTACATTTGCCAAATTGTAAGAAGAACGTGTACCTTGGGCATCGTCGATTTCTTCCGAAAGGTCATCCGATGAAGAAAGAAAGGCAAGCATTACAACGGCAAGGCAGATCACCGGCCGAAGCCTGCGGAACACACTGGTGCTGAGGTATTTGATATGGTCAAGGATTTGAAAGTCATCTTTGGAAAGGGTCCTGGCGGACAATCAGTTCCGAAGGGAGCTGACGGGCACGCAGCCATGTGGAAGAAGAAATCTATATTCTGGGAGCTAGAATATTGGAAAGTCCTAGAAGTCCGCTCTGCAATCGACGTGATGCACGTTACGAAGAATATTTGCGTGAACCTCCTAAGCTTCTTGGGCGTGTATGGGAAGTCAAATGATACAAAGGAAGCACGGCAGGACCAGCAAAGTTTGAAAGATCCTGATGACCTGCATCCGGAACGGTTTCATGGTCGTGCCAGCTACGCTCTGACCAAAGAAGAGAAGGTCATCTTTTTTGAATGCCTGAGCAGTATGAAGGTCCCGTCTGGATTCTCGTCCAATATAAAAGGAATAATAAACATGGCGGAGAAAAAGTTCCAAAACCTGAAGTCTCACGACTGCCACGTGATTATGACGCAATTGCTTCCGATTGCTTTGAGGGGGTCTGCGGAAAAATGTTCGAGTAGCCATTGTGAAGCTATGTGCATTCCTCAATGCAATCTCTCGAAGGTAATCAATCCAGAAGTTCTACCACGGTTACGAACGATGTGATCCAATGTCTTGTCGGTTTCGAGTTGGTGTTCCCGCCATCCTTCTTCAATATTATGACGCACCTCCTCGGTTCACCTAGTCGATGAGATTTCCATTCTCGGTCCTGTATTTCTACACAATATGTTCCCCTTCGAGAGGTTCATGGGAATATTAAAGAAATATGTTCGTAACCGTGCTAGGCCGGAAGGAAGCATCGCCAAGGGCTATGGAAATGAGGAGGTAATTGAGTTTTGTGTTGAGTTTGTTCCCGACCTTAAGCCGATTGGTCTTCCTCGATCGCGGCACGAGGGGAGACTAAGTGGAAAAGGCACGATCGGAAGGAAATCAACGATATGTATGGACCGGCCATTCTCTCGATCGAAGCACACCACACGGTTCGACCAATTCCAGCTTGGTGGCTCCGTACTTTGAGAAACACAAGAATATTTTACGCTCGGACAACCCTGGGAAGCCTGAATCCTGGATTAGGAAGGCCCACGTGGAGACTTTCGGCAGTTGGTTGAGAAAACATTTAATGAGTGACGAAGATGTTGTAGATCAGCTGTACATGTTGGCCAAGACACCATCTTCGACTATAACGACTTTCCAAGGGTACGAGATAAATGGGAATACATTTTACACGATCGCCCAAGATAAAAAGAGCACCAACCAAAACGAGTGGTGTCCGCTTTGATGCGAGCAACCGAGAATGGGCAAAAGGTCACATATTATGGTTACATAGAGGAGATATGGGAACTTGACTATGGACCCTCCTTTAGGGTCCCTTTGTTCCGGTGCAAATGGTTCAAGCTAACAGGAGGTGGGGTAAAGGTGGACCAGCAATACGGAATGACAATGGTGGATTTCAACAATATTGGTTACCTTGACGAACCATTCGTCCTAGCGAAAGATGTCGCTCGGGTTTTCTATGTGAAGGACATGAGTAGCAAACCAAGGAAACGGAAAGATAAGAAAACGATCGAGTACATCATGCGATGATCCAAAGCGCCACATTGTTCTTTCGGGGAAAAGAAACATCGTGGGAGTGGAGGACAAGACGGACATGTCGAGAAGATTATAATATGTTTGCTGAAATTCCGCCCTTCAAAGTGAACACCGACCCAAGCATTAAGTTAAATGATGAGGATGCTCCATGGATACGGCACAATCGTAAGCAAGCGGGGACACAAGGAAAGAAATGATGTGTAATAATTTATTGTACCAAACTTTGTTGAATGGATCATGTGAATTATATTACCCGTGATGTGTTTGGTGTCCATTTTCGAATGATTCAATTGACTCGAGATAGCACCGATGATACATGAAATTTGGAGTGATTCGAGTCATACTCCTGCATACAGGAAATTTGGAGTGACTAAGTCATACTCCTGCATACAGAAATTTGGAGTGACTAAGTCATACTCCTGCATACATTAATTTTGGAGTGATTTAGTCATACTCCTGCCTAGGCGTATAATATGCATACTCGTAGTCTTCATAGCCGCCGCCGTTGTACTGGTAGTCGTCGCCTTCTAAGTTGCCGGCCGTCGTCGTCGGCCTTGTCGTCGTCGTCGTCGGGGCGGTGCTCGTGGCTCGAGCCGAGGGTAGCGCAGGGCGGGGGATATCGTCGGCCGTGATGTAGTCCATGACGCTCTGCAGAGTCCGGCCGTACCACCATAGCCGACGGCCGGCCTCGTGGAAGTTTCCGGGAGGCGGACCGTCCTCCTCATACCACGGCGAGCGCCCTCTCACGCCGATTGATGAAGAAGGCGTCCCAAGTATGCTTGGTTATCGGGATGCCGGCGGGGATTCATCCGCTGCTCTCGGCGTGAGGTCGAGGTAGTAGTGGTTCGTGATGGCCGCCCGGCGCGCGTACCACGAGGGACGGGAGGGACCGAGCACGCCGCCCGGCGCTTAGGCTCCGGCCGGCAGGGACGCGGTAGCCCGGTGGGCAAGGGTAGTTCGAGGCGCAAAACTCCTCCACCTGCTGGTAGGTTAGAGTGGGTGCGGTGGAAGCCATGAGAGAGTGATGAGAGATTGTAGAGATGTGATAATGCTGGCCAAGCCGGGCTACCTATATGTAGTGACAAATGGCGGGAAAAATGGGAGCGGGAAGACGAGAAGGCGGGGAATGAAAGAGGCGGGAAGAAAGTGGCGGGAAGAAAGTGGCGGGAAGTATTTTTCTGATTTTTTTGATATATTATTTGTATTTTTAAGAATTTGAATTGAATAAGTTTTATTTTTTTGATTTTTTTGATATATTATTTGTATTTTTAAGAATTTGAATTGAATTAGTTTAATTTTTCTGATTTTTTGGATATATTATTTGTATTTTTAAGAATTTGAATTGAATAAGTTTTATTTTTCTGATTTTTTTGATATATTATTTGTATTTTTAACATTTAGAAATGAATTAGTTTTATTTTCCTGAATTTTTTGATATATTATTTGTATTTTTAACATTTATAAATGAATTAGTTTTATTTTCCTGAATTTTTTGATATATTACTTGTATTTTTAAGATTTTTAAATGAATTAGTTTTATTTTCCTGAATTTTTTCATATATTATTTGTATTTTTAACATTTAGAAATGAATTAGTTTTAATTTTCTGAATTTTTTGATATATTATTTGTATTTTTAAGATTTTTAAATGAATTAATTTTAATTTTCTGAATTTATTTATATATTATATGTATTTTTCAGATTTTGAAATGAAAACTAATTTGAAAAATAGCCTTTGGTCGCGGTTGGGGTCACCAACCGCGACTAAAGGGTATTTTTCCGCGGGAAACGAAAACCCGGCCTTTAGTCGCGGTTGGTGACCCCAACCGCGACCAAAGGCCCTACCCTATTTAAACTCGCGCGGCGCGTGGCGGTTCACACTTCATCTCCTCGCAGACGACGCCGCCGATCGAGAGCTCCTCGCAGACGACGACGCCGTCAGGCTGCTGCCGCGCCCGCGCTCCGAGCTCTCTCCTCCGCCGACGACGCCGTCGACGAACGCCGCCGCCGTAAGTCGCCGCCGCCGACGAACCGCCACCTCCGCCCGGCCGCCGCCGTAAGTCGTCGCCGCCCGTGCACGCACTAACGAGACGCCGGCGCGCGCGCCGCGCGCGCGCACGGGACCGCGCCGTCCGCCTCCGCCGTAGGCCCGCGCGCGGAGCTCGCCGCCGTTCCCGGCCGTGGGCGCCGCCGGCCCTCACCACGCAGCCCACGCCGGCGTCCCTCTACCGCACGCACGGCGCGCCGGTGCGCGCGCTTTGCTCTCTCTATGAGGAGAGAGATCGAAGGGGCCGCCGGGGCTTTTTTTTCTTTTTTTAGTTTTTTGCTTGTTAATTTTGAAAGAAAAAATAACTAAAAAAAACTAAAATTTGACTAAAAAGAAACTCAAATTTGACTTAACAAAAAAAACTACAGTTAACAAAAAAAACATAACTAAAATTTGAGTTTAATTTTAACTTATTACAATAAGTTTAAACTTAATACAATAAGTTTAATTTTGAGCTAGCCAACGAAACGAAACGCATTCCGCCTCTCGGGCCTCTCTCTTCCCGAAAAATCGAAATCAAAATCCGCGCGCGTGCCCACCCGGTTGGCGGTTGCCTTCTCTGTTTGCCCAACCGGTTCACGTCGCCCTTCCCCCTCGCCACGGCACTTGTCCGATGAATCCGCACGTCGCTGTCCAACGCTGGCATGAATGCGACCGATCCATCCATCCTCGCTAGCTTTAATTGGTGCGCCACGGAAAACGGATCCATCGGCACGTCTCCGGCCCGCTCCCTTCCGTTGATTCTCCTTCTTCTTTATTATAAAAAAAAATGAAAGGAAAACGCATGCACGAGTTTCTTTTTCGCCCTGTTGGCCCATCGTCTTGATTCGGCCATCCATCCACCGCGACACCCTCTCCCACCCCTTCCTCGCCCCTCCTTTTGCCACCGCCCTTTCGCCACCGCCACCGCCCCTTCTTCACTTAATTAATTTGTTTTTACTACATGTTTTCGGGAGCCGACATATGGCGGACGATAGAGCTGACCCGATTATGGACAACTATGATCCGGACGCCGAAGAACATATCTTCGGCATCATAAAAGGCGATGTTCTATATGTGCCGACCGGACAAGAAGAAGATGATATCTCTTCTTATCTGAACTTTGAGGGTGAAGATGAAGGGCATGGTCAGCAAGATGGTGCCGAAGGAACGTCGATAAACGACGATCTTCAGTTGGAAGTAGCAACCACCTCAGGCGCCGAGGTATATATATATACATTGAGCCTCTGGTGATACAAACTCACTGATTTGAATAAATATGTGTGTACTAACGCGCGCGCCTCTCTTTCTTATTTTAGCCCTCGGCCGGATCGTCGAAACAATCGAGTACGTCGTCGTCAAAGCGTGGCGCAACCAAGACGATGAAAGCGGGAGAAACATGCACCATCGATGTTGTCGAGGAAGCAACCGGCGAGGCGGCTGGAGCCCGAGCAAGAACGCCACCAAGTTTGTCGGCCAATGCGGAGCCGTTGTTAGAGACAACGTCTCGATCACCGTCCAGGAGTGGAATGAGCCAAAGAAGGCACGTGCTTGGTTTCACTTTTGTCGATAAGAGAACAAAAAAAGATTGCTTCAAAAAGCTTATGGAACATTTCGTTCTACCTCACGGAATACCGCAAATACGATGAGGAGGGTAACAAGATTGCGGAAAACAAGGAGAGGTGCAAGCTAGTCAAACAGTTCGCTCTTTCTAGGATGGCCAACACATTCCAGAAATACAAGCAAAATCTAGCCCATGACTTTATCAAGCAGGGCAAGACTCCGGATTTCAAAGGACAATATGAGAAACTGCAACATGATTGGCCAGAATTTGTGAAGCAAAAGAAATCGGAGCGAGTTCCTTGAAATATCGAAAAAAATAAGGATAATGCGGCCAAGAAGGAGTACAATCATAAAATGGGGCCAGGAGGGTATCGCTTTTGGCAGCCTAGGTGGGAGAAGATGGAGAACGAGCCGAGGGCGCGAGGAATCCGTCCAGGTACGGAGGGATGGGACCCAAGGGCCAAAAGGCTGGTGGTACGGGCATGGGGGATCGCTGAACCCGGAGACGGGGGAGTGTGTTTACCAGGGGAAAAATAATTACACCCACCCAAAAGCTTATTGAGGCAATGAGGGATGCTCAAGAGGGGAGGATCAAGTTCAACGAGAGAGAACGACGCCACGACAAAAGCCCTCGGGAATCCTGAACACGGAGGACGTGTACGAGGCATGGGGCACATTCCGTGGAAAATAGGGTTCCCCCGAACGATGACCCGTACGGTTACGAAGCCGTAAGAGAAAGATGGATCGGGAAGCGGATGTTGTGGCGCGGTTGGCATCGGAAATGGATGTCATGAAGAAAACCGTGAGTGTACTAGTAGCCGAAAGAGATGCAGCTCGGGCGCAGCATGAAGATCATCCATTGGATCTCGGAAGCCAGCCGCGGAGAAGCAGCGTGGCTTCCATGGAGGCCCCATCGGCTGGTGCACCGACGATCGAAATTACTGCACCGGAGCCTCTGGTGGTCGAAATTACTACATCGGAGCCTCCTCGCTACCCCGTGGACGATATAAAGGAGATGAAAGCATGTCATCTGTATTATCCTATCGGGAACATGTCCATGAAGGTAGCCATCGGCGTTGCTTTACCACACGGAGCACTCCACCACAACAACCCCATTCAAGATGGCTATGCTCGTGTCACGGTGGAGGACATAGTCCAAGGGTTTGAGGACACTGGACATTGACATTGCTACACCCGAAGGGGCGACAAGACTTGGAGATGTCAAGCGCCAGTTCATTCTATGGCGGAAGAAGTTTATCAAGTTTCCGGGCGAGGCGCCAACAAGTCCACCCCCTACGGTGGTGGTGGTGGCGGCGGTGGCGGTGGTGGTGGTGGTGCTTCACCTACACCTCCTTCACGAGGGCCGACGCCGCCCCCAATTCACCTCCGGCGGGTAAGCAGCCGCCGCCCTAGTCCGCCCCGGGCGGGCGAGCGAACGCCGCCCCCAATCCACCTCCGGCGAAGAAGCGAAGCGGCAGTCCCGGATTATTAACCCGGACCCTTACGTACCTAAGAAAACAAAGGTACCGGAGGTATCACCGAAGCCTCTCCCCACGAGGCCTTGGGAAAGTAGTGCCGAGGAAGTCGAGGCGGGCGCGGCCGCTGATTTAGAGAAATGGAAGGCGAGCTGCAAAAAGAAAATAGAGGGCGAGCCCAAGCCGTGTTTTCCGATGAGCAAAAGAAGTGGGCTAAGTCATTTTTGAACACACCGTCCCAAGCCGCAAAGAATCTCGCACGACGACTATGCACGTGAACTTCGTAGGCAAGCACTCGCGTTCAAGAGGAACCAAGATTTGGCGGAGAAGCAGGAGAAGAAAGCCTTGGAGGAGGCCGAGAAAAAAATTAGAAAGGGGGAAAGAAGTTGCCCAGCTCGGGGAACAAAGTAAACAATCGATCGCCCCGCTCATAGTGCAAGCCGCCGGTCCGGATGCCCCGATATCATAGCAGCTGCGGCAGCACGTGGATTGACCGTAACGAGTGCCGAGAGAACAAGCGGCCGACTTAGGTATCATCTGTTCGTGCTGTCGTTAGGCCTTGATGAGGCACTAATGAAGGACGAAGTATTTACATATGTGAAGAATGGCCCTCTCGTCGAGCTCTGCGCGAGAAGAGGATCTACCTCGACAAATGAAAGGTCCGCTAAATTGGTACAAGAGTTACATAAAACTTAAAAACGCCAAAGACTATATTTATGCGGAAGTTAGAGCTGAGCATCACTTCAAACATTACTATATCGCGGTTCATCGGAGTGAATTGTTCCAGCTGTTCAATCTGCGCGACCTCGACAAATCTATCATCAGTTGCTACGTTCTGTAAGTGATTTATTAATTTCTACCCCATCTCGTTCATTGCCTGCACTATATATTATCCTAACTATCTTGTTATGTACGCTATTATGCAGAATGAAGAAGCGGGAAATGCAAATAAGGAACATCCATGATGTTGGGTTCATTGACCCACACATCGTTAATTCATATGTGTTAGAACACCACCCCGCCGACGTGGAGGAAGACCTGTGGCGGTTTCTTAGAAAACATGAACTCAAAAGTGATATTCTATTTCCTTACCATTTTGGGTGAGTGTTTCGTCTTGAGCACATTCTCTTTTGTTTACTCCATGCATGGTATGTGGCTAATCGATGAGTTATATATGCATGATCGTGCATGTATCGTGTCCGCAGGTTCCACTGGATTCGATGGTAATTCAATTTCACACCTCCACGGTTCTCGTCCACGACTCTGCGAATATGGATGCGGCGCTTTGGGCCGACATGAGAAAAATGATGCAAAAGTAATTGTTTTCATTCATTTGCGCTCTATATCGATCGTCCTATTTCGTTCATCATTTCCTAATATCAAGTAACTAATTAATAACTCTCTTGTTCATTTAATTTTCTTTGCCTCGTAGGGTTTGGAGACGGTTCGTAGATGAAAAGGTCGGTGAATTCAAAAAAGAGCTACATTTTAAAAGGGCGGTACGGACGGCGGGGATATTCAGCCACCGGGGACCAATCTATGTGGATACTATGTTTGTGAGAGGATCCGGAGATACACCAATGAGCGGGACCAGTCGGATGAGATCAACATCAAGAGGAATAATCTCCGGAAGACGCTTAGTCCGGAAGCTCGCTTCCGACCACTTCGGGAGGAACTAGCTGGATGGTTCGCGAGGAAGTCATCGATCCTACGAGGACAACACTACGTAGAGGACGTAGAACTATACATGCATTAAATTATGTATGGAAACTTGTTCAAACTTGTATATGGTCATCCGATGATATTGAATATATATTGTATATTCCTCTTGAATTCTTTTTGGTTCTAATTTCAAATTTGTTTGAAATTGTACATTCATATGCATGTATGTATGTAGTACCGTAGAATATGTGAAACTCCTTCAAAATTACAAATAAAGCACAAAAGAAATAAAACAATACAAATTAAACAGAAAACAGGTTTAGAGGGGGCAGGTTTAGGGGGAGGCCTAAAACCCTAAACCTGCGGCGGCTTTTAGTCGCGGTCGGCCAGAAGAACCGCGACTAAAGGGCCTCCGCCCCGACGGTCGTCTGGCGCCCACGTGGACGGGCCTTTAGTCGCGGTTCATTTGTGTATTTGGCGGAATTTGGCATATCTTAACCAAACCCTTTGCATGGGCTCGCCGTGCATTTGTATGGTCTGGAGAAGCTTACTTGTCTTATAGTTTAGCTGCTTTATCTGTCTTTGGTTTTATCGCTTGTTGTTTTGTATGGTTCAATAATACGGCTTATCCGAGTGAGTTTTATGGACCCACCGGGCCAGAAGCTTCTCAAGCTCAGGCATTTACTTTTCTAGTTAGAGATCAGCGTCTTGGAGCTAATGTGGGATCTGCTCAAGGACCCACAGGTTTAGGTAAATATCTAATGCGTTCCCCAACTGGGGAGGTTATCTTTGGAGGGGAAACTATGCGTTTTTGGGACCTTCGGGCTCCATGGTTAGAACCTCTAAGGGGCCCCAATGGTTTGGACTTGAATAGGTTGAAAAAAGATATACAACCTTGGCAAGAACGACGTTCAGCAGAATATATGACCCACGCCCCTTTAGGCTCTTTAAATTCTGTGGGTGGCGTAGCTACCGAGATCAATGCAGTTAATTATGTCTCTCCTAGAAGTTGGTTATCAACTTCTCATTTTGTTCTAGGATTCTTCTTTTTGTGGGCCATTTGTGGCATGCAGGAAGAGCCCGAGCTGCTGCAGCAGGTTTTGAAAAGGGAAACGCACCTGGTGCAGCAGCTAATCGAGTGGCTTTAGAAGCCTGTGTACAAGCTCGTAACGAAGGGCGTGATCTTGCTCGTGAAGGTAATGAAATTATCCGAGCAGCTTGCAAATGGAGTCCTGAACTAGCCGCGGCTTGTGAAGAAGGAACCGCGACTAAAGGGGGGGTCTTTAGTCGCGCTACTTTGGTCGCGGTTGCGCAACCGCGACTAATGGCAGTTGCGAACCGCGACCAAAGGTCCTTTTTCCACCAGTGAAGCCATCAACACTGCCGATAGTGGTTGCCTCTCCGCATCCTCAGCGCACTCCTTTTCCGCTCTTGTTCTCCCATCTAAAAACTAGCTAATAAATGCAAGTCTGTAACAAAGATAACTAGGTCTTGTTATCGACTAGAAGCGTAGACCAATTCTGCTATATATGAATGTCGGATGTACATGTGTATAGTCACTAGGACTTGAGTGTTTTACCAACCATTGTACTCATGTATCTTGCATGTAAAGTAGTAGCAGAGTAATACTTATGTTCTGGCATCCAAGCTACCATATTCTAAATTAATAAATATTAGTTGAATGTCCGTGCTTTGCTACGGTCACTAATTTCTTTAAATTATGTACGTCGTGCGTGTGACCAAAATCAAGGAAAAAAGCAAATGTTTAAAAAAAATAGACACATAGTATTCCAGAAAAACATTAGTTTGCTCAAATGTACATTGATAATTCAACGGGCAATGCATGCGAAACAAGTAATTCTCCATTCTAGTTTGAACATATGAATGATTGATCAATCTAGTGTCTCTGCAATCAAAAAACAAGTGTACATTAAGCCCTCACCCTTATAGCTAGATAAATGTCTTTTATTAATTAAGAGAGGTCTACTCACTGGTACTCTTAAAATTATTCATCTACAAGAACAAGGGTTGTCTTCTGCTCTATTTGCATGATATTTGAGCATGTGTACCAAAAAAGTATTGTTTGGTTTCTAACCATCCTGCACAAGAAATAATGTTGTAACAATGAAATTTTCAAATGGAGGATGTAAAATTGAGCGATAGAGAACTCAAACTGAATGAACCTAGTATTCACAAATTTATACAGGAAGCACGCTCATCTATCACGGTTCAAACTGGATCAATATCATGAAGTGTGTGTGCCTCTCAAAAATAAAGAGTAATTCTCAAGATAATGCGATAATAAATTCAGGGAAGGTGACAAAAGGCCATGTTGATGGTGTATTGATTTGCCAACCTGATTTGCTGATCCATTATTCATTGGATATTTATTAAAGCACAACATTAACCACCATTAGAACAAGCAGATCGACAGATTTTCTCCTCCAAGAGAGCAACTATAGTCAAGTTTTTTTTCCCTTTCACACATACATACATATATAATACAAATGAATAGAAAGGAGTTGACACGTGACATTCCAAAATCCAATAAATGGTTGTAATTTTCCTATAAAGTACTTCAATAAACGGTTATATTCGACATCATATGGCGGATAAAAATAAAAAATAAAATCAAATAATTATCTTTTGCTCGTGTTGCGGAACCTACCTCGGGACTACCCATGTGATGTGAAAGGTTGGATGAGGATGGCAGGATGCGAGTCGGCTTGTTATGCTTCGCCTCTATCATGCCGTTCGCTAGCTCCTGCCATTGTCCATCAAATTGTGTAACTGAAATAGAACTAGCTCCAAATGATGTATGCACGCTTGTTTATGCATAGCTACAAAAAAAAATGTACACAGAGAAGTATAGAAATTAGGATCTGGAGGAAAAAAAATCAAGGCTTACCCATTGTATCCTCCTGTTGTCTCTTTGGATGTCTCCTTCAGTTCTCGAACTCATCTGGCTTTGACGGATCTAGCGAGATGCAACTGGTAGAAAAAGGGGCTTTAGTCCCGGTTGGTAACGGGCTTTAGTCCCGGTTGCGCAACCGGGACTAATTATGCGAGACTAAAGGGCCCCCCTTTAGTCGCGGTTGCTTACGAACCGCGACTAAATGTCCATCCACGTGGGCGGCAGGCGCTCGTCGGGGCGGAGGACTTTTAGTCGCGGTTGGCCAGACCAACCGGGACTAAAGGTCTCCGCAGGTTTAGGGTTTTTACCCCCCTAAATCTGTTTTCTTTTTGTGGTGTTTCATTTCTTTTATATTTTATTTTGTGTTTTATTTTAATTTCAAAGAAGTTTCAGTACACATATTCTACGCTACTATATACACGTTACACGTTGATGCATATGAATATACAATTACAAACAAGTTTGAAATTTCAAACAAGAACAATTCAAGAGGAATATATAATATTCAGTCTCGGGTGACCATATACAAGAACAAGTTCAAACAAGTTTCTATATACAATTTATCAAATTAGAAGTTCTTCGTCCTCGTAATAGTGTTCTCCTTTAGGATGGAGGACTTCCCGAATCAAAAATCATGCCAATTCCTCTTGAATTGGTCGGAAGCGAGCTTTTGGATAAGCTTCTTCCGCAAGTCATTCCTCCACATGTTGATATCCTCAGGCCTCCGCTCAGAGGTGTATCGCCGGATGAACTCACACACATAGTATCCACATAGACTGGTCCCCGGTGGCTGAATATCCACATTAGCTATCCTTGAAAATGTTAGCTCATCTTTGAATTCACCTGTTATTTTATGTTTGAACCGTTTCCAAACCCTACAGGGCAAAGAAATTAAATGAACAAGGGAGTTATTAGTTACTTGATATAATGAAAATAATTACTTTTGCAGCATTTCTCTTATACCGGACCAATGCTTTGAATCCATATTCAAAGAGTCCATGACGAGAACTCTGGAGTTGGCAGATTCAACTATTAGAAGAATCCAGTGGAACCTGCGGACACGTTACACACACAGTCATGCATAAGTCAACGATTAGACATAACATGCATGGAGTAAACAAAAGAGAATGTGCACAAGACAGAAACACTCACCCAAAATGGTAAGGAAATAGAATTTGACTTTTGAGTTCCTGCTTTGTAAGAAACCGATACAAGTCTTTCTCCACGTCTTGGGGTATCTTTCTAACACATATTCATTAATGATATATGGGTCAATGAATCCAACATCAAGGATGTTCTTTTTTTTGCATTCCCCAAGCTTCATTCTGCATAATAGTGTACACAAGAATATAGTTAGGACAATATAGTGCAGGCAATGATAGCGTACAGAAGAAATAAATCACTTACAGAACATAGCAACTCAGGATAGATTTGTCGAGCTCGCGCAGATTGAACAACTGGAACAATTCACTCGTATGAACTTGTACATGGTACTGTTTGAAGTGATGCTCCTCTCTAACTTCCGCATAAATATATTCTTCGCCGGCCTTATTTTTTATGAAATCCTTGTACCAGCGTAGCAGACTTCGCATATGTGTTGGTAGACTCGCTTCCTGCGCAGGCTCGACAAGAGGCCCATTCTGCACATATGTAAATGCTACCGCACTTATTGGCGCATCCTCAAGGTCTAACAATGCACGAAGAGTCATACCGAACTCGGCCGCTCTTTCTTTCGCCGTTGTTACAGTCATTCCCTATGCTCCAGCAGCTGCTATAATAGCGGGGTCCAATAGTTCAATGTCCTTATCCATATCGGCTCTGAAGGACATCGTCGTATGGGAAGGACCGGCTTCCACTATGAGCGGGGGGATCGATTGTTTTCTCTGTTCCCCGAGCTGGGAAAGTTGTTTCCCGCATTTTGTACTTGCTTCTTTCTTCTCCTCCAATGCTTTCTTCTCCTTCTCCTTCAAGGCTTTCTTCTCCTCCGAGGCTTTCTTCTCCAATATTGCTATTTTCCTACGAAATTCACGTCCATAGTCGTCTTGCAGCGAGATTTGGGACGGTGTCATCAAAAAATCCATAGCCCACTTCTTCTGCTTCTCAGTAAATACTGGCTTGGGCTAAGGCTCTTTTTTCGCCTTCATATTCGCCTTCCGTTTCTCATGGTGAGCAGCCGCGGCCACGTTGGTTTCCTCGACACTAAGTTCACAAGGTCTCGGGAGGAGAGGCTTCAGTGATGGCATTGGTACCTTTGTGGTCTTAGGTACATAAGGCTCTAGGTTAATAGTCCAGGAGGGGGTTGCCTTGATGTCCGCCTGCTTTGCTTCTTCGCCGGAGGTGGATTGGGGGGTGGCGTACCCGCCGGAGGCGGACTGGGGGGGCGGCGGCTGCTTACACGCCGGAGGTGGATTGGGGGGCGGCGTCGGCTGACGTGAAGGAGGTGTAGGTGAACCACCACCACCACCACCACCGAAGGGGGTGGACTTGTTGGCCTTGGCGCCTCGCTTGGAAATATGATGTACTTGTTTTTCCATAGAATGAACTGGCGCTTGACATCTCCAAGTCTTTTCTCCCCTTCGGGTGTAGCATAGTCAATCTCCAGGTCCTCACACCCTTGGACTATGTCTTCCACCGTGACACGAGCATAGCCATCGGCAGTGGGGTTGTTGTGGTGGAGTGCTCCAGGTGTACAAGGTAAAGCGGAGCCGATCGCTACCTTCATGGAAATGTTCCCCATTGGATAATGCAGCTCACATTATTTCATCTCCTGTACATCGTCCACGGGGTAGCGAGGCTCCGGTGCAGTAATATCGATCGTCGATGCATTAGCACCAGCCGGGTCCAGCAAGGGTGCATTAGCACCAACCGGGGCCTCCGTGGAAGCCACACTGCTTCTCCGCTGCTGGCTTCCGACATCCGCTACACGATCTTCATGCGGCCCTGTCGATCTTTCTTTTACTAGTTCATGCACAATCTGCTTCACCTCATAGAGTTCCGATGCCAACTTCCCCACAAGATCTGCATCCCGATCCGTCTTTCTCTTACGGCTTCTGTAACTGTACGGGTCATTGTCGTGCGGAAATCCTACTTTACACGGAATGGCGCTTTTGCCTCATACACGTCCTGGGTGTTCACGATTCCCGAGGGCTAATGTTAGCGCATCATTCTCTCTGTTGAACTTGATCTTCCCCTCTTGAGCTTGGGCCATTGCGTCAATAAGAGCTTGGGTGGGAGTAAACACTTTCTTCCGGTGAACAGACCTCCCTGTCTCGAGGTCTAGCGATCCCCCATGCCCATACCACCAGCTTTTGGCCCTTGGGTCCTATCCATCTGTACCTAGAGGGATTCCTCGCTCCCTCAGGTCGTTCTCCATCTTCTCCCACTTAGGTTCTGAAAGGCGGTATCCTCCTGGCCCCATAATATGATTGAACGCTTTCTTAGCCGCATTTTCCTTATTTTTTCCGATATGGCCTTGAAATGCTCCGATTGCTTTTGCTTCACAAATTCGGGCCAATCATCTTTCAGTTTCTCATATTGTCCATTGAAATCCGGAGTCTTGTTCTTGGAGACATAATCATGGGCTAAATTTTTCTTGAAGTTCCGGAATGCTTCGGCCATCTTCTGAAGAGCGAACTCGTTGACTAGCCTCCTCCTCTCACGTCCACCCGGAATCTCATTACCCTCTTCATCGCGTTTGTTGAATTCCGGAGGTAGAATGAAATGTTCCATAAGCTTTATCCAGCAATCTTTTTTTTCTTCTCGTGTCGACAAAACTGAAACCAACACGTGCCTTCTTTGGCTCATTCCATTCCTGGACAGTGATCGGGACGTTGTCTCTAACAATGACTCCGCATTGGTTGATAAACTTTGTGTAGTGCTTTTTGGGCTCCAGCGGCTTGTCGTGTTCACTGATAACATCGATGGTATATGTTTCTCCTTGTCTCATCGTCTTGGTTTTGCCACGCGGCTTTGTACTCGATTTTTTCGATGATCCGGCCGAGGGCTAAAAAAGAAAGAGAGTTGCATTAATACATATTTATTCAAATCAGTAAATTTGTATCACCAGAGGCTCAATGTATATATATACCTCACCGAAGATGGTTGCTAATTCGAGATCGTCGTTTGTCGTTTGCCCTCCGGAGGCAAACGTTTCAATAATTTCCATTCCTTCGTCATCACCTTGTTGACCTTCACCTTCACCGTCAAGGTTCAGATAAGAAGAGACATCCTCTTCATCTTCTTCCGGCACATACTGAACATCACCGTTTATGATGGCTGTTATATGTGCTTCGGCTTCCGGATCATAGCTTCCCAGAATCGGGTCTCTGTCGTCCGCTATATGTCACTCCTGAAGACATGTAGTAAAAACTAATAAAGTAAAGAAACATTAGTGTGGCGCGTGAGAGGACACGCGCGCATACGCGTGGTGACAGAAGGGGGCGGTGGCGGTGGCGAAAGGGCGGTGGAGGTGCCGAGGACAACACATAGGGATCGAGAGAGAGGAGAGAGAGAAACACACCGATGACCCCGCGCATATATGGAGGGGGCGGCGAGAAACACACCGATGACCCCGCGCATATACGGAGGGGGCGGCGCACAAAGTTGTGCGTGGCCCCTCGCCACCCTCTCCGTATACGCGCATGGTCGTTGTGTTTCTCTCTCTCCTCTCTCGCCTAAAAAAACAAAACAAAAAACCCGCGCTTATACGGAGGGGGCGGCGAGGTGGGCGGCGCACTGTGCGCCGCCCCCTCACCGCCCCTCCGTATACGTGCAGGGTCGTCGGTGTGTTTCTCTCTCTCTCTCATCTCTCTCCGCACAACACCGACCCCGCGCCGCCCTCCTCGCCGCCACTCTCGATCCCAAAAAAAACACCACGCGTATACGGAGGGGGCGGCGAGGGGGCGCGCATCGCACAAAGTTGCTGTGCGCCACGCGCCCCCTCGCCGCCCCCTCTGTATACACGCGGTGTTTTTTTGGGATCGAGAGGGGCGGCGAGGAGGGCGGCGCGGGGGCGGTGATTTCTCTCTAAAAAAACACAAAAAAACACAAAAAAAATCCTTCTTTCTCTCCTCTCCTCTCCTTCCTCTCTCTCTCTGTTCGGGCGCGCGCGGCCGGCACCTACATGCGCCACAACAGCGGCGGCCGGCACCTGCGCCACAAACAGCGGCGGCGCCCCAACCGCGGCGGTGCGGCCGGCACCTGAGCCACATGTCCTCGTAGACACCGTGCACGTCGACACCGTCCGCGTCGACACCCGCAGCGTCACCGCCCTCCTCGCCGTCGGTCATCGTCACCCCTCCACCTGCGCCCGTCGGGATCATCACACGCGCTCACGCCGGTGTGCATCGGCCATCTACTCGCTACACCGCCACCGAGTACGCCTACGTGGCCTCGACGTCCGCGCCCTCGACGGCCCTCTCGCCGGTGCCCACCTCTGCCCGAGCTGCTCTTCGCGGTCCGCATTGGCGAGCAGCTATGTAGGAGGAGTTCGACGCTCTTCAGCGTAACCGGACTTGGGAGCTCGTTCTGCGCCTCCACGCGCCAACGTCATCACCGGCAAATGGGCCTTCAAGCAGAAGCTGTGCTTTGATGGTACCCTCGAGCTCTACAAGGCGCGTTGGGTAGTCCGTGGTTTTCGCCAATGCGCCGGTGTCGACTTCACGGACACGTTCGCCCCGGTTGTCAAACCGGGCACGATCCGCACGGTTCTGCACCTCGCCGCCTCTCGAGCTTGGCCGGTGCACCAGATGGATGTCTCCAACACCTTTCTTCATGGAAACCTCACCGAGGAAGTGTACTGCCAGCAGCCCACTGGTTTTGTCGATGATGCTCATCCAGACCATGTGCGCCTGCTCTCACGCTCCTTGTATGGGCTGAAGTAAGCGCCACTCGCCTGGTACCAGCGCATCGCGGCGTTTCTTCACACGATTAGCTTCCGCTCTACGCGCTCCGACGCCTCGCTGTTCGTCTATCGTCAGGGCAGCGCGGGGTCCTACCTGCTGCTCTACCTTGACGACATCATCCTGACGGCTTGCAGCACCGCTCTTCTTCGATAGCTCACTGATCGTCTTCGCGATGAGTTGTCCATCAAGGACTTAGGGCTGCTGCACTACTTCCTCGATCTTGAGATGGTACGTCGCGCGGACGGGTTCTTTCTTCATCAGCGCAAGTATGCTCATGAGCTCCTGATGACCCACAAGTATAGGGGGTGTATCGTAGTATCTTCGATAAGTAAGAATGTCGATCCCAACGAGGAGCAGAAGGTGTTGACAAGCAGTTTCGATGAAGGATTCACTGTAAATGCTCACGGACAAGTATTCGTGGGGTTTTGATGTAACGGATGAATAAAGTACGAGTAAGTAAAGTGCGAGAGTAATAATTGCAGCGAGTGGCCCAATCCTTTTTAGCACAAAGGACAAGCCGGTTTGTTTACTTATAATAACCAAACGTTCTCGAGGACACACGGGATTTTAGTCTAGTGCTTTCGCTACATACGGCTAATTAATCTTCATTGTTTTGATAAGTGTTGTGTGGGTGAACCTATGCTAATGTACCGCTGATACGTCCAAAACGTATATACTTTCCCGAACACTTTTGCTATTGTTTTGCCTCTAATTTTTGTATTTTGGATGCAACTAACACGGACTAACGCTGTTTTCAGCAGAACTGTTCTGGTGTCTCGTTTTTGTGAAGAAATCCAACTTTCAGGAAAAACCTCGGGATTTTGACGAAAGGCCCTATTTTCTCAGAATACTGACGGAGCCAGAAGGACAAATCAAGTGGAGGCCCGAGGGCCCCACACCATAAGGCGGCGCAGCCTAGGGGGGCCCGCGCGGCCCTATGGTGTGGCCCCCTCGGCCGGCCTCCGACGCCCTCCTTCGGACTACTTATTCGCCTCGACCTAAAAACGCACGCAGAGAAGTGGAAGTCGCCAGAAACCCTCCAGAACGCCGCCACATCGCGAAACTCCGTCTCGGGAGCCAGAAGTCTCTGTTCTGGCACTCCGCGGGACGGGGAATTGGAGGAGATCATCACCGCCATCACCGCCAACGCCTCTCCATCAACCAGCCATGTTTCCCCCATCCATGTGTGAGTAATTCCCCCACTGTAGGCCGAAGGGGATGGTAGGGATTGGATGAGATTGGTCATGTAATAGCATAAGATTGTTAGGGCATAGTGCCTAGTGTCCGTAGATGGTACTTTTATGATATTGTTGCAACTTGTTATGCTTAATGCTTGTCACTAGGGCCCGAGTGCCATGATCTCAGATCTGAACATGTTATTATTTCATCATGATATTCATTGTTTATGGTCTTACCTGCAAGTTGTATACACATGTCGCTGTCCGGAACCAATGGCCCCGAAGTGACAGAAATCGGGACAACCGGAGGGAATGGTAGCGATGTGAGGATCACATGTGTTCATGGAGTGTTAATGCTTTGCTCCGGTACTCTATTAAAAGGAGTACCTTAATATCCAGTAGTTTCCCTAGAGGCCCGGCTGCCACCGGCTGGTAGGACAAAAGATGTTGTGCAAGTTTCTCATTGCGAGCACGTACGACTATAATTGGAACACATGCCTATTGATTGATTAGTACTTGGATACCGTTTTATTATTATCCGCAAATTCCCTGCTATGATTGTTACATGAGTTTCTCTCATCCATGCAACGCCCGTCATCCGTCCCCGTGCCTACGTATTTTAATCCTCGCTGTTTACTATAATCACTACCGCTGTTTCGTTACTCCGATGCTCGTTATTTTGCTACTGCATCTGCTATAAAACTGTTACTATCGATAAACTCTTGCGAGCAAGTATGTTTCCAGTGCAACTGAATTGACAACTCCGCTCGTTAAGGCTTTCAAGTATTCTTTGTCTCCCCTTGTGTCGAATCAATAAATTGGGTTTTACTTCGAAGACTGCTGCGATCCCCTATACTTGTGGGTCATCAAGACTATTTTCTGGCGCCGTTGCCGGGGAGCATAGCTTTATTTGGAAGTTCACTTGGATTGATATTGTTCGCTGCAAATTCTCCATCATGGGTAAAACTCGCGATACTAAGGTCGCCATATTACCATCCACTACAAGAAAAGGTACAACTCTGAGTACCTCTGTTGCTCTTGATTCACCATCTCGTGATTGATAAACTTGTTTCACCGCCACATGCTTCAAATGCTCGGTACTTCGCTGAATCTGAAAACTCTCATAATATTGATAATATTTCTGCTGTGCTTGATGATAGTGGTTCATTGGGAACTTTTCTAGATACTACAATTGCTAGGTCTAGACAAATTGAAAATACCGAAACTCCCGATGTTACTACACCTGTTAATTCACCCGAACTTGAATACTCTAGTGATGATCTTGATGAAGATTATGTGGAACTTGATGATGATTTTATTGAAAAATGCAATGCTATTACTGATGCAAGAAAAATTAAAAAGTTGCTTGCGTAACATACCGTTAGATATAAACTGTCTCTCGATCCTAAATTTGCCACATCTCCTATAAACATTAGGGATAAAGATTATGATTTTTCTCTTGATCTATCTCATATAGCTATTGTTGAGAAAACACCCTTTTGTGGTACTGAAAAAGAAAGTGTCGTTGAACACATGACTGAGTTATCTACTCCGAGTAGCTTGTTTTCTCGATGATGTTAAGAAGCGTACTTACTTTGTTGCTAAAATCTTTCCATTCTCATTAAAGGATGACGCTAAAACTTGGTATAATAGTTTGCCACCTAGTTCTATTAAAAGTCCAAAAGAATTGCTTAATGTTTTCTTCCGGAAATACTTCCTCGCTAGTGCTCAACATGCTGCTTTGCGAGAGAGTTTATAATTTTGATCGAGGAGATGAAGAGAAATTGCTCGAGGCTTGGGCGAGATTTTGCTCTCTTATTAGAGCTCGCCCGACCATGATTTAGAAAAGCATGATCTACTTGATATATTTTATAGTGGACTAACCATTGAGTCTAGGGCATACCTGGATAGTTGTGTCTGGTTGTGTTTTCGAGAATAGAACTCCGCACGAAGTCGAAGAATTATTGGCTAAAATAAGCCGGAATCATGATGATTGGACTACGCCTGAACCAACTCCAACGCCAATAGTGAAGAAGAGGGGTTTAATTAAATTGAATGATGAAGATATGAGGGAAGCCAAGAAGTCTCTCAAGGAGAAAGGTATTAAATCTGAAGATGTGAAGAATCTACCTCCCATAGAAGATATATGTGAGATAATTCCCCTTCATCCATGATTGAGGTAAATTCCCTTCAACGCTTCACTAGGGAAGATATTCCGTATTCAAAACCTCCTGCGCAATGCTTAGATGAGTTTGATAATTATATTGTTAAGCAAGAAAATTTTAATATGAGAGTAGAGAATCATCTAATGGAAAATTCTCAAGCTATTAGTCAATTGCATGATATTGTGGAGAGAACCTCCAATGATGTTAAGATGCTTGTTAAACATTTTCGTATGGTTCAAACTCAAATTGATCAACTCACTAAAGTGCAAAATGACTTGCTAGGAAATAATTCTAAAGAAAAACATGCTTATGAAGTAACAACTAGAGGTGGTGTCTCTACCCAGGATCCTCTATATCCTGAAGGGCATCCCAAAAGAATTGAACAAGATTCTCAACAAACTAAAACTAGTGCTCCATCTAAGAAAAAGAAGAAGAAACATAAAAATGTTGTAGAATCCTTCCGAACCTCGCTAATGATCCTAATAGCATTTCTATTTCGATGCTGAAGCTGAAAGTGGTAATGAACATGATAAAGATAATGATAAGAATGATACTCCCGATAAAGAAGAGGTTGTAGAAGAACTCGAAAAGCATGCTAAAAATAAAAAGTATACTAAAGAAGATTTTATTGCTGAGAAACATGGTAATGAAAGAGAACCTTGGGTGCAAAAGCAAATGCCTTTTCCTCGCTAAGAAACTAAAATCAAAGGAAGAAGAACACTATAATAAATTCTGTGATTGGATGAAACCTTTATTCTTGCAAATCCCTTTGATCGATGCTATTAAATTGCCTCCTTATTCAAAGTATATGAAAGATATTGTTACTAACAAAAGGAAAATCCCCAATGAGGAAATTTCCACTATGCTTGCTAATTACTCTTTCAATGGCAAAGTTCCAAATAAGTTGGGCGACCCAGGTATACCTACTATTCCTTGTTCTATTAAGAATAATTATGTTAAAACTGCTCTATGTGACTTGGGAGCCGGTGTTAGTGTTATGCCTTTTTCTCTTTATAAGAGACTTTACTTAGATAAGTTGATACCTACTCGATATATCTTTGCAAATGGCTGATAAATCTACTCGCTATTCCCGTTGGTATATGTGAGGATGTTCCTGTTCAAGTTACTAATAATCGCTTGATATTAACCGATTTTGTTGTGTTGGAAATGCTCGAAGATGATAATATGTCTATTATTCTTGGGAGACCTTTTCTTAACACCGCAGGGCTGTTATTGATTGCAATAAAGGAAAGGTTACTTTCAATGTTGATGATAAGGAACACACCGTCTATTTCCCCAAGAGGATTGAGAAAGCGTGTGGAGTTAATACTATTTCTAATGTGAGAACTATCAAAGTGGGAACTATTTATTGTCCTATATATGAGCCTAAAGAAGAATATCAAACTCTTGTGATCGGATCCATATCAATACAATTCAAGGTAACATGATTGATTTGAGGTTTATTTCTTCATATGCTATGTAAAATTTATTTGGTGGCAAGACTTGATCAACCTTGTTAACAAATACCTTTTATATGCATAGAGGAGGTAAACAACATCTCTTTCTTCCTCCACTTGCTTTCGTTGCTGTAGAATTTTTAATTTGAAAAGTTTCTTAGTTGATTAGAGTTTTCAAAAAAATTCCTGGCCAGTAATAATAAACTTAACACCCAGAAATGTGCATTTTTCAAAGTTTTCAAAAATTCGCGAAAATTACACCGTTGGTCCTATTTTTCGACGAGGCACCTGGGAGCACCAGAGGATGACCTGTGGGGCACCACGAGGTGCCACACCACGAGCCGGCGCGGCCGGCAAGGGGGCGCGCCACCCGTGGTGTGGGCCCCTCCTTGCCCCACTTCTTCATCCCTTTCTTCCGACATCTTCTCTCTCCCGAAAAAACTCGAACCAACTTTCTCGCACTCGTGTTTTTGCTCAAGAGCTCGAGGATTTTTCGATCTCTTTGCTCAGCCCAGATTTCGTCCGAAATTTGGCACATTTGCTCTCCGGTATGTGACTCCTTCGATTATCCAAATAGAATTTTGTTTGGTTGAGTATATCTTGAATATTTTGCTGCTGTAGGTAACATGTTTAGTGAGCTTGCATGCTTGTTCTAAGTGGTAGAAATTAGTTTTGATGCATGATTAGTACTCTAGCAAGTTCCTATGGTAGTTTCCCTCAATTATATGTCACCAAATCAAGTTTTATATTGTTTGTTGAAAATTTCAGAAAATGAAGAAGTTCAAATTTGGAGAATTGTTCAAGAAAGGAACAACCAGCACCGGGAGGCCTTCTAGGACCGCCACCCAAATTAGGCGATCGTACAATGAGGACATCATCGCGCCTAGCTTCGCGCTCGAAGAGGACAATGGGGCTCCTAATGCTTCATCGTTCCCATGTTATGATTTTCTGATAAATGCAGGGATATTGGATGATTTCTTCACCCTTGTCAACAGGGCGGGCTTAGCCACCTACGTTGGAGATGAAAGGGAGCAATACTACATGCTCACCAAATTTTTTGTCGAGAGCTTCAAGTTCCGAAACACGCAATATGATCCGACAGTTGCATTCAAGATCTATGGTACTCCTGTTACTATGGAATTGGAAGAATTTTGTCGTGCATTGGATATTCCCCTGTAGGTACAGCAAGGAGGATTGATGACAACCCCCGGGACTTGTTGGAGCTCTATCGAGGGATTACCAACGATGATTGTCGCACCATTCAGCGGGGCAAGATAAGGAACATTCAACTCCCCGCCATTAAATATTTTGCATATTATGTTGCTACTAGCATATTTGGTAGGGAGAACACTAGCAATATTTCTAGTTACCATCTTGCTTTCTTGAATATTGCACTTACTGGACGGACATCTTATCATCTTGGTTCTCTTATTGCTCGCCGCCTGTCTACCGGGGGACCTATTTTTGGAGGAACTATTGCACTCGCGCATTTTAACACATTTAGAGCTTCCTATTGATCCTAATGATGTGCCATTAACCCCTAGGAGGCTTGATATCATTGCTATGAAAAGCCATCATTTTGTTACCACCGAGTCCACTTTAGATAATATGGTCTATAGAATGTTGTTTGCTGACGGGGATGAGAAAGAAATCCCTCTTCCCCAACCAGGTTTGTTCGATATTGACAGGAAACCATGGTCGCGCACTAAGGAGGAGGTGGATGAACATATGAAGATACAAGATTTCCACCAGCAGCATGACTCCGAGGACGCCGAGCCCTCCTACGACTACACCGTCACGTATCCGGGTGCTTCTTCTAGCACATACCCGGAATATGATCCATCTTCGTCGTACCGGGAGATACTACCTCATGGCCTCGATGGGATTGAACTCCACTTAGGCCAAAAGCCTAAGCTTGGGGGGAGGTATACCGGCATCACTCATTCTTTGCATATTATGATTTCTGGATACTTGTATATACTTGTTTAGTTTGTTTGAGTGGTTTTCTAATGAGAGGAAGATGATATTTGGGGAAGTGCTGCCTAAAAACAGATTCTGGACTGTTACCGTAAAAACTCGTGCGCACAGCCAGAACGTTATTTTGCGAAGCCAATTTTTGTGCATGTTCCCCAGGTTGTTATCTAACTTTCATTAGTTGAGCACTTTTCGAGCTGAGCAACGTAAGGTTTTTGTAAAAATCGATTTCTGTACTGCTGTCAGGTTTTGGCAGATTTCTGCCATCTCGCTTTTCTGTGTTTCTTTTAGTTTGCTATTCCTTACTTTCACTTTGTTTCTTTCCCAAAACACAAAAAGACCAAAAATATTTCTGTTGTTTCTCTTTATCATTTGTTTATCTTGGTTTCTTGCGTTTGTTTCGCTTTATTTGCTATTGCTAGTTTGCTATAAGAAAACCCAAAAAGATTTTGCTTTGTTTGCTTGTTTCCTTTTGTTCTTGTTCTCAAATCCGAAAACACCAAAAATATTTTCTGTTCTTCTTTGGTTTGTAAAGTTCATCATGAGTTCAATGATCTTCGGTGGCTGGAGCGTGGTTTTCATTTCATATTATCCAAGCTACACAAGTGAAAAGGCAATAATGACGATCTACGACAATCTGATTGTGGTGAGAGGCTGGTATGAACTCTATTTGTTTTCATTTTTGTACATATACTCATCCATGTGAGCATGCTTAGTTGGTTCATGTGAGGTATATGTCATTTAAGAAAGTCTAGTAGTTCATGATCTCT
The DNA here is from genome assembly GCF_022539505.1 of Lolium rigidum. Classification (NCBI taxonomy): domain Eukaryota; kingdom Viridiplantae; phylum Streptophyta; class Magnoliopsida; order Poales; family Poaceae; genus Lolium; species Lolium rigidum. Next base: position 245,515,266 of record NC_061511.1, read on the forward strand.
CATGATTAGCTCTAATTTATTAATATGAGTAGCATGTCATGGATGTTTGCTTGCATTGTTTTATTCATAAGTAAGTATGGCATTGTGGTATCCTCCTCTGAATAATTCATTTATATCGACTTGGCACATGCTCACGCATGCATATGACTGAACAAAAGTCAATTAAGCCTCAATGATTTACATTGCTTCAGAGTTCTTGTATCACTTTTATGCCCCAGTTAATTTATTTTGCCGCAAGCATGATTATGACAGTTACTGCTCTCTTGATTTGTCGCTCCCTAGTCTTTTGCTAGCTTCCATTTGTACTGAGCGGGAACGCTGCTCGTGCCTCCAAACACATGAAAACCAAGTTATTCCAGAGTGTCCACCATAAATACCTATGCATGGCATTTCAAACCATTCCAAGTAAATTCTCATGCGCTACCTTTAAAACCTTCAAAATGCTTCTCAAATTGTGTTAATGTTTCATAGCTCATGAGGAAGTATGTGGTGTTTAGCTTTCAACCTTGTCATTTACTTTTGACGGACTCTCATATGGACTAGTGGCACATCCGCTTATCCAATAATTTTGCAAAAAGAGCTGGCAATGGGATTCCCAGTCCCGTATTAATTAACTTAAATAGACACTCCTCCATGGTTTGTGATTGTTGGACGGCACCCGAAGGATTCGGCTAGCCATGGCTTGTGTAAGCAAAGGTTGGGGGGAGTGTCATCATCATAATAAAACTAAACTAAAAAGGCACTCCTTCATGGTATGTGATTGTTGGACGGCACCCGAAGGATTCGGTTAGCCATGGTTTGTGTAAGAAAGGTTGGAAGGAGTGCCACATAAACATGCAAATAATTCATGGGAGCCGCTCTTGGGAGTCCGGTTGGCGAGGTAGTTGGTGTACCCATTACCATTCGTTGACAACAACAAACACCTCTCAAAATAATTTTACTCCTGCTTTACAAATGAAAAGCTCTAGCGCATGTTAATCCCTGCTTCCCTCTGCGAAGGGTCAATCTTTTACTTTTATGTTGTGTCTCCATCCTTTCTTTGAGCACTTTCTTGAGAGCACAGCTGTCATTCTTAGTGTAATATGCTTGTCTCAAAATATGATTGATTGTGGTATAACTTTGATGCTTTTATCTTTGACAATCACTACTTCTAGTCTTTCTATGAACTCCAGAGGTGCCCGGGCATTTATGTTTTGCCAATCAAATACAGACAAGCGAGATACCACTTTATCATACTCTCTTATGAACATTGCAATCCTGCTTATATACATGATTCATGATGCTTATTATTAATTGTTGGTATCTCTTCATGATTGACATAGCTGTTAGATGATCTTATTTGCATGTACCTTATTATGAACTCGCTTAAGTATTAGCCATATCATGAGAATATATACATCATATGAGCAAATGTGTTCGTGAAAGTTCTTTTATCGCTCGGTTGTTAACTGAATTGCTTGAGGACAAGCAATAAGCTAAGCTTGGGGGGAGTTGATACGTCCAAAACGTATCTACTTTCCCGAACACTTTTGCTATTGTTTTGCCTCTAATTTGTGTATTTTGGATGCAACTAACACGGACTAATGCTGTTTTCAGCAGAATTGTTCGGTGTCTCGTTTTTGTGCAGAAATCCAACTTTCGGGAAAAACCTCGGGATTTTGACGAAAGGCCCTATTTTCCCGAATGCGACGGAGCCGAAGGACAAATCAAGTGGAGGCCCGAGGGCCCCACACCATAAGGCGGCGCGGCCTAGGGGGGCCGCGCGGCCCTATGGTGTGGCCCCCTCGGCCGGCCTCCGACGCCCTCCTTCGGACTACTTATTCGCCTCGACCTAAAACGCACGGGGAGAAGTCGAAGTCGCCGAAACCCTCCGAACGCCGCCACATCGCGAAACTCCGTCTCGGGAGCCGAAGTCTCCGTTACGGCACTCCGCCGGGACGGGGAATTGGAGGAGATCATCACCGCCATCACCGCCAACGCCTCTCCATCAACCAGCCATGTTTCCCCCATCCATGTGTGAGTAATTCCCCCGCTGTAGGCCGAAGGGGATGGTAGGGATTGGATGAGATTGGTCATGTAATAGCATAAGATTGTTAGGGCATAGTGCCTAGTGTCCGTAGATGGTACTTTTATGATATTGTTGCAACTTGTTATGCTTAATGCTTGTCACTAGGGCCCGAGTGCCATGATCTCAGATCTGAACATGTTATTATTTCATCATGATATTCATTGTTTATGGTCTTACCTGCAAGTTGTATACACATGTCGCTGTCCGGAACCAATGGCCCCGAAGTGGCAGAAATCGGGACAACCGGAGGGAATGGTAGCGATGTGAGGATCACATGTGTTCACGGAGTGTTAATGCTTTGCTCCGGTACTCTATTAAAAGGAGTACCTAAATATCCAGATAGTTTCCCTAGAGGCCCGGCTGCCACCTGGCTGGTAGGACAAAAGATGTTGTGCAAGTTTCTCATTGCGAGCACCTACGACTATAATTGGAACACATGCCTATTGATTGATTAGTACTTGGATACCGTTTTATTATTATCTGCAAATGCCCTGCTATGATTGTTACATGAGTTTCTCTCATCCATGCAACGCCCGTCATCCGTCCCCGTGCCTACAGTATTTTAATCCTGCTCTTTTACTATAATCACTACTCGCTGTTTTGTTACTCTGCTGCTGTTATTTTACTACTGCTACTGCTATAAAACTGTTACTATTGATAAACTCTTGCGAGCAAGTCTGTTTCCAGGTGCAGCTGAATTGACAACTCCGCTGTTAAGGCTTTCAAGTATTCTTTGTCTCCCCTCGTGTCGAATCAATAAATTGGGTTTTACTTCCCTCGAAGACTGTTGCGATCCCCTATACTTGTGGGTCATCAACCGCCCTTCCTAGGACTAATACATACTTGTGATTATACCCCTTGCAAGCATCCGCAACTACAAGAAAGTAATTAAGATAAATCTAACCACAGCCTTAAACTCTGAGATCCTGATATCCCTCCTGCATCGATATACCAACGGGGGCTCAGGTTTCTGTCACTCCGGCAACCCCGCAATTGGCAAACGAGTACAAGATGCATTGCCCTAGGCCCATAAAGTCGACGTTCACACGATTCCACTAGAAGAATAACACCACAACTTAAATATCATAACATTGAATATTACTCAACCATACTTCACTACTAACATTTAGACTTCACCCATGTCCTCAAGAACTAAACGAACTACTCACGAGACATCATATGGAACATGATCAGAGGTGATATGATGATGAATAACAATCTGAACATAAACCTTGGTTCAACGGTTTCACTCAATAGCATCAATAACAAGTAGAAATCAACACCGGGAGAGTTTCCCCTATCAAACAATCAAGATCAAACCCAAATTGTTACAGCGGTGACGGCGAGCAGCGGTGGAGACGGCGGTGATGATGATAAAGATGATGATGATGGTGATGGAGATGATGTCCAGCTCGATGACGGTGACGATGGCGTCGATTTCCCCCTCCGGGAGGGAATTTCCCCGGCGGATCTCAGCCTGCCGGAGAGCTCTTTTCTCTCTGGTGTTCTCCGCCCCCGCAGAGGCGGCTGTGGCTCTTCGCGATGTACCCCTGGAGCTTAGGTTTTCGGGACGAAGGCGTACGCGAAGAAAAGGAGGCGAGAGGGGGTTGTGGGCCCCCTCCTCACGTGGCGGCGCGGCCGGGCCTTGGGCCGCGCCGGCCTATGGGGTGGGCCCACCTCGGGTCCCCTCGGCTCCCCCTTCCGGCTCCCTTCGTCTTCCGGAAAAATAGGATTTTTCATATAATTTCCGTCAACTGTTGATCTTCCGAAATATTGCATTCGACGGCGCTTTTTCCAGCCAGAATCCTGACTCCGGTGCGCGATCCTCCAATAATCATGAAACATGCAAAATAGATGAAATAACATAAGTATTATCTCCAAATATGAAATATATCAATAAATAACAACAAATTATGATATAAAATAGTGATGCAAATTGGACGTATCAGCTCCTCGAGCGCGCCGTGATGCTTAATTGCAACCCCGCCAGTACTCCTGTCGACACGAAGGCCAAGCTCTCCACCGGCGATGGCTCGCCGGCCCCGGATGCGTCTCACTACCGCTCCATCGTCGGTGCTCTGCAGTCCTTGACGCTGACACGCCCGGAGTTGCAGTATGCCGTCCAGCAGGTGTGTCTTCATATGCACGCCCCTCGAGATGCCCATTGGACCGCCGTCAAGCGGATTCTTCGCTACATCTGCGGCACCATGGATCTCGGCCTCTCGATACATGCCTCATCATCCTCGAACATCGTGGCTTACTCGGATGCGGATTGGGCTGGCTGCCCCGACACACGGCGCTCCACCTCGGGCTACTGTGTCTACCTCGGCTCGTCACTCATCTCCTGATCATCCAAGCGCCAGCCCGTTGTCTTCCGCTCCAGCGCCGAGGCCGAGTATCGAGCTATGGCGAACACCATCGCTGAGTGCACCTGGCTACGTCAGCTGCTCTCCGAGCTTTCTTGTCTCATCGACAAGGCCATGATTGTCTTTTGTGACAATGTCTCTGCTGTGTACCTCTCCGCCAACCCAGTTCATCATCGCCGCACCAAGCATGTTGAGCTGGATATCCACTTCGTACGCGACGTTCGAGTTCTTCACGTGCCGACCTCACAGAAGTTTGCGGCCATCATGACGAAGGGCTTGCTGACGTCGAGTTTTGAGGAGTTTCGGTCCAGTCTATGTATCGGTGCCGACCATACGACTACGGGGGGTGTTGAGATACGTACATATCTTCTATAGTTGGTATATATCTGATTGTGATCTCTGTAATTGATCTCTTGTTCACCCCTATATATATAAGTCAAGCCACCCCTATTGGAGGTGTGCAATCTCCTAATATCTCTCTACATTTGTGAGAGGCATGGCAACCTCAAAGGCCATACCACGGGGCTATCTCCTCTTCCTCTCCTTCCTTTCTTGTTGCCTATCTCTCATTATTCTATATCTCTCCTTCCTTATTATTTACCATTATTTTCCTTTTGCTATTCTCTTTATCTCCTTTTTTTATATATGTCCTGTGAGGTGTTAAACAAGGCAAACTCAGAACTACTGATTTGATTGTGTGCAAGTGTATAGGAAAGAATATGATTGGATTCCATCCGGACTTAATGCTAACAACCGAGGAAAAAAAGCAATCGGACAGTCCAACATGGTGAATCTTTTTGGCAGTGTTGTTGGATGGTTCAGATGCTTTAGATGGGGAGAGACTTGCGTAGGATCTCTCCATTAGATAGGATCATAGGATCAAGTTAGAGAAATCATACTTTGAAAATGTGAAAAAATCTGAAAATAATGAACAACATGCATATAGGTTGTATCTACAACTCCAAGAAATTTCAGCTCAAAATCTCATCTACACTTGGAGAAACAAAAAAGACAAATTCTATTGTGAATAGTGTCACATCTAGTTGAATAGTATTTCACACTATTCACACCCAGATTTATCTTTTTTGTCTCTTTAATTGTATGTCGAATTTGAAGTTGCAAATTTTTGGCATTGCATATATAACACAGATGTGTATTGTCATTTTTTTCCAGAATTTTTGAACATGTTTTGTCTTTGCAAAAAATTATTGTCATAGATCCTATCTAAGACATGATCCTACCTAAGTCTTCCCCGCTTTAGATGTTTGATGTCAAACATCTTTTAGATGTACGGTCTCTCATTTAATAGTAAAGATCACATGCTGTGAAAAAATGCAAAAGTAAATTAGAACCACCCAGCCAAATCATAAATAATCTTCAACTCCTTGCATTTCTCCTTAACCATCGAAAAGAAGTCCCAAGAATCATGATTGGACTTGGTTAATCATTTTTCTTCCAGACTCGGACCTATTGACCATTTTCTGAGAAGGGTTAAATAGGTTTATCATTAGGTTATTAGGATTTCAAATGGTTACCCGTTGGTTATTAAGGTTCGAACCCTTTTTCGTCGTGATTGCTCCGGTGTCCCCCCTTCAGCTCTATGATTCTTAAAAATTGGAGCCGCTCCAGGCTTTTTGTTTTGATCCGTGGAGTTGCTCCAGCTTTTGGTACAAATACGTGTAGTTGCTTCAGCTTTTTGTACAAATACGTGGAGTTGTTTCCGCAGAACACAAAAACATGGATTGGTTGTTTATTTACGTCCCACTGCCACCGATAAGTGACCAAAATGTTACGCATGTTTTATCTTTCTCCCTCTCATCTCTCGGGCATGTTTCCCAATGCCCAGACTCTCCCCGATTTAACTTCACCGCTGCGTGATTCAGGCCTACCGCCACCGAATCGAGGCCGCCAGCAAACAAATGAACTTACCTTCAGCCGGAGTCACGCAAATCGAGTTATAGCTTGTTGTCGCCGCCGCCAGAAACTTGTTGTGGCCGCCTCAACCAACTTCGTCGTGGGTGAGGCGGCGTGCGACGTAGTGACGGCGACAGCAAGCTCCTGGCGGTGGCGGCAGCGAGCTACAACACGATTTGCGCGGCGGCGAGAACGAATCGGACAAGTTTAACTTCAACTGAAGGTACGTCGACTCGTTCGCCGGAGTCCATGATTCAGTAGCGACAAATGTAAATCACGTTGCGATGAAGTCAAATCAGTAGCAGTCGGATGTAAATTACGGCGCTCCGTGTTCTTTATGTTTGTGTACCAAAAGCTAGAGCAGCTTGCAGTTAACTTTTCAAATCCGTCTCCTCTCTTAAGTGCGTTTCAAGATTTCTAATTACCCGGTGTTTGGGAACGTCACGGCAATGCCGGGTGGTTCAGCGCCGCCGCCATAGCCATCCTCACCGTCGTGGCCAGGCCGACTCCACCGCCAGGAAATACTTCGCCACGGGCCAGATGGATTTCCAGCCAAAGATTTAAGCGATCACGCGGTGCGTCTCAGTGTGCTCTGCATTTTTATATTTCACAAATTCAACTTCACGTAGTTATACTAAAAGCTGGAGCAGCTCCAACTTCTCAAAACCGTGGAGCTAAGGGGGGGACACCTGAGCACACCCCGTTTTTCGTATGCATTTGATCTGTGACTTGGAACGGCTGGCACAGAACACAGATGTACATCGTACAACATAATGTAAGACTTGCTTTTGTCTGGCTGTGTGGGTACTGGGTTCACGAACTTGCAGAACGGTGGAGACAATTTGCTGTGGTTTTTTCTTCATGTCCAGTACCAGAATACTGCTCCAGAATCTTGAATTTATTACTAGATTAAACTGTCGTCACACATTCATTGGCCATCATATCACAGCCTTCAGATTCAAGGATGAATGAATGAAAGAGACTAACTGCTTCACATCTGGAATCATCGAGGCTATGTTGCCCCCGTAAGTCATAAATTCATTACTGATGCCAACACTGACGACCAGGGGATTCTGAAGACTGAAGCTGAGAAGCTTATGAGGATTGAGGAAGGCTATGACCTTGGTCCAAGTCCAGCATGCCACTACTGATGATGAACGTGGTGTCCTGGTGATTTCTGGAGCATAATGAAGGAAGAGATCCATGCAGGTCTATGTGTTGTCTTTATTTTTGTTTGGCCTACATATGGTGTTATTGGCTGCTTAAACTTGTAGACAGGTGATGCAGTGCCATCACGAAGCTTGCTGTCGAGATAAGTCTAGCTTCTAGTAGTAAGTAACAGGGTTCATGATGGTTCCCGAACTAGCTTTTCCTCCCTCTTTTGCTATTGTGCGACTGGCTATTACTGTTCTCAGTAATGGAAAAGGCTGGTTCGAACAAAACTGTCAAAACTCCAACTCACTCAAATCTGAGACCATCCTAGTCGATAACAAGCATCCGATTATGTAATAGGCTAAAAGCAGCAAATCTTTTGAACATATACCTGGGTTATTATGTCCATTGAGGGGGTTGGCTCAAACCAAACGCAGCAAACATGAGAACCCTTCTTCTTCAGCAGCAGCAGCCGTACCTCCTCCGCATAGATGCACTGCTCCACGAGGCTACTCAGAACCGAACCCTTGTCGGAACTTGATCCCATAGTATCCCTAAACATACATTTGAATTTCAAATGCCATCCCACAACTTATGAGAACATTACAATCTATGCTGGGTATGCGCTTACCTGTGGATGTTGGCGACCACGTCAGCCCAGGTGTCCATGACTGGAATCTTGGGTTGCTCCGCGCCGGTTTGTTTGAAACATATGTTCTTATTGCCTACATCAGTAACATAGGAACATGATGAAGATTAAAGAACAAGTCGGTATAATTTTTACCATTGACAAAGTAATTGTTGTAGTTCTGTTGAGTGGGGTTTGACAAAATTGTTTCCCAAATATAGGTTCAAATTTAGAAGGAAGGATTTAAAATTTTAATGGGATGTGAAAGGGGTTGGAGTAGGTCGTACTCGTAGATCATCCCGGTAGCAAAACCGTCGCAAAGACCGGGCCGGGAGGTGGGAGGCATCGGCGGCGACTGCGTCGGCGGAGTCAGGAAGGCTAGAGGAGGTGGAGTACTGGTCCGCCCTGGCACCCGGGAGGGGGAGTAGTGGCAGCGGCGCAGGTGCTCCGGTGAGAGGAAAACGAGTAACGGTCGGACGGAAGGCGGCGCGAAGGGGCTGGCGGCAGCGTTAGGAGAACCACGGCCCACGGGGATCGTGATGCGGGCTAGCGGCAGTGGTTTGAAGATAGGGCCGGCCGTAACTGGCCACGTCGAGCCTGCTGGCTAAACATTCGGCGATTTTTAAAAAAATAACTCTTTGTAGAAAAAATGCACGAAATGACTCTCCGACCAAACTATTTCACGCCTCTAAATCTTTTGTCTGGCTCTCTTGTGAAGGGTCTGGCTCTCTTGTGAAGGGCGTCACACCTGTCTATGTGACGCCCGTGGAAGCGGCGCCACACATTGTTGGCTGGCAGGCTCGAGCCGCCACATGACAAAATGTGTGGCGTTCTTACGAAGGGTGTCACACAGAAGGGTGTGACGTCCTTGTGAAGGGAGCCACACACAAAAGTTAGAAGCGTGAAATAATTTAGCTAGAACACTCAGAAGATTTATTTTTGTGTAAATCGCCCTAAACATTCTGGAAGAAGCCTGATGAAAACGAGTCTTCACCTGCTGCCGTTGGCACCCACAGCCCGCCTGCCCATCCTCCAGGAAATGCCATCAAAATTCAGATTTGCAACAAAAAAACAAATATTGAGAGGGATATCAACTAAACTGACACATTGAACTAAATCCAAGAGTCCTTCAACTTAAGGAAACTTAAATTCTAAAAACTAAACAATATTTTTTGAAAGAGAGCAAAAACTTTGCCATATTCATTTATTAAGAAGTTTAAGGATTGTTACAAGACCAAGTCAAGCTCGATAACACAAGCAATCACTCTCGCGGCATGATTATTAAACCCAAGTGCTTCAAAAAGTAAACAATATGAGCTTCAAATTCATATGACCGGCAAGGAGATAGAGCGCCCTAAGAGCTCATGGCTTCCTCGCCGGTTGGATCCACACTTAACTGTGTTATTTACTAGTCCGCACGTAAATATAAGAGAATTTCTTAAAAGACAGAAACTTCAACCGTCTCATGAAATGGCTCATGGATGACATGATTGGGGTATGATCATAGAAAATGTTTACGAACAGAAATGTTAGCACGTAGAGATGAAATGCGTTTGGCTTTCTCCAAGGGCTAATCCTATTTTACGTAGCCTGCTCATGGATGACATGGTTAGGATATGATGATAGAAACTATTCCCTTCGAGTGAACCAGCCTATCTTTCTTGGGTTGGAGACATACGTAATGATTGGATGCGGAGATATTTTTGGTTGTAAATTCTAATCTAGCAGATCCTATTCTTTATCTACATGGCCTAGATTGACAGACAATAATAATATCTTGGTGGGGAAAAAAGGAGCATCAGTCTCACTCCCAGCTGGAGGTCGTATGTGGCCTCCACAAAAAGGATAGACTGGAACTTGCACAATAAAAAATTCCGGTGTTTCTACTATTCTCAAGGCACTTTTTCGAGGTTGATTTTCAAACCTTAGATGCACATGCATGCACGTATACATCCTCTATGTCCATGATTTTGTTTTGTAGTTTAGATTTAGATATATTTACGATCTACAACTCCACCGTGGTCTGCCTCATGAGCAATCTTGTGATATTACGCAGCCAAAAACCGCAAGACACGCTGTGGGTTTTTTAGAAGGCTTATGACAAGGTTAAGTGATCTTTTTTGCAGGAAGTTTTACGAATGAAGGGTTTTGACCGGTGTTGGTGTGATAGAATTAAACATTATGTTGAACGCGGCAGTGTGGAAATTAGGTTAACGATGATACTAGCCATAATTTTCAAACTAGAAAGAGGTTGCGCCAAGGTGATCATCTATCGCCGATTCTTTTCAATATAGTAGCTGATATGTTGGCTATTCTTATTGCTCGTGCTAAAGAAGTGGGACAAGTGGGAAGCTTGATTCCTCATCTGGTAGATGGTGGAGTTTCTATACTTCAGTATGCTGCTAATGATACAATACTATTTATGGAACATGATACCGATAAGACGGTTAATATGAAGTTGATCTTTTGTATTTTTGAGCAACTTTTGGGGCTGAAAATTAATTTTCATGAGAGCAAACTTTTTTGCTTTGGCAAAGCAAAAGAGATGGAGCATCAATATAAGAAATGTTTTGGATGCGAATTTGAAGCTTTACCTTTTAGGTATTTGGGTATACCCATTCATCATAGAACCCTTCGTAATGCGGAATGGAATCCTGTGGAGTGTCGATTTGTGTCGAAGCTCGGATCCTGGCGTTGTAAAATGCTATCGTATGGTGATAGGTTGGTTCTTATAAATTTGGTTTTAACTAGCTTACCTATGTTCATGCTCTCCTTTTTGGAGATTCCAAAAGGTGTTAGGAAAATATTACATTACTATTGCTCGAATTTCTTTTAGCAATCAAATGAGAGTAAGAGGAAATATAGATTATCAAAGTGGAATATTGTTTGTAGGCCAAAGGATCAAGTGGTCTTGGGATTGAAGTGCTTGAGTTAAAAAATAGATGTTTACTTAGCAAATGGTTGTTTAAGCTCCTAAATGAGGACGGTTTGTGGCATTTGTTTCTTGATTGTCTTTTTTATAACTTATCTGGCGTATGGTTTATTTTGCTTACAGTATCCCACCCACATCTAATATTACTAATATGTTTGGTAATTGGTTGAATGGAGTGCGAAAAATTGACAAAGATAGAATTCGAATTTAACTCTTTGTTGGTCAATCTGGAGAAGTAGAAATGATATAATATTTAACAAATAAAAGGGTACCAATTGCTTGCAGGTTATATGGTGAGCTACACATTGGTTCAGCTTTGGGCATTCGTGCTTCCGCAGGACCAACGGGAGGATATGGTTATTGGATGCAACCGACTGCTGATAGTTGCTCAGGACTTCTTTTTTCAGGCTACTGGATGGTGCTATATTAGTACACTAGATAATGGATAGTCTATTCATATGTTTTGTTTTTATATGGTTGATTCATGTATCAACCTTATTTTCTCCTTGATTGTAAAACACTGAACTTTTTGCTACCCAAACTTTGACATAAATGAAATCCGCATGCATGACTGATGCAGAAGATGGTGTTTGCTCCCATATCGAAAAAAAAAATCGCCTAAAAACCATCACCTGCCGACCTCGACATTTGCTGCGAGATCATTCTACCCTTCCTATGAAAATATATGAATATGCATATCTTTTCTTTCACGCCATTAATTCTGTAAAGATCAGCAAATCCATAAGTAGCTTGGGCTGCTTGGCCATGTCGTTGGTTGCTTAATCTTGATGATTAAGTTCATCTCATTTCAATCGTGTCATACCTTCCAACAGAGCAAACACCACAAGCCACACCTTGTCCGGCGGGGCTTATCTCCAACCATCTTAGTCAAAATAGCGTATGCACGCGCGACCGCCTCCGAGCTATCGAGAATCACCGAGGCCCGGCTAGCTGCTGCAAGCCTGCAAGAGTGCGAAGAACCTGGATCACCAAGCCGCCGCAGAAAGAAACACGTTTCGGATGGTTAAGCTACAAGCAAAACATTTCATAGTACCCACAAGCAACGTTTCGCGTCCACATGAGCTGCTTTCGGATATTATCATCGTACTCTGCCATCACGTAGCAGCCTAGCTGCAGGGACTGGAACTTGGAAGAATCGAAGGTGCTAGTTAGGGTATGTTTGAATTGCTGCCAAACTATATTTTGCCGATTCTTTGGTTATGACTGAAAATTTGGTTCTTGTTTGAATAGTTGCAAACTTTTTGACTTGTCAATGCTCCACTATTAATTCGTAAATAAAAACCTCCACTATTAACTTTAGTTTTTTTTTTTGCCAATGTTGGTTAAATTTTGGTTAAGCTATTTCTTATCCACAAGTTAGCCTAGCCAAAATCTTGATAGGATAATCTTGGGCATAAACCAAACACACCCTTAGTTTTAACATGCATGAGTTATAACTTCGTTCAGATGTTAGTATTGGCAGGCTTAGCAGTGCATTCTGTGAAAATCACTCTGGCGTCTCGGAAGCCAAAACGGCAAACGGCCGAGAAGCCGATCATACCGTCATTGATGCATATTCTATCCTGGCTTTAACTGAACAGTCACATCGGCTGTCAAGCGGGCCCGAGGAGTCCTTCCTCACGAAGCGCCGTTCTGGGCCCAATTTATAGGGCCGACTATTTTATTGACCTCCAAAACCAACCGGACTAGCGATGGTGTGAGCCAAAAAAAAAAATTACGGCACTGTGTGGAATTTGCTAGTATCGAAGTCTCGATGATATCGATGCTTCTATGAAAACTTAAAATGGAGGACGAGCTATACACAAACCTTTATATGCGAATAGTCTAAATTCGTATATTAAAGTTCTAAAAAATCTGAAATAAAATTATAAAGATAGCCAATGATACTACAATGGTATAAAATGTCAATACAAACAACCTCATATTCTATGCTACAAAAAAATGGCCAATTTTATATTGAATAGTGCATATTTTAGCCAAATTTTATCAATATCGTGTGGCCTAAAATACAAATCAGTTTACACCACCATTGTAGCATGCATCATTGACTAACTCTAGAATTTTTGGTTTGGGTTTTTTGAAACTTTGAAATATAAATTTTAATTGTTTGAAAGTAAAGAGTTATACATAGCTCGGCCTCTGAAACACGGTAAACATTCACAAGTTCAGGCTCGGTGTTGGCGCGAGATGTAGTGGAGAGTTGGACGACAGTTTTGGGCGCGTTTGGTTGCTTGGGCCGATTTCCTGCATCACTGGCGCAGCGGGAAGGAGCCCCCTCTGCGTCCAAGATGGGCCATGGGCCATAAAATCCACGTTGTTTGGTGGCCTATACGGAAATTTTTTGGCCCCGTGGAGATTTGGGCTCTGGCCGTTTGGTAGGTCGGTTTTCAGGCCTTGTAGCAGCCCAGAACGTACGGCGCTCCTGCTATTTGGTTGCAACCCATAATCTGGTTCTGGTAACCTCTTCCCTTCCGTGGTGAGGTTACCAGCGATCAACAACAGAAGTAAGAACACAATCATAGACGACAGATAACTTAGCAGTGATCATAGACGATACAAGTTCACGACATAACATTTTGCAGACACGATCATAGTTCTGGACACGGCAGACAAGATCTGTCAACACCCGGATTTTTAAGTCCAGATGACTATTATGCCCTACCTCGCAATCCCAGGAATATTGTTTTTGCGAGACATAATAGATGGATATCACAGAACATCATTCATTACAACTCATAAATGTCTTACAACAAAAGGATCACATGATCCAGTCTCCTTACAACAATTGATCTAAGGATCAAATACAGCACATAATAGCGGAAGTACGTAGTAGAGGTCCATTTGCTCCATAGGCAACTGTTGACGTCAGGAGTAGTCCTAGTTGTCGTAAACGTCTTGCTGTCCTTCATTCTGGTACTGCTGCTCCTCTTCATAGTCTGGCCATTTGAATAGCCAGGGACACCGCCGTGAGTACTTTTAAAGTACTCGCAAACTAATACTAGTGGAAGTACCATCAATTTTATTAAGAGGGTGCTAAGCTCTAGGTTTATTTGCATAAAGCCAATTTTAGTTCACAAGCATTTAATAAAAGACTCTTCATAGGCTAACTAACTCAAGTGGGAACATTAGTGTCATTCCCACGACTCAGTTGTGATTCAAGTCAAGTCACCATTCAATTCATCATTTCTTTCCAAGAAAACATCTGACAACGGAACAGTATGGCCTTTCCAATCGTCCGTAACCGTGGATACGGCTATTCGAATAGGTTGACACTCTGCAGAGGTTGTACACTTGTGCCACAACTTTTGATTACATCCGTCAGGGATAACCCTGAATAATCGTAACTCAGTACGCGGATCATCAACCCTAACCTTTCACTTACATACCCTAGTATAGGCACCTCTCCCCATGAGCTTGGCCTCCCAGTGAAGACAAACCGTCAGCCTGGGAACTGCACAGGGCTTGGGCCGGACATTCACCTCATTTCACATCATTTCACTTTCAACGGAGGCAGCCTCGGCATAACCCCTATGACGCTTGTTTAGAGGGAACCCATACTAAGATACATAAACTTCCAGTTAAGCCCTACCCATAATCAGTTATTGTGGGGGTACTAAATAATTGGAAAGGTATCGCATCCAAACCCAACCATCAGTTTTTGTCAAATTCACCATGTCATCCAAGTCATATTAACCTTCAAAAATCTTTCAGTAGAATGACTCATCATTCCAAGGTTTTCAAAGTCATTTCAAAATCACAAGTTCCCATCTAGAGTAGCCAATTTTATTTGTAGCACTAGCAACTAATCATGAAGGGTGCTATCTAACTTATAAAGCTCTTAGGATAAATTTGATACTCTTGTAACACTCTATACTTAGACCAAAGTTAACTATAAAAGTAAGCTTTGATAATCAAAGTAAAAGCTTGTAAGGGTAAAAACTTGGGATTGGATAAAGTAAAAATGTAATGGTGCCTTGCTCTAGTAGAGCTTTTCACTTGCAAGAATATTAGCTTGCCTTGGTTGGGGTACTGATCAAAGTGGTCTTCTTCTTCCTGGAAGTAGACCTCCTCCTTCTGGTACTCCTCGGTACTAGCGTCTAAAAATGGATACGAGGTAACAATCACCAAACAAAGCTTAAGAGATAGACTAAAAAAAGCACACAAATGGGTTCACACAAGCTATTCTAGCATCACAATACTAGTAACATGTTGGTTGACTTTGTTTCCTTTTTAAGAAAAATAATTTCCTCTCATTACAAATATTGATTAGGGTTTCTATTTAGTTCCTTGAAGAAATAATTTCCTCTCATTGAATCTTGTTAAGATTTAATCTCCTAAAATAAATAATGTATGAACCCATGTTGACCAAGGTCAACAATTCATAATTATCATTTGGGAAAATGATTTAAATGAGGTAAAGTACCTCATGCAATTTAACACTACCATAATCATAATTTAATATCACCAAATAATTCAATATGAGATTATGTAGACCATGGTCACTACCTCATGTTGAGTTACTTGAGACAAGATTTAAATGAGGGAAAAACCTCTCATAAGATTTAATAAATAGTTTTGGATAATTTAAATGGACTAGGAATAGCCATATAGCCATTACTTATTCTAGCCCATGATCATATGAAGTAACTATGTCATATTTTTATATATTCAGATAGACAATATGAAATGTGAATTTTGAGAGTTGGAATCAACTCAAAAGCATTTTTTGTTGATTTTTAATAAAAGTTTGAAGTTTGAAAAGGCCCTGCCTTGTTATTTTTGTCACATTAATTCTACAACGAATCTAGTGTTGAGACCAGTGTAATTATTTAGGGAATTTCATAAGCTTCCCAAAAATATGAAATTCATCAAATTTGGTTTAGCCGATTTGATTCTGTTTGATTTTTAATAAGGCATCTGCAAGCAATTTGAAATAAAAGATTTAAACCGAATTTGAATTAACGGGCCACGCGGGAAAAGAAAATGGGCCAGGAGAGGGGAAAAGAACTGGGCCGGCCCAGCTACGCGTCCAGCGCGAGCAGGCCGCCTGACAAGGTGGGGCCTAGCGGTCAGTCTGTCTTAAAACCCGAAACGGTAAGATCAAACGCGGGCCGCACGATTAGAAGCAGATCCGACGGCGCTCGAGCGTCGTCGTCTCCGGCGAGAGACGGTTACTGGCGCGGCAAGGGTTTGGTCCGGTGGCTCACCTGAGCTCCGGCGAGGGGCGGCGACGAGGTAGGACGGGGTTGTCGACGACGGCGAGGTCAGCGGTGGTCGTGGGAGCGCCTGAGGTGGTCGCAATCGATGGCTTCGTCTGCGGCGGTTCTGTGGGCTCCGACGATGAATTGGCTCGCTACGGTGGTCAATGTGGATGGGAGAGGAGTGGAGGAGATCGAGAGGAAGATGGGGAGCGAGGTGGTGTGCTTGGATAGTTCAGGGAGGCCCTCCTTTTATAGGTGCGAGGAGGTCTGCGGGGGTGCGCGTCGGGTCGATCATGGTGACGGCGATTGGAGCGGCGAAGGGGCAAGGCGAGGACGTGGTGATGTTCAGCATGTCCTGGCGGTTCTCCTGGTGGTAATGGCGCAGCTGGGCAGTGCCTAACGCGGTCGGGCGCATCCGATGTTCTGCGCGGCCGAGGCGGGTTTTGGTTTCTTCTCCGGCGACGGCGGGCCACGGTCGGGGAAGAGAGGGTGTCTGGGGTGTCTTGGGTACTGTGGTGAGGCTCGGGGCAAACGCAGGGGTCCAGGCGAGGTCTTGGTCGACGGGGCGAGCGCGTGTCCTGGCGTGCCCGTGGGCGGCGTCCATGCCAACCCTGGCATTACTGGGCGTCGTGGGCACGGCGCGTTCCCGGCGCTGCGGTGTTCCTCTCCGACCAAGTCGAGCATAGGCATGTCCAGTAGAGCTAGGAGGAGCAGAGGGACAAGGTTGGCAAGGCTAGAAGAGAGGGGAGCTAGGATGGCATGGTGTGTGCATGGCATGGCCGGCATGGCAGTGTTTTTGCCAAAATGGTGGAGGCAGAGGGGGCAGCAATGCATGGCATGGCTAGAGGAGATGCTAGGGCACTATGTGTGACCATTGGGGAAACCAGGTTAGGCCAAACACTGTTTTAAATAGTGGTTTGTGTCTTGTTTGATTTCTGCCCACCAAGTGTTCGACACAATGGCCGCAAGAAGGAAAATTTCAAATTTTGAAATGAAATTCGGTGGAGTTGATTTGAATAATATTTGGCACACAATGGTGGTGGTGGTGTTCAAAGTTGAGTTGGTTTGTGAAATTTCAAAAAGTGTAAGATCTTGTTTTTGTTTCAATATTGCCACTTGGCTTGATGATAATTTGAAATTGGGAAAGAATTCGCAGGGGTGTGTTTTACCAAAGTTGTTCACCTTGATGAGGTCTTGGATGAGGTGCAAAGAGTTGACAAAGTTTAGTTTAGAAATCTCTTAATACCAGGGCTCAAAGTGGGTAAGATATTAAAAATGTCACATGTGACCATTATCGCATGTAACTTGTTTTTGATTTTTCTTTTGATTTGACTTTGGTTTCTTTGGTTCAAAAGTGTTTGTTATTGGTTTATTTAGGTTTCCCAACCCTTGGCACAATTCAAAATGGCCTTGGGTGAAGATTTGCCAAAAATGGCCATAGCCATATGTGAGGGTTTTTGTGATTTTCTAAATTCTTTCTTTTCTTCTTCTTTGTTCTTTTTTGTGATCTTCCAAGGATCAAAGGTAGGGTTTGAGGTTTTTCAAATCATCCAACAAAGTAGCACATGGCCTAGTTCATTATTTGCAAAAATAGCCATAGGCTTACATAGGCCTTTCTTTTTATTTTGTTTTTATCTTAGAGGGTGAAAAGAAGAGTGAGGTTTAGGGTTTAGAAACATATTCCAAAACACCTACATGCTTGAATACTTTGCATATTACTAAGATTAATAAAAGTTTTTGTTGGTTCCAAAATTTGGAAAATAGGGAAATTCATTTTCTCTTTGTTTTAAAATTTGGGATGTTACAAACCCTTCCCCCTTAAACAAATCTTGTCCCGAGATTTTAAGAAAAGTTAGGTTCCTAAGAGAGATTGGGAAAAGGGGTTAACATGAGACATACTTGGCATGGCATTGGGTGCTTCCTGAGCGTCGGTGGCACTCATGTGGTAGAGACGGCCGTTGCGGTTGTTCGGGTTCCTTCTAGCTGCGAAGCGGCGCTGTTGCTGAGCCGGTGCAGCGGTATTGGGGGCAGTCTTGGCAAGCTTTTTGGGGCACTCATTGGAGTAGTGACCCACAGTTCCACATTCATAGCAGGTTACCGTTGATTTGTCCTTTGGGGTGACGGGGATGGCATTGCTTCCAGTCCTCGGGCCAGTGTTGGTGTTGTTGTTACCATTGTTGGTGTTGCTGTTGTGGTTGTTGTTGTTGTAGCTGTTGTTGGTGTTGCCTCCGGGCTTCGGGGGACCTCCATTGTTGTTTGTGTAGTTTGGACGGTAATTCTGAGCAGGTGGCTTGTTGTGTCTTGGGGTAAATCCTCCAGATGAGTTGTTGCGGTACTTCTGGGCATTGTTGGGCCCATTCTGGTTCATCATCCTGCGCTTGCGGTTCTCGTTGGCTTGATGCAGCTTCCCTTCCATCTGTATGGCTGAGTCCACAAGGGCTTCCAAGTCAGCGAACGGAATGTTCACTAACACTGTTTGCATCTCATCGTGCAGTCCGTTCAGAAATCTCTCCTTTCTCTTCTCATTGGTGTCGGTCTCATCCGGGGCGTACCTTGACAGAGTGAGGAATCTGTCGCGGTATTCCACCATGGACATCCTTCCTTGTTTGAGTTCGCGGAACTCGTCTCTCATCTTCTTGATCAGTCCTTGGGGCACATGGTATTTGCTGAACTTGAGTTTGAAGTCTTCCCAAGTCATCATTTGTCCCGCATTCATTGCACGGGTGCTGGTCCACCAGGCCCTGGCTGGTCCTGCTAAGTAATGAGTGGCGAACAGGACTTTCTCTGCGGGCTTCGACTCCCGCAACCTCTAAGTTGTTCTCCATGGTTTGGAGCCAGTCATCTGCGTCAAGTGGCTCTTCGGTCTTGCTGAACATAGGAGGGTTGGTGTTCTGAAAGTTCTTCAGCTTTGACCCAGGGTGGTCATGGTTTCCGTGGCCTTGATTGTTCTGAGCTATCTGTTGCAGTGCAGCAATATTGGCTTGTCGTTCAGCTCTTTCTACTTCTCGGTCTGCCATCATCATCTGCAACATCTGCAGCATGGCGTCTTGGTTGGTACTGCGGGTTGGTGGGGCCATCTGAACATTTAGGTAGATGATAAGATAAGAGGAAAATTTCTATGGTTTGTTTGGTTTAAAGTTCAAGAAGTTCAAAAATTGAAAACTTGAGTAGTGTTGAGGGGGTAAAAAACAACAACACTTTTTCATTCATACCAAGCACCACATATTACAAACTAACACACCGTTGGTTTGAAGAACCATTCATTCATTCTACGATACAAGGGGATCCGGATACAAACTCACACCTACTCAGGTGCTTTAGTGATACTACTCTTCATCCGGAATGGTAAGTTCTTCGCCTTCATGGGTAATTTGCTTGGCGAAAGATGCGGGCGTTGTCCAACTCCTTGCGGGTCTTGTACAGCATGAAGTCCAGGTATGCCACATAGTGGTTCATCTCCGGATGCGGTGGCATGGTTATTGGTCTTCCCATGGGATCATGTCTTGGGTAGTAGAAAAAGTGAGTGTTCTTGATCTTGTTCACATTCTGTCCACACAGACGGGCAATTGCTTCTTGCATGGCTCTAGCTATTCCATCCTTCCAAGTGTTCCCCGTTACAGAAAACCAGATAGTTTCCCACGTTGGGGCTCCAAGCTTTCCTCTCAGATCTGCAGTAACTTCCCACCGGGGTTGTCCTCCCGACTGATTATTGAGCGGTACCCCAAAGAACTCGGGGTACGGGCGTCCTAGGTATTCAACTAGTTGCTTCAAATCCTTCTCGAACATTAAGTTTCCTCCGTGGCCAAGCTGATAGGACTTGCAGGTGTACTCCATCTATGAAGAATTAGGATGAGTAAGTTAGAGAAGTGAGCAGTGTGTCAAAATTTTATGTAGTAGTATAAGGAAACATAGAGCATGTGTTTCTCATTTTGAAAAGATCTCAAGGATATGAGTGAGAATAAGTTTTCATAAATATTCAATTCATTTGTTTTGAAACTAAGTTTTCCAGACGTCAATTCTAACTAGGGTCTCCTAAGGTCAAACAATGGCTCTGATACCAACTTGTCAACACCCGGATTTTTAAGTCCAGATGTCTATTATGTCTCGCAAAAACAATATTCATGGGATTGCGAGGTAGGGCATAATAGGCATCTGGACTTAAAAATCCGGGTGTTGACAAGATCATAGTTCAACACAGTAGACACGACCAACAACTAGACACGATATGGTACTAGGTTAGCTTCAGACATGGTGCTCGGAGACGACGTACCTGGTGGCATCGCCATGATAAGGGCACCTTCTCACCACCTTAGTGCAGGTGTGGTCGAAGATGACTGATACGTCTCCGACGTATCGATAATTTCTTATGTTCCATGCCACATTATTGATGATATCTACATGTTTTATGCATACTTTATGTCATATTTATGCGTTTTCCGGAACTAACCTATTGACGAGATGCCGAAGGGCCGCTTCCCGTTTTCTCGCTGTTTTTGGTTCCGTAAATCCTAGTAAGGAAATATTCTCGAATCGGACGAAATCAACGCCCAGCATCCTATTTTTCCACGAAGCTTCCGAACACCCGAGAGCCGCGCAGGAGGGCCCTGTGGGCCCCAGACGACAGCCCGGCGCGGCCAGAGGGGGGGCCGCGCCCCCCTAGCGTGTCACCGCCTCGTTGACCTTCTGACGCCGCCTCTTCGCCTATAAAAAGGTCCCTGACCTAAAACCTCGAGACGAAAAAGCCACGGTACGAGAAACCTTCCGCAGCCGCCGCCATCGCGAAGCCAAGATCCGGGGGACAGGAGTCTCTATTCCGGCACGCCGCCGGACGGGGAAGTGCCCCCGAAGGCTCCTCCATCGACACCACCGCCATCTTCATCAACGCTGCTGTCTCCCATGAGGAGGGAGTAGTTCTCCATCGAGGCTCGGGGCTGTACCGGTAGCTATGTGGTTAATCTCTCTCCTATGTACTTCAATACAATAATCTCATGAGCTGCCTTACATGATTGAGATTCATATGATGATGCTTGTAATCTAGATGTCATTATGCTAGTCAAGTGGGTTTTACTTATGTGATCTCTCGGAGACTCCTTGTCCCACGTGTGTAAAGGTGACAAGTGTGTGCACCGTGTGGGTCTCTTAGGCTATATTTCACGTAATACTTATTCACCGTTATGAATGGCGTAGTGAAGTGCTTATTTATATCTCTTTATGATTGCAATGTGTTTTGTATCACAATTTATCCGTGTGCTACTCTAGTGATGTTATTAAAGTAGTTTATTCCTCCCGCACGGTGTAATGGTGACAGTGTGTGCATCCGTGTTAGTACTTGGCGTAGGCTATGATTATGATCTCGTTGTAGATTATGAAGTTAACTATTGCTATGATGGTATTGATGTGATCTATTCCTCCTACATAGTGTGAAGGTGACAAGTGTGCATGCTATGTTAGTACTTGGTTTAGTTGTGTTGATCTCGTCATGCACTTTAAGGTTATTTAAATATGAACATTGAATATTGTGGAGCTTGTTAACTCCGGCATTGAGGGTTCGTGTAATCCTACGCAATTAGTGGTGTTCATCATCCAACAAGAGAGTGTAGAGTATGCATTTATCTATTCTCGTTATGTGATCAAAGTTGAGAGTGTCCACTAGTGAAAGTCTAATCCCTAGGCCTTGTTCCTAAATATCGCTATCGCTGCTTGTTTATCGCTTTTATCGCGTTACTACTCGCTGCGTTACTACCGCTTGTTTACTCGTCCCGGGCAAAGCACTTTTCTCGTGCCGTTGCCACTCGCTCATACTTATTTATACCACCTGTATTTCACTATCTCTTCGCCGAACTAGTGCACCTATTAGGTGTGTTGGGGACACAAGAGACTTCTTGCTTTGTGGTTGCAGTGGTTGCATGAGAGGGATATCTTTGACCTCTTCCTCCCCGAGATCGATAAACCTTGGGTGATCCACTTAAGGGAAACTTGCTGCAGTTCTACAAACCTCTCGCTCTTGGAGGCCCAACACTGTCTACAAGAATAGAAGCTCCCGTAGACATCAAGCTATTTTCTCGGCGCCGTTGCCGGGGAGGAAAGGTAAAAGGTACTCACACTCCGGATCTCGGCTACTAAGCTATTTTCGCCGTTGTAAGTACTCGAAGCTATTTCCTTTAGATCCTGTAATTGCATCTTTTTGTTTCTTGTTTACACTAGTTTGGCATAATGGACAACAATGAGCTTCTTATTCTATTTCCTGATTTAAGACATGGATGGTTTGATGCGAAAATTAAAAAACCTATGG
Source organism: Lolium rigidum (assembly GCF_022539505.1). NCBI lineage: Eukaryota > Viridiplantae > Streptophyta > Magnoliopsida > Poales > Poaceae > Lolium > Lolium rigidum. Next base: position 245,537,840 of record NC_061511.1, read on the forward strand.
AACATATTAGTATGAACGCTTTGAACACCATTGTTGCTAATGATATGGAAAATTCTAAGCTTGGGGAAGCTGGCTTTGATGAGCATGATATTTTTAGTCCCCCAAGCATTGAGGAGAAAATTTTCTTTGATGATACTTTGCCTCCTATTTATGATGATTATAATGATAGTGGTCTTTTGGTTCCACCTACTATGGAGAGTAAATTTTGTTGTGATTATACTATGCCTCCTACACTTGATGAGAATAATAATGATAGCTACTTTGTTGAATTTGCTCCCGCTATTACTAATAAAATTAATTATGCCTATGTGGAGAGTAATAATTTTATGCATGAGACTCATGATAAGAATGCTTTATGTAATAGTTATATTGTTGAGTTTGCTCATGATGCTACTGAAAGTTATTATGAGAGAGGAAAATATGGTTGTAGAAATTTTCATGTTACTAAAACACCTCTCTATGTGCTAAAAATTTTGAAGCTACACTTGTTTTATCTTCCTATGCTTGTCACTTTGCTCTTCATGAACTTGTTTATTTACAAAACTCCTATGCATAGGAAGCATGTTAGACTTAAATGTGTTTTGAATTTGCCTCTTGATGCTCTCTTTTGCTTCAAATACTATTTCTTGCGAGTGCATCATTAAAACCGTTGAGCCCATCTTAATGGCTATAAAGAAAGAACTTCTTGGGAGATAACCCATGTGCTTATTTTGCTACAGTAATTTTATTTTGTATTTGTGTCTTGGAAGTTGTTACTACTGTAGCAACCTCTCCTTATCTTAGTTTTGTGCATTTTTGTGCCAAGTAAAGTCTTTGATAGTAAGGTTCATACTAGATTTGGATTGCCGCTGCAAGACATGCATTTCTTTGTCGTCACGAATTTCGACCTGCCTCTCTGTAGGTAGCTCAGAAAAATATGCCAATTTACGTGAGTGATCCTCAGATATGTACGCAACTTTCATTCAATTTTAGCATTTTCATTTGAGCAAGTCTGGTGCCTTGATAAAATCCATCTTTACGGACTGTTCTATTTTGACAGATTCTGCCTTTTATTTCGCATTGCCTCTTTTGCTATGTTGGATGAATTTCTTTGATCCATTAATGTCCAAGTAGCTTTATGCAATGTCCAGAAGTGTTAAGAATGATTGTGTCACCTCTGAACATGTTAATTTTTATTGTGCACTAACCCTCTAATGAGTTGTTTCGAGTTTGGTGTGGAGGAAGTTTTCAAGGGTCAAGAGAGGAGGATGATATACTATGATCAAGAAGAGTGAAGAGTCTAAGCTTGGGGATGCCCCCATGGTTCATCCCTGCATATTTCAAGAAGACTCAAGCATCTAAGCTTGGGGATGCCCAAGGCATACCCTTCTTCATCGACAACTTATCAGGTCACTTCTCTTGAAACTATATTTTTATTCGGTCACATCTTATGTACTTTACTTGGAGCGTATGTTTGTTTTTGTTTTTGTTTTTGTTTGAATAAATGCTTGTGTGGGAGAGAGACACGCTCCGCTGGTTCATATGAACACATGTGTTCTTAGCTTTTAATGTTCATGGCGAAGGTTGAAACTGCTTCGTTAATTGTTATATGGTTGGAAACGGAAAATGCTACATGTAGTAATTGGTAAAATGTCTTGGATAATGTGATACTTGGCAATTTTTGTGCTCATGCTTAAGCTCTTGCATCATATACTTTGCACCTATTAATGAAGAAATACATAGAGCTTGCTAAAATTTGGTTTGCATATTTGGTCTCTCTAAAGTCTAGATAATTTCTAGTATTGAGTTTTGAACAACAAGGAAGACGGTGTAGAGTCTTATAATGTTTACAATATGTCTTTTATGTGAGTTTTGTCTGCACCGGTTCATCCTTGTGTTTGTTTCAAATAGCCTTGCTAGCCTAAGCCTTGTATCGAGAGGGAATACTTCTCATGCATCCAAAATCCTTGAGCCAACCACTATGCCATTTGAGTCCACCATACCTACCTACTACATGGTATTTCTCCGCCGTTCCAAAGTAAATTGCTTGAGTGCTACCTTTAAAATTTCCATCATTTGCCTCTACAATATATAGCTCATGGGACAAAATAGCTTAAAAACTATTGTGGTATTGAATATGTACTTATGCACTTTATCTCTTATTAAGTTGCTTGTTGTGCGATAACCATGTTTCTGGGGACGCCATCAACTACTCTTTGTTGAATAGCATGTGAGTTGCTATGCATGTCCGTCTTGTCTGAAGTAAGGGAGATCTACCACTTTATTGGTTAGAGCATGCATATTGTTAGAGAAGAACATTGGGCCGCTAACTAAAGCCATGAATCATGGTGGAAGTTTCAGTTTTGGACATATATCCTCAATCTCATATGAGAACACTAATTGTTGCTACATGCTTATGCATTAAAGAGGAGTCCATTATCTCGTTGTCTATGTTGTCCCGGTATGGATGTCTAAGTTGAGAATAATCAAAAACGAGAAATCCAAAATGCGAGCTTTCTCCTTAGACCTTTGTACAAGCGGCATAGAGGTACCCCTTTGTGACACTTGGTTAAAACATGTGTATTGCGATGATCCCGTAGTCCAAGCTAATTAGGACAAGGTGCGGGCACTATTAGTATACTATGCATGAGGCCTGCAACTTGTAAGATATAATTTACATGATACATATGCTTTATTACTACCGTTGACAAAATTGTTTCATGTTTTCAAAACCAAAGCTCTAGCACAAATATAGCAATCGATGCTTTCCTCTTTGAAGGACCTTTCTTTTACTTTTATGTTGAGTCAGTTCACCTATTTCTCTCACCCTCAAGAAGCAAACACTTGTGTGAACTGTGCATTGATTCCTACATACTTGCATATTGCACTTGTTATATTACTTTACATTGACAATTATCCATGAGATATACATGTTACAAGTTGAAAGCAATCGCTGAAACTTAATCTTCCTTTATGTTGCTTCAATACCTTTACTATGAGTTTATTGCTTAATGAGTTAACTCTTATGCAAGACTTATTGATGCTTGTCTTGAAGTACTATTCATGAAAAGTCTTTGCTTTATGATTCATTTGTTTACTCATGTCATTACCATTGTTTTGATCGCTGCATCCATTACATATGCTTACAATAGTATGATCAAGGTTATGATGGCATGTCACTCCGTAAATTATCTTTGTTATCGTTTACCTGCTCGGGACGAGCAGAACTAAGCTTGGGGATGCCGATACGTCTCCGACGTATCAATAATTTCTTATGTTCCATGCCACATTATTGATGATATCTACATGTTTTATTCATACTTTATGTCATATTTATGCGTTTTCCGGAACTAACCTATTGACGAGATGCCGAAGGGCCGGCTCTCGTTTTCTCGCTGTTTTTGGTTCCGTAAATCCTAGTAAGGAAATATTCTCCGAATCGGACGAAATCAACGCCCAAGCATCCTATTTTTCCACGAAGCTTCCGTAACACCCGAGAGCCACCGGAGGAGGCCCCGTGGGCCCCGGACGATAGCCCGGCGCGGCCTAGGGGGGCCGCGCCCCCCTAGCGTGTCACCGCCTCGTTGACCTTCTGACGCCGCCTCTTCGCCTATAAAAAGGTCCCTGACCTAAAACCTCGAGACGAAAAAGCCACGGTACGAGAAACCTTCCAGAGCCGCCGCCATCGCGAAGCCAAGATCTGGGGGACAGGAGTCTCTGTTCCGGCACGCCGCCGGGACGGGAAGTGCCCCTGGAAGGCTCCTCCATCGACACCACCGCCATCTTCATCAAGGCTGCTGTCTCCCATGAGGAGGGAGTAGTTCTCCATCGAGGCTCGGGGCCGTACCGGTAGCTATGTGGTTAATCTCTCTCCTATGTACTTCAATACAATAATCTCATGAGCTGCCTTACATGATTGAGATTCATATGATGATGCTTGTAATCTAGATGTCATTATGCTAGTCAAGTGGGTTTTACTTATGTGATCTCCGGAGACTCCTTGTCCCACGTGTGTAAAGGTGACAAGTGTGTGCACCGTGTGGGTCTCTTAGGCTATATTTCACGGAATCACTTATTCACCGTTATGAATGGCGTAGTGAAGTGCTTATTTATATCTCTTTATGATTGCAATGTGTTTTGTATCACAATTTATCCGTGTGCTACTCTAGTGATGTTATTAAAGTAGTTTATTCCTCCCGCACGGTGTAATGGTGACAGTGTGTGCATCCGTGTTAGTACTTGGCGTAGGCTATGATTATGATCTCTTGTAGATTATGAAGTTAACTATTGCTATGATGGTATTGATGTGATCTATTCCTCCTACATAGTGTGAAGGTGACAAGTGTGCATGCTATGTTAGTACTTGGTTTAGTTGTGTTGATCTGTCATGCACTCTAAGGTTATTTAAATATGAACATTGAATATTGTGGAGCTTGTTAATTCCGGCATTGAGGGTTCGTGTAGTCCTACGTAATTAGTGGTGTTCATCATCCAACAAGAGAGTGTAGAGTATGCATTTATCTATTCTGTTATGTGATCAAAGTTGAGAGTGTCCACTAGTGAAAGTCTAATCCCTAGGCCTTGTTCCTAAATATCGCTATCGCTGCTTGTTTACTCGCTTTACTATGTTACTACCGTCGCGTTACTACCGCTTGTTTATCGTCCCGGGCAAAGCACTTTTCTCGGTGCCGTTGCCACCGCTCATACTTATTTATACCACCTGTATTTTACTATCTCTTCGCCGAACTAGTGCACCTATTAGGTGTGTTGGGGACATAAGAGACTTCTTGCTTTGTGGTTGCAGTGGTTGCATGAGAGGGATATCTTTGACCTCTTCCTCCCTGAGATCGATAAACCTTGGGTGATCCACTTAAGGGAAACTTGCTGCTGTTCTACAAACCTCTGCTCTTGGAGGCCCAACACTGTCTACAAGAATAGAAGCTCCCGTAGACATCAATGACCACACTGTACTCCAAGGAGGACACCCTTCTGAAGGTGACGAACCGGCCTACATTGAGCTGATGGGCGACGGTGAAGGCCGTCCATCCCTGGTCGATGAATGTGTCATCGCCTTCTCTCCTCGTAGCCATCCTCCAGTTGCATCTGGTGTTGGTGGTGACGATGATGTTGGAAGGGATTTCTCCGAACCACTTGACGAAAGCTTTAGGGATCATAAGGCGGCCGAAGGTGGGCTTGAAGATGATTTTGAGGAAGTGGTCCGGCCCTGGCTCGTCGTGGAAGTGGCCGACCTTAGCCGGCCTTCCATGACGCTTCTTCGCCGGTCCCTCGCCGGGAACCTCAGCAGGTGACCCAAGCATGATCTTCTCAGTCTGCCAGAAGAACACAAGCAATCTGAGGTATGCGTGCTCACAAGTAGTGTAGATGAAAATGGACATTGATAACATTAGTAAGGCCTCATACATTTGCTCACACGGCAGGCATAGGGAGTGGCCACAAACTAAGTGTAGTGTGCTACGATAGTGGCACACATGACTAAGTTTGAGGCCACCACCTAGCCTTCCATTGTTCCTTTGTTGAATCATTGGCCAATGCACCAGACATACCAAAACGAGGCCTCATATGTAGGATCACACGGTAGGCAGAGGGACTGTCCCCAAACTAAGTCTAGTGTGCCAGTAATATGGCACACATGACTAAGTTTGAGGGCAGCACCATGCATGTCGTTGTGCCATAGTTGAATCATTGGTCAATGCAGAACTGAAGAAGCAGAAACATGCAAAGCAGGACATGAGAGGCCTTATACAATGAGGACATATGTAGGAGATGTTTGAACAGAACCAATGGCTTGATCATGTTAAGTCATGCCATATGTTCTCATCAATCATCTCCTCATACTATGGTCCCAGGTTATAATTATTGGCCTAGTTCAATCAAGAAACAACACAATTGGCACTTCAAATTGAGTACATTACGAGTGGTACTTAGGGTACATTACAAATTGTATTTGGGCCACATTACAAATTCTCATACAAGCACATCTACATCACATTCATCACTCGTCACAAGTAGCACCGATCCTCTTGAGCTTGTCCTTGATTGCAAAGTTCACTTGAAGCAGATCGTATATGTCATACTCTAGCTTTCTCTTCTCGGCCTCCAAAGCCTCGTTTTTCTGTCTCCCATTCATGTTTCTTTGCCCTCATCACTTGTGCTTGTGTTCGCTGCATATTCTTGAGCATTGCAATTTTCTTCTTCAAGTCCTCCCACTCCTCTTCCGTCTGAACAAACTAGCGCGACTCAGCTCAACTTTTCGCACAACAATGACAACATGGTAAACCTGAACACACAAAAACCTTCGCCTCTATGCATGCACAGTAAGATCTACCAATTTCAGCAATCGAAAGGCCGGTCTAGGAAGGATCTACCGCAATCCAACACTATAGTAACAGATCTAAGCAAATCGAGACCGTGAAATGCAAGAACTGGACGAGAACAACAAGAAATGGGGACGAACACCTTGCAAAACGTCAATCTGACCGCTATCCTAACGAAAACCCTAGCAGATCTAATGTGCATGTCGTCGGAAATGCTCGAGAATGGCATGTTCTGCCAGAACGAGTACGAAGGTGAGAAGGAGAGGTCGTTACCGCCATTATTCCGGCTGAGGACGAGCTCGAGGTCGCGGGCGAAGACGAGATGCCGATGAATACTGCGGAGCAGATTGCGGCCGATGTCGAGGTCCTGGTCGCCGACGTCTCCTCCTCCGGTAGCGGTGCTCCTCCTCGCGTCCGTGCGGCGGGTTGGTCGGCGGGAGGGGAACCGCCAGGTGATGTGACAGTTTGGGGGAGGTGATGCGTGTAGTTGACACGTCCGTTGGGAACCCCAAGAGGAAGGTGTGATGCGCACAGTAGCAAGTTTCCCTCAGTAAGAAACCAAGGTTTAATCGAACCAGTAGGAGTCAAGAAGCACGTTGAAGGTTGATGGCGGAGGAGTGTAGTGCGGCGCAACACCAGGGATTCCGGCGCCAACGTGGAACCCGCACAACACAATCACGGAACTTTGCCCCAACGTAACAGACGAGGTTGTCAATCTCACCGGCTTGCTGTAAACAAAGGATTAGATGTATAGTGTGGATGATGATGTTTGTTTGCGAAGAACAGGAAAGAACAATTGCAGTAGATTGTATTTCAGATGTAAAGAATAGGACCGGGGTCCACAGTTCACTAGCGGTGTCTCTCCCATAAGATAGCAGATGTTGGGTGAACAAATTACAGCTTGGGCAATTGACAAATAAAGAAGGCATAACAATGCACATACATATATCATGATGAGTACTATGAGATTTAATCAGGGCATTACGACAAAGTACATAGACCGCTATCCAAGCATGCATCTATGCCTAAAAAGTCCACCTTCAGAGTTATCATCCGAACCCCTCCAAGCATTAAGTTGTAAACAACAGACAATTGCATTAAGTATGGTGCGTAATGTAATCAACACAAATATCCTTAGACAAAGCATCGATGTTTTATCCCTAGTGGCAACAAGCACATCCACAACCTTAGAACTTTCCGTCACTCGTCCCAGCATTTAATGGAGGCATGAACCCACTATCGAGCATAAATACTCCCTCTTGGAGTCACAAGTATCAACTTGGCCGTAGCCTCTACTAGCAACGGAGAGCATGCAAGAACATAAATAACATATATGATAGATTGATAATCAACTTGACATAGTATTCAATATTCATCGGATCCCAACAAACACAACATGAAGGATTACAAATAGATGATCTTGATCATGATAGGCAGCTCACAAGATCTAACATGATAGCACAATGAGGAGAAGACGACCATCTAGCTACCGCTATGGACCCATAGTCCAGGGGTGAACTACTCACACATCGATCCGGAGGCGATCATGGCGATGAAGAGACCTCCGGGAGATGATTCCCCTCTCCGGCAGCGGTGCCGGAGGCGATCTCCCGAATCCCCCGAGATGGGATTGGCGGCGGCGGCGTCTCCGGAAGGTTTTCCGTATCGTGGCTCTCGGCACCGGGGGTTTCACGACGGAGGCTTTAAGTAGGCGGAAGGGCAGGTCAAGAGGCGCCACGGGGGCCCCACACAGCAGGGCCGCGCGGCCCTCGCCGGCCGCGCCGCCCTAGTTGTGGCGGCGCCTCGTGGCCCCACTTCGTCTCTCCCTCGGACTTCCGGAAGCTTCGTGCAAAAATAGGACCCCGGGCGTTGATTTCGTCCAATTCCGAGAATATTTCCTTACTAGGATTTCTGAAACCAAAAACAAGCAGAAAACAAAGAATCGGCTCTTCGGCATCTCGTCAATAGGTTAGTGCCGGAAAATGCATAAATAATGACATATAATGTGTATAAAACATGTGAGTATCATCATAAAAGTAGCATGGAACATAAGAAATTATAGATACGTTTGGGACGTATC
>NC_061511.1:245546333-245635148 GCF_022539505.1 Lolium rigidum
CTTGTTTTTGATTTTTCTTTTGATTTGACTTTGGTTTCTTTGGTTCAAAAGTGTTTGTTATTGGTTTATTTAGGTTTCCCAACCCTTGGCACAATTCAAAATGGCCTTGGGTGAAGATTTACAAAAATGGCCATAGCCATATGTGAGGGTTTTTGTGATTTTCTAAATTCTTTTCTTTTCTTCTTCTTTGTTCTTTTTTGTGATCTTCCAATGATCAAAGGTAGGGTTTGAGGTTTTTCAAATCATCCAACAAAGTAGCACATGGCCTAGTTCATTATTTGCAAAAATAGCCATAGGCTTACATAGTGCCTTTCTTTTTATTTTGTTTTTATCTTAGAGGGTGAAAAGAAGTAGGAGGTTTAGGTTTAGAAACATATTCCAAAACACCTACATGCTTGAATACTCTTGCATATTACTAAGATTAATAAAAGTTTTTGTTGGTTCCAAAATTTGGAAAATAGGGAAATTCATTTTCTCTTTGTTTTAAAATTTGGGATGTTACAAACCCTTTCCCCCTTGAAACAAATCTTGTCCCTGAGATTTTAAGAAAAGTTAGGTTCCTAAGAGAGATTGGGAAAAGCATAACATGAGACATACTTGGCATGGCATTGGGTGCTTCCCGAGCTGTCGGTGGCACTCATGTGGTAGACGGCCGCTGCTGTTAGCTGGTCTCCTTCTAGTCGTGCGAAGCTGCGCCGTTGCCGAGCCGTGCAGCGGTATTGGGGGCAGCCTTTGGCAAGCTTTTGGGGCACCTATTGGAGTAGTGACCCACGGGGCCCACATTCATAGCAGGTTACCGTTGATTTGTCCTTTGGGGTGACTGGTGATGGCATTGCTTCTGGGCCTCGGCCAGCGTTGTTGGTGTTGTTGTTACCATTGTTGGTGTTGCCATGTGGTTGTTGTTGTTGTAGCGTCGTTGTTGGTGTTGCCTCCTGGCTTCGGGGACCTCCATTGTTGTTTGTGTAGTTTGGACGGTAATTCTGAGCAAGGTGGCTTGTTGTGTCTTGGGGTAAATCCTCCGCATGAGTTGTTGCGTACTTCGGCATTGTTGGGCCCATTCTCGTTCATCATCCGCGCTGCGGTCTCTCGCTGGCTTGATGCAGCCTTCCTTCCATCCGTATGGCCGAGTCCACAAGGGCTTCCAAGCCAGCGAATCCGGAATGTTCACTAACACCGTTTGCATCTCATCGTGCGGCCCGTTCCGTAAATCTCTCCTTTCTCTTTCTCATTGGTGTCGGTCTCATCCGGGCGTACCTTTGACAGAGAGTGAGGAATCCGTCGCGGCATTCCACCATGGACATCCTTTCCTTGCTTGAGTTCGCTTGAACTCGTCTCTCATCTTCTTGATCAGTCCTTGGGGCAACATGGTATTTGCTGAACTTGAGTTTGAAGTCTTCCCAAGTCATCATTTGTCCCGCATTCATTGCATCGGTGTCGGTCCACCAGCCCCCGGCTCGGTCCTGGCGAAGTACGAGTGGCGAACAGACTTTCTCTCGCGGGCTTCGACTCCCGCAACCTCTAAGTTGTTCTCCATGGTTTGGAGCCAGCCATCTCGCTGTCAAGTGGTCTCTTCGGTTTTGCCGAACTATAGGAGGGTTGGTGTTCTGAAAGTTCTTGCCATTGAATCTAGTAGATCATGGTTTCCGTGGTCTGATTGCTCTCGAGCTATCCGTTGTAGTGCAAGCAATATTGGCTTGTCGCTCAGCTTCTTTCTACTTCTCGGTCTGCCATCATCATCGCAACATCTCAGCAGCATGGCGTCTTGGTTGGTACCGCGGGTTGGTGGGGCCATCTCGAACATTTAGGTAGATGATAAGATAAGAGGAAAATTTCTATGGTTTGTTTGGTTTAAAGTTCAAGAAGTTCAAAAATTGAAAACTTGAGTAGTGTTGAGGGGGTAAAAAACAACAACACTTTTTCATTCATACCAAGCACCACATATTACAAACTAACACACCGTTGGTTTGAAGAACCATTCATTCATTCTACGATACAAGGGGATCCGGATACAAACTCACACCTACTCAGGTGCTTTAGTGATACTACTCTTCATCCGGAATGGTAAGTTCTTCGCCTTCATGGGTAATTTGCTTGGCGAAAGATGCGGGCGTTGTCCAACTCCTTGCGGGTCTTGTACAGCATGAAGTCCGTGTATGCCACATAGTGGTTCATCTCCGGATGCGGTGGCATGGTTATTGGTCTTCCCATGGGATCATGTCTTGGGTAGTAGAAAAAGTGAGTGTTCTTGATCTTGTTCACATTCTCATCCTACACGTACGGGCAATTGCTTCTTGCATGGCTCTAGCTATTCCATCCTTCCAAGTGTTCCCCGTTGACGAAAACCGAGATAGTTTCCCACGTTGGGGCTCCAAGCTTTCCTCTCAGACTGCACAGTAACTTCCCACCGGGGTTGTCCTCCCGACTGATTATTGAGCGGTACCCCAAAGAACTCTGGGTACGGGCGTCCTAGGTATTCAACTAGTTGCTTCAAATCCTTCTCGAACATTAAGTTTCCTCCGTGGCCAAGCTCGATAGGACTTGCGGTGTGTACTCCATCTATGAAGAATTAGGATGAGTAAGTTAGAGAAGTGAGCAGTGTGTCAAAATTTTATGTAGTAGTATAAGGAAACATAGAGCATGTGTTTCTCATTTTGAAAAGATCTCAAGGATATGAGTGAGAATAAGTTTTCATAAATATTCAATTCATTTGTTTTGAAACTAAGTTTTCCAGACGTCAATTCTAACTAGGGTCTCCTAAGGTCAAACAATGGCTTCTGATACCAACTTGTCAACACTCGGATTTTAAGTCCGTATGTCTATTATGTCTCGCAAAAACAATATTCATGGGATTGCGAGGTAGGGCATAATAGGCATCTGGACTTAAAAATCCGGGTGTTGACAAGATCATAGTTCAACACAGTAGACACGACCAACAACTAGACACGATATGGTACTAGGTTAGCTTCAGACATGGTGCTCGGAGACGACGTACCTGGTGGCATCGCCATGATAAGGGCACCTTCTCACCACCTTAGTGCAGGTGTGGTCGAAGATGACTGATACGTCTCCGACGTATCGATAATTTCTTATGTTCCATGCCACATTATTGATGATATCTACATGTTTTATGCATACTTTATGTCATATTTATGCGTTTTCCGGAACTAACCTATTGACGAGATGCCGAAGGGCCGTCCTGTTTTCTCGCTCGTTTTTGGTTCCGTAAATCCTAGTAAGGAAATATTCTCGAATCGGACGAAATCAACGCCCAGCATCCTATTTTTCCACGAAGCTTCCGAACACCCGAGAGCCGCGCAGGAGGGCCACTGGGCCCCGCACGACAGCCCGGGCGCGGCCGAGGGGGCCGCGCCCCTAGCGTGTCACCGCCCGTTGACCTTCCGACGCCGTCTTCGCCTATAAAAAGGTCCCCGACCTAAAACCTCGAGACGAAAAGCCACGGTACGAGAAACCTTCCGCAGCCGCCGCCATCGCGAAGCCAAGATCTGGGGGACAGGAGTCTCTGTTCCGGCACGCCGCCGGACGGGGAAGTGCCCTCGAAGGCTCCTCCATCGACACCACCGCCATCTTCATCAACGCCGCTGTCTCCCATGAGGAGGGAGTAGTTCTCCATCGAGGCTCGGGGCTGTACCGGTAGCTATGTGGTTAATCTCTCTCCTATGTACTTCAATACAATAATCTCATGAGCTGCCTTACATGATTGAGATTCATATGATGATGCTTGTAATCTAGATGTCATTATGCTAGTCAAGTGGGTTTTACTTATGTGATCTCCGGAGACTCCTTGTCCCACGTGTGTAAAGGTGACAAAGGTGTGCACCGTGTGGGTCTCTTAGGCTATATTTCACGAATACTTATTCACCGTTATGAATGGCGTAGTGAAGTGCTTATTTATATCTCTTTATGATTGCAATGTGTTTTGTATCACAATTTATCCATGTGCTACTCTAGTGATGTTATTAAAGTAGTTTATTCCTCCCGCACGGTGTAATGGTGACAAGTGTGTGCATCCGTGTTAGTACTTGGCGTAGGCTATGATTATGATCTCTTGTAGATTATGAAGTTAACTATTGCTATGATGGTATTGATGTGATCTATTCCTCCTACATAGTGTGAAGGTGACAGTGTGCATGCTATGTTAGTACTTGGTTTAGTTGTGTTGATCTGTCATGCACTCTAAGGTTATTTAAATATGAACATTGAATATTGTGGAGCTTGTTAACTCCGGCATTGAGGGTTCGTGTAATCCTACGCAATTAGTGGTGTTCATCATCCAACAAGAGAGTGTAGAGTATGCATTTATCTATTCTCGTTATGTGATCAAAGTTGAGAGTGTCCACTAGTGAAAGTCTAATCCCTAGGCCTTGTTCCTAAATATCGCTATCGCTGCTTGTTTACCGTTTTATCGCGTTACTACGCTGCGTTACTACCGCTTGTTTATCGTCCCGGGCAAAGCACTTTTCTCGGTGCCGTTGCCATCGCTCATACTTATTTATACCACCTGTATTTCACTATCTCTTCGCCGAACTAGTGCACCTATTAGGTGTGTTGGGGACACAAGAGACTTCTTGCTTTGTGGTTGCAGGGTTGCATGAGAGGGATATCTTTGACCTCTTCCTCCCTGAGATCGATAAACCTTGGGTGATCCACTTAAGGGAAACTTGCTGCAGTTCTACAAACCTCTCGCTCTTGGAGGCCCAACACCGTCTACAAGAATAGAAGCTCCCGTAGACATCAAGCTATTTTCTCGGCGCCGTTGCCGGGAGGAAAGGTAAAAGGTACTCACACTCCGGATCTCGGCTACTAAGCTATTTTCGCCGTTGTAGGTACTCGAAGCTATTTCCTTTAGATCCCGTAATTGCATCTTTTTGTTTCTTGTTTACACTAGTTTGGCATAATGGACAACAATGAGCTTCTTATTCTATTTCCTGATTTAAGACATGGATGGTTTGATGCGAAAATTAAAAAACCTATGGAACATATTAGTATGAACGCTTTGAACACCATTGTTGCTAATGATATGGAAAATTCTAAGCTTGGGGAAGCTGGCTTTGATGAGCATGATATTTTTAGTCCCCCAAGCATTGAGGAGAAAATTTTCTTTGATGATACTTTGCCTCCTATTTATGATGATTATAATGATAGTGGTCTTTTGGTTCCACCTACTATGGAGAGTAAATTTTGTTGTGATTATACTATGCCTCCTACACTTGATGAGAATAATAATGATAGCTACTTTGTTGAATTTGCTCCCGCTATTACTAATAAAATTAATTATGCCTATGTGGAGAGTAATAATTTTATGCATGAGACTCATGATAAGAATGCTTTATGTAATAGTTATATTGTTGAGTTTGCTCATGATGCTACTGAAAGTTATTATGAGAGAGGAAAATATGGTTGTAGAAATTTTCATGTTACTAAAACACCTCTCTATGTGCTAAAAATTTTGAAGCTACACTTGTTTTATCTTCCTATGCTTGTCACTTTGCTCTTCATGAACTTGTTTATTTACAAAACTCCTATGCATAGGAAGCATGTTAGACTTAAATGTGTTTTGAATTTGCCTCTTGATGCTCTCTTTTGCTTCAAATACTATTTCTTGCGAGTGCATCATTAAAACTGCTGAGCCCATCTTAATGGCTATAAAGAAAGAACTTCTTGGGAGATAACCCATGTGCTTATTTTGCTACAGTAATTTTATTTTGTATTTGTGTCTTGGAAGTTGTTACTACTGTAGCAACCTCTCCTTATCTTAGTTTTGTGCATTTTTGTGCCAAGTAAAGTCTTTGATAGTAAGGTTCATACTAGATTTGGATTGCTGCGCAGTAATAGCATTTCTTTGCTCGTCACGAATTTCGACCTGCCTCTCTCGTAGGTAGCTCAGAAAAATATGCCAATTTACGTGAGTGATCCTCAGATATGTACGCAACTTTCATTCAATTTTAGCATTTTCATTTGAGCAAGTCTGGTGCCTTGATAAAATCCATCTTTACTGGACTCGTTCTATTTTGACAGATTCTGCCTTTTATTTCGCATTGCCTCTTTTGCTATGTTGGATGAATTTCTTTGATCCATTAATGTCCAAGTAGCTTTATGCAATGTCCGGAAGTGTTAAGAATGATTGTGTCACCTCTGAACATGTTAATTTTTATTGTGCACTAACCCTCTAATGAGTTGTTTCGAGTTTGGTGTGGAGGAAGTTTTCAAGGGTCAAGAGAGGAGGATGATATACTATGATCAAGAAGAGTGAAGAGTCTAAGCTTGGGGATGCCCCCATGGTTCATCCCTGCATATTTCAAGAAGACTCAAGCATCTAAGCTTGGGGATGCCCAAGGCATACCCTTCTTCATCGACAACTTATCGTGTCACTTCTCTTGAAACTATATTTTTATTCGGTCACATCTTATGTACTTTACTTGGAGCGTATGTTTGTTTTTGTTTTTGTTTTTGTTTGAATAAATGCTTGTGTGGGAGAGAGACACGCTCCGCTGGTTCATATGAACACATGTGTTCTTAGCTTTTAATGTTCATGGCGAAGGTTGAAACCGCTTCGTTAATTGTTATATGGTTGGAAACGGAAAATGCTACATGTAGTAATTGGTAAAATGTCTTGGATAATGTGATACTTGGCAATTTTTGTGCTCATGCTTAAGCTCTTGCATCATATACTTTGCACCTATTAATGAAGAAATACATAGAGCTTGCTAAAATTTGGTTTGCATATTTGGTCTCTCTAAAGTCTAGATAATTTCTAGTATTGAGTTTTGAACAACAAGGAAGACGGTGTAGAGTCTTATAATGTTTACAATATGTCTTTTATGTGAGTTTTGCTGCACCGGTTCATCCTTGTGTTTGTTTCAAATAGCCTTGCTAGCCTAAGCCTTGTATCGAGAGGGAATACTTCTCATGCATCCAAAATCCTTGAGCCAACCACTATGCCATTTGAGTCCACCATACCTACCTACTACATGGTATTTCTCCGCCGTTCCAAAGTAAATTGCTTGAGTGCTACCTTTAAAATTTCCATCATTTGCCTCTACAATATATAGCTCATGGGACAAAATAGCTTAAAAACTATTGTGGTATTGAATATGTACTTATGCACTTTATCTCTTATTAAGTTGCTTGTTGTGCGATAACCATGTTTCTGGGGACGCCATCAACTACTCTTTGTTGAATAGCATGTGAGTTGCTATGCATGTCCGTCTTGTCTGAAGTAAGGGAGATCTACCACTTTATTGGTTAGAGCATGCATATTGTTAGAGAAGAACATTGGGCCGCTAACTAAAGCCATGAATCATGGTGGAAGTTTCAGTTTTGGACATATATCCTCAATCTCATATGAGAACACTAATTGTTGCTACATGCTTATGCATTAAAGAGGAGTCCATTATCTGTTGTCTATGTTGTCCCGGTATGGATGTCTAAGTTGAGAATAATCAAAAACGAGAAATCCAAAATGCGAGCTTTCTCCTTAGACCTTTGTACAGGCGGCATAGAGGTACCCCTTTGTGACACTTGGTTAAAACATGTGTATTGCGATGATCCCGGTAGTCCAAGCTAATTAGGACAAGGTGCGGGCACTATTAGTATACTATGCATGAGGCCTGCAACTTGTAAGATATAATTTACATGATACATATGCTTTATTACTACCGTTGACAAAATTGTTTCATGTTTTCAAAACCAAAGCTCTAGCACAAATATAGCAATCGATGCTTTCCTCTTTGAAGGACCTTTCTTTTACTTTTATGTTGAGTCAGTTCACCTATTTCTCTCACCCTCAAGAAGCAAACACTTGTGTGAACTGTGCATTGATTCCTACATACTTGCATATTGCACTTGTTATATTACTTTACATTGACAATTATCCATGAGATATACATGTTACAAGTTGAAAGCAATCGCTGAAACTTAATCTTCCTTTATGTTGCTTCAATACCTTTACTATGAGTTTATTGCTTAATGAGTTAACTCTTATGCAAGACTTATTGATGCTTGTCTTGAAGTACTATTCATGAAAAGTCTTTGCTTTATGATTCATTTGTTTACTCATGTCATTACCATTGTTTTGATCGCTGCATCCATTACATATGCTTACAATAGTATGATCAAGGTTATGATGGCATGTCACTCCAGAAATTATCTTTGTTATCGTTTACACCGCTCGGGACGAGCAGGAACTAAGCTTGGGGATGCTGATACGTCTCCGACGTATCGATAATTTCTTATGTTCCATGCCACATTATTGATGATATCTACATGTTTTATTCATACTTTATGTCATATTTATGCGTTTTCCGGAACTAACCTATTGACGAGATGCCGAAGGGCCAGCTCTCGTTTTCTCGCTGTTTTTGGTTCCGAAATCCTAGTAAGGAAATATTCTCCGAATCGGACGAAATCAACGCCCAGCATCCTATTTTTCCACGAAGCTTCCAGAACACCCGAGAGCCACCAGAGGAGGGCCCTGTGGGCCCCAGACGACAGCCCGGCGCGGCCAGAGGGGGGGCCGCGCCCCCCTAGCGTGTCACCGCCTCGTTGACCTTCTGACGCCGCCTCTTCGCCTATAAAAAGGTCCCTGACCTAAAACCTCGAGACGAAAAGCCACGGTACGAGAAACCTTCCGGAGCCGCCGCCATCGCGAAGCCAAGATCCGGGGGACAGGAGTCTCCGTTCCGGCACGCCGCCGGGACGGGGAAGTGCCCCGGAAGGCTCCTCCATCGACACCACCGCCATCTTCATCAAGGCTGCTGTCTCCCATGAGGAGGGAGTAGTTCTCCATCGAGGCTCGGGGCTGTACCGGTAGCTATGTGGTTAATCTCTCTCCTATGTACTTCAATACAATAATCTCATGAGCTGCCTTACATGATTGAGATTCATATGATGATGCTTGTAATCTAGATGTCATTATGCTAGTCAAGTGGGTTTTACTTATGTGATCTCCGGAGACTCCTTGTCCCACGTGTGTAAAGGTGACAGTGTGTGCACCGTGTGGGTCTCTTAGGCTATATTTCACGTAATACTTATTCACCGTTATGAATGGCGTAGTGAAGTGCTTATTTATATCTCTTTATGATTGCAATGTGTTTTGTATCACAATTTATCTCGTGTGCTACTCTAGTGATGTTATTAAAGTAGTTTATTCCTCCTGCACGGTGTAATGGTGACAGTGTGTGCATCCGTGTTAGTACTTGGCGTAGGCTATGATTATGATCTCTTGTAGATTATGAAGTTAACTATTGCTATGATGGTATTGATGTGATCTATTCCTCCTACATAGTGTGAAGGTGACAAGTGTGCATGCTATGTTAGTACTTGGTTTAGTTGTGTTGATCTCGTCATGCACTCTAAGGTTATTTAAATATGAACATTGAATATTGTGGAGCTTGTTAATTCCGGCATTGAGGGTTCGTGTAGTCCTACGTAATTAGTGGTGTTCATCATCCAACAAGAGAGTGTAGAGTATGCATTTATCTATTCTGTTATGTGATCAAAGTTGAGAGTGTCCACTAGTGAAAGTCTAATCCCTAGGCCTTGTTCCTAAATATCGCTATCGCTGCTTGTTTACTCGCTTTACTATGTTACTACCGCCGCGTTACTACCGCTTGTTTACTTGTCCCGGGCAAAGCACTTTTCTCGGTGCCGTTGCCACTCGCTCATACTTATTTATACCACCTGTATTTTACTATCTCTTCGCCGAACTAGTGCACCTATTAGGTGTGTTGGGGACATAAGAGACTTCTTGCTTTGTGGTTGCAGGGGTTGCATGAGAGGGATATCTTTGACCTCTTCCTCCCCGAGATCGATAAACCTTGGGTGATCCACTTAAGGGAAACTTGTCAGCTGTTCTACAAACCTCTGCTCTTGGAGGCCCAACACTGTCTACAAGAATAGAAGCTCCCGTAGACATCAATGACCACACTGTACTCCAAGGAGGACACCCTTCTGAAGGTGACGAACTGGCCTACATTGAGCTGATGGGCGACGGTGAAGGCCGTCCATCCCTGGTCGATGAATGTGTCATCGCCTTCTCTCCTCGTAGCCATCCTCCAGTTGCATCTGGTGTTGGTGGTGACGATGATGTTGGAAGGGATTTCTCCGAACCACTTGACGAAAGCTTTAGGGATCATAAGGCGGCCGAAGGTGGGCTTGAAGATGATTTTGAGGAAGTGGTCCGGCCCTGGCTCGTCGTGGAAGTGGCCGACCTTAGCCGGCCTTCCATGACGCTTCTTCGCCGGTCCCTCGCCGGGAACCTCAGCAGAGTGACCCAAGCATGATCTTCTCGACCGCCGGAAGAACACAAGCAATCTGAGGTATGCGTGCTCACAAGTAGTGTAGATGAAAATGGACATTGATAACATTAGTAAGGCCTCATACATTTGCTCACACGGCAGGCATAGGGAGTGGCCACAAACTAAGTGTAGTGTGCTACGATAGTGGCACACATGACTAAGTTTGAGGCCACCACCTAGCCTTCCATTGTTCCTTTGTTGAATCATTGGCCAATGCACCAGACATACCAAAACGAGGCCTCATATGTAGGATCACACGGTAGGCAGAGGGACTGTCCCCAAACTAAGTCTAGTGTGCCAGTAATATGGCACACATGACTAAGTTTGAGGGCAGCACCATGCATGTCGTTGTGCCATAGTTGAATCATTGGTCAATGCAGAACTGAAGAAGCAGAAACATGCAAAGCAGGACATGAGAGGCCTTATACAATGAGGACATATGTAGGAGATGTTTGAACAGTAACCAATGGCTTGATCATGTTAAGTCATGCCATATGTTCTCATCAATCATCTCCTCATACTATGGTCCCAGGTTATAATTATTGGCCTAGTTCAATCAAGAAACAACACAATTGGCACTTCAAATTGAGTACATTACGAGTGGTACTTAGGGTACATTACAAATTGTATTTGGGCCACATTACAAATTCTCATACAGTACATCTACATCACATTCATCACTCGTCACAAGTAGCACTGATCCTCTTGAGCTTGTCCTTGATTGCAAAGTTCACTTGAAGCAGATCGTATATGTCATACTCTAGCTTTCTCTTCTCAGTCTCCAAAGCCTGTTTTTCTGTCTCCCATTCATGTTTCTTTGCCCTCATCACTTGTGCTTGTGTTCGCTGCATATTCTTGAGCATTGCAATTTTCTTCTTCAAGTCCTCCCACTCCTCTTCCGTCTGAACAAACTAGCGCGACTCAGCTCAACTTTTCGCACAACAATGACAACATGGTAAACCTGAACACACAAAAACCTTCGCCTCTATGCATGCACAAGTAAGATCTACCAATTTCAGCAATCGAAAGGCCGGTCTAGGAAGGATCTACCGCAATCCAACACTATAGTAACAGATCTAAGCAAATCGAGACCGTGAAATGCAAGAACTGGACAAGAACAACAAGAAATGGGGATGAACACCTTGCAAAACGTCAATCCGACCGCTATCCTAACGGAAACCCTAGCAGATCTAATGTGCATGTCGTCGGAAATGCTCGAGAATGGCATGTTCTGCCAGAACGAGTACGAAGGTGAGAAGGAGAGGTCGTTACCGCCATTATTCCGGCTGAGGACGAGCTCGAGGTCGCGGGCGAAGACGAGATGCCGATGAATACTGCGGAGCAGATTGCGGCCGATGTCGAGGTCCTGGTCGCCGACGTCTCCTCCTCCGGTAGCGGTGCTCCTCCCTGCGTCCGTGCGGCGGGTTGGTCGGCGGGAGGGGAACCGCCAGGTGATGTGACAGTTTGGGGGAGGTGATGCGTGTAGTTGACACGTCCGTTGGGAACCCCAAGAGGAAGGTGTGATGCGCACGGTAGCAAGTTTCCTCGCAAGAAACCAAGGTTTAATCGAACCAGTAGGGAGTCAAGAAGCACGTTGAAGGTTGATGGCGGAGGAGTGTAGTGCGGCGCAACACCAGGGATTCCGGCGCCAACGTGGAACCTGCACAACACAATCACGAACTTTGCCCCAACGTAACGGCGAGGTTGTCAATCTCACCGGCTTGCTTGTAAACAAAGGATTAGATGTATAGTGTGGATGATGATGTTTGTTTGCGAAGAACAAGAAAGAACAATTGCGGTAGATTGTATTTCGGATGTAAAGAATAGGACCGGGGTCCACAGTTCACTAGCGGTGTCTCTCCCATAAGATAGCAGATGTTGGGTGAACAAATTACGCTTGGGCAATTGACAAATAAAGAAGGCATAACAATGCACATACATATATCATGATGAGTACTATGAGATTTAATCGGGGCATTACGACAAAGTACATAGACCGCTATCCAGACATGCATCTATGCCTAAAAAGTCCACCTTCAGAGTTATCATCCGAACCCCTCCAGCATTAAGTTGTAAACAACGAGACAATTGCATTAAGTATGGTGTGTAATGTAATCAACACAAATATCCTTAGACAAAGCATCGATGTTTTATCCCTAGTGGCAACAACACATCCACAACCTTAGAACTTTCTCGTCACCGTCCCGCATTTAATGGAGGCATGAACCCACTATCGAGCATAAATACTCCCTCTTGGAGTCACAAGTATCAACTTGGCCAGAGCCTCTACTAGCAACGGAGAGCATGCAAGAACATAAATAACATATATGATAGATTGATAATCAACTTGACATAGTATTCAATATTCATCGGATCCCAACAAACACAACATGAAGGATTACAAATAGATGATCTTGATCATGATAGGCAGCTCACAAGATCTAACATGATAGCACAATGAGGAGCAGACGACCATCTAGCTACTGCTATGGACCCATAGTCCAGGGGTGAACTACTCACACATCGATCCGGAGGCGATCATGGCGATGAAGAGACCTCCGGGAGATGATTCCCCTCTCCGGCAGGGTGCCGGAGGCGATCTCCTGAATCCCCCGCGATGGGATTGGCGGCGGCGGCGTCTCTGGAAGGTTTTCCGTATCGTGGCTCTCGGTACTGGGGGTTTCACGACGGAGGCTTTAAGTAGGCGGAAGGGCAGGTCAAGAGGCGCCACGGGGGCCCCACACAACAGGGCCGCGCGGGCCCTTGCTGGCCACGCCGCCCTGTTGTGGTGGCGCCTCGTGGCCCCACTTCGTCTCTCCCTCGGACTTCTGGAAGCTTCGTGCAAAAATAGGACCCTGGGCATTGATTTCGTCCAATTCCGAGAATATTTCCTTACTAGGATTTCTGAAACCAAAAACAGCAGAAAACAAGAATCGGCTCTTCGGCATCTCGTCAATAGGTTAGTGCCGGAAAATGCATAAATATGACATATAATGTGTATAAAACATGTGAGTATCATCATAAAAGTAGCATGGAACATAAGAAATTATAGATACGTTTGGGACGTATCTGTGGTGACCCGGCATACCACTGCATGGTGTAGTATGCAAGTCTGATATAACACCAATGAAACACCGTTCCACTAGTATTATATCGCTCAGAGTGGTACAACAGAAACATATGCGGGTCCAAGGCATGTCTATAGAATTACAACACTGACTCGTTACAAAAGATCATCATAGCCTCCTACTTTACATTGAGGTAAAACGGCAAATAAACTCCAGAAGATCGACTCGTAGTCTAATCCTAACACGAACTCTGTTTGAAGAGTATTTAACTAGCTACAGAGGCTATGAATAGATTCTAGCTAAATAGGAGCTAGGTTTAGGAAGCTAGTTCCCTTCTACTACTTAATCTAGGTTTTCTCCCTGGTAGTTGTGGTGTTTGACTCTTTCGGCAGGTTACTGTTCCCTTGAAGTATTTGTAGACTCCTCGGTCTTCGAGTTGCACGGTAGATCCTCCTTCGATGCCTCCATATCTAAGCGGGGATTTAAGAGTGGGATGAGTACGAGCGTACTCAACAAGTTCATTATAGGAAAGAGGTGTTTAATGCACTAGCTACGAGCATTAGACCGGAAAGTCTAATACCAATGCAGGTTTTCATAACCATTTCTTCAAAAGGTTGCTTTTATTCGGAAGAACTATGTCCGTCAGCCTTCACCGGTTTACTAGAACTTCATGGAGCTCCTTTCCGGCCGCGTTCGCAGCTTCCATATCCCGGAACGAGGAGTGACGAGTCACGGTTCTTTACACTCTGCAGAGGTGTGTTGCTTTACCCATAAGAGATCTTAACCTTGGTGCCAACCGAGCCGCGTGCTCGTCCACACTTCCTTTGGTGTGAGGCCCGGTATAAGGTCTAGCCAATTATGTTCCTCCGCTACCTCGAACACCCACCCTTTGTTGCATGCCCCGACCCTGGGTCCTCGCCGGTCCCATTATTCCCACTCACGGGTGGACCCCGACCACGACGACGGTTTGGGATCGAACCAAACTCCTTCGCCGGTAGCTGCAACCCATCATAGACCGCAATACCGTGGGGACTTAAGGCTTCCCCAGCCAACCGCTTGCACTTCGAGCGACAAGTGTCTACGGACTATGCCGTGGGGACTTAAGGCCTCCCCAGCCAACCGCTTGCCCTGACAGATACAAGTGTCTACGGTAAAGCGCATCCGTTGATGAACGAGAGGTGGAAACACTTTTGACTACTCCGTCCCACTCCGGATCTTATGGTTAACACGGATATTACGGCACAAGAATCACTCGGCGACATTTGTTGTTTAATCCTAGATGGATATAAGCCCGTGCAATGGAACCTCCACCATATCAACACAATCCATGGTTCCATTGCCCACCACTTAGTCATATTCATAGTTATGAAAGTAGTGGTTTTGATTTTTGTGCAAGAGTGATAACCATAATACTTTGCAAGTAATTTGATAGAAATACTCAAATGACATGAGCAAGTGATGAACTTGCCTTTCTTGACTGCAAGATTATGCAGGCAAGGTCTTCGATACGCAATAACTCCAAATTCTGAAATAGCATTATCGTCCGTAAGGACGATGTTTAAAAGATTGGCAAGGATGCAGTAATGCATAAGAATGAGATGCAATCTCTCTAAGCGTGACCTAACCCCGATGATTTAGGATTAGTGAGTGGTAATGAGTAGTTCGAGTGTGTTGCACTTTTAGAGTGATTCACAAACAAGGTTCTTATTCAGGTGTGATTACTTGGTATTATCAATAGGTAGACAATAAAGTATAATAATCAATTGAGCACACAAAGAATGATAATTGGCATAATGGTCTCAAGTAAAGAACAGATGGTCAGTTTTAGTACTAGATGGCATGGTTAATGATTAATTATCATATACTTTTAAAAGAATAACTTTTGAAGAACATGTTCTTTAATAAAGAACAAGTATGATAATTAGATTGGTGGAGTTCTATAATTTAGTATGGTTCCAAGTAGTTTTTGGGAGTAAGCGTTAGATGGATCACAACAATGTTGGACTCATCGACACCTAAGGCTTGTAAGGTTAAGATAAGCCTAGGCATCCTAAGCAATTCATTATACAAGGTTGTTGTCAAGGTTGATTTATTTTGCTAATGATAGCTGGCTAGGGTTTATAGGTCCTTATAAGCAGGGTTGGTGATGATTCTTTCTTTACTTCAAAAGAATAACTTTTGAAGAACATACTTCTTAAATAATAAGAAGTATATCAATTAAGGTTGAGGTGGTCTAGGTTTTGTTATTGGATTCACTAAGTAATGAATAATTGACTCCTAAATAGGATGGTTGATATATATCCAACACTAGTAAGATTTAGTGGAGTATGGAATGTAATACCAAATAGTAGGTGTAGTTGCTATTAGGGTTCATCACAATGATGTGATGTTAAGCATGGATGAATAAGGATGATGGTTTTGACAGTAGAGGCTAGGGTTTAAACTTGGTTGATCCTACTTGATCAACTAGGTTTAGTGATATTCATACATGGAATACTAATTTGCTAGTGATAGGGTTCTACATTTTATGTGGACATAGGTATGTCTTTTAGTTGCTAGTGGTGGCTCTATGATTTGACATAAAGTACCATGATCATCTGTTCTAACCTTGGGTTTAGGTTAGAAGCAAATTAGGGTTCACATGTAATAATGGAACTAGGTTCTAGATGTATTTAGGGTTTAGGGTTTCACATGAAATGGTGAGTTCCTGGTTTTATTACTTATGAAGTTAGGGTTTTCTAAATACCCTAAAGTTCTTGAATTAATAACTTCACTTTAAGGTTGAAGTTATTAATAACTTAGAAATAAAATTAATATTGGATTTGGCATTTTATTATTTTCAATGAATTAATAATTAAGGTAATTATTAATTAGGGTTTAAATCCCTCTAATAAGGATTTAACAAAATAAAGAAAAATTAGTTTTAAGTTTACTTTATTTATTTACTGGTTTCTATTTAATTTTTAAAGTTTTCCTTATTTATTGAATTTAATTGAATTAGAATTAATAAATAAGGCTTAAATAACAAGTATGAAATAATTAAATTTTTATTAAAAATAAAAATTTCATTTTATATTTTTATTGGATAGAGTTTACTTTTCTAAGAATTTTGATATATTATTTACCTTTTTCTGAGTTATAATAAAATTTATATGAATTTGCAAAGTTTCAGATATTTCCTGGTTTTTAATTTAAATGAAACTTCTAACTACACCCGGCCATTCTACCCACAGAGTCACTGACTCGTGGGCCAGTGGCCATGTCACCAGCCACATAAGCTTTGACCAAGTCCAAATCGGTGACGTGGCCAAAAGCACTACGGCCGGCGGGCAGTGAGCGGCGGCGACGGCGTTTGGCTTCCCCCGCGGTTGTGCTGAGTTGCTAGACAGGTGCACGGGGCTGTGATGAGCCATATGGTGGTGACGCCGCCCCTTAATGGTCGCCGGAATAGCGCCGGCGAGCGCAAACAGCGGCGGCGCATGGCGGCTGATGATGCAAGCGAGCTACGATGCGAACCAGGAGGCAATAAGGGGCTCTCGAGAAGCGCGTGCTCACCAGGATGCTTCCCAGACGGTCGCTGGGGACGATTGAGGACGGAGACGACGCGGCGGTCGCCATTTCCTTCGCAGTACCGCGGAAGGGGAAAACCGAATTCACTCACCACCGAGCTCCTCTTGACGCGCCCATTTACCAGGTGGACGAGTACATCGTGGCGCTCCTCCAGAGCTCACCGGCGAGCTACGGGGTGGTCGGAATCGGTGGGTTGCTAGAGCTGCTGGCGGTTAGGGTTTCGGCTCGTTGGTCGATTGAGACGAAGGGGAAGGAAATTGAGGACTTCCTCGCCTTTTATACGACCTCCGGCGTGTGCTGGCGGTCTACAAATGCGGCGGCGACGCGGGACGTGGCCCTGGGCGTCGCGGTGTCGAGCCCCTGGGCGTCCAGTGCTGGAGACGAAGACGACGACCACGTCTTCGGTATTATCCTGGCGAATCGGTATGTGGGCAGCTGTTGGGCCCAATTGCTGGGTTGCTGGCTGGCTTGTGGGCTGCGGGGCTGGGCCGTGCTGCTGGGCTGCGCCATGAGCTGCTCAACCAGATAAGGTCCAATTAGGTTTTTCTCTCCTCTTTTTAATTTCTGTGTTCTTTTCTTAATTTGAATTCTGGTTTTAATTAATATTTGAATTCTTGTATGTTTTGCAGGGTTTAACACTTTGGTTTTCATGAGGCCTAATATGAGGATCATTGTACTATCGTGTTGTTTTTGAATAAGTACAAATATATGTGAGCCTTGCTGTAATTTTAATTAGACAAGAATTTTAGATATTCATTTTAATTCTCTTTCTTATATATGATATAACTCCCTGTTGAATAATTAGAGTTGATTATTCTTATTCCAAATGTTTTAGAAGTTATTATGAGGACTTAACTTCATATTTGAAGGGTTGGTCACTTGCACATGATTTTATGTGGGCACCAAAGTATTAGGGTTTCATAGTATCTATGATAAACCACTTGTTAAGGTTAATACTTATCCTTATCTTTGAAAGTATTTATGTAGGTATTGTTTCAATCATGGTTGATCTTGGTTACCAAGATATATAGTTGATCACTACACATATGGTCTTGATCATATACTGTAGCACAAGGTTTTTTTCTTATGTTCAAGTATTGAGGCATAAGATTTATCTGATGTGAAATTCTAGGGTTCAAATGCTATTTACCTAATGACAATTGGTTTGGAACTCAAATGTGAATTAGGTTTATAGTGGTGATCACCCAAGTGATGCACCAATTTAGGTTTGAGTTATATCTCTAGGTTATAGAGATGAGATGACACCATATTGCATTTGCTAGGTTTTAGCCTCCCCTAACCAAGGTAATATGGTTAGTTGTTTAATTGTTTCTGTTCTCCCTTTAATTGCTAAGGACTTGAGAATTGGTTTTATTTTATACCAATAGTTTTCTATTATATCCTTGATCTATTGTTAAAGTAACTAAAGTGGTTATGGTTCTTTTATAGTTAACTTTGGTCATATGGAGATATGGTTTCTCATCCTATAAAACATAGAGTTTTAACTCTAAGGTTTTCTTAGGTTGTTTAATTTCTGAAGTATGGATATGGTATGGCTTTTACTTATGATCACCAAGTGGTTCACAAGTTAAGGTTGAGATCTAAGCCTAGGGTTGCTTATTATTGATCTCCTTATAATTTCATGTGGTCGATGATATCTCGCTTATCCTATTAGGGTTTAACTTATACTCACATACTTCAAGAGCATGATCATGGATTAGGCATGATCAACTTGTTCCTAATATCTCTACCTCAAGTTCTTAGGGTTTATGATCATCACTTAATTTATGTTGTTCAAGGTTTGGCTTCCTAAAGTATTTCTAATGGAATGGTTTATTCTAGGGTTTATGGTGTATTAACCATATCTTAATAGATATCAAGTCTAAAACTCCACTTGGCTATCTTGGTTGAATTAATCTCCTCCTTACTTAATCAATTCATGGATATGTTATTATTCTATGTGATATTAGGTTATCTCACCACTCCCAGGGAAATGGTTTACAACCTAATATTTAAGTTCATTGGTTGCCATGTATTCTTTAATAGGTAATTCTAAGATTGGTATGAATGGTCTCTCTTATTTGAGATTGTCTTGAATAATATCTTAGGCTTCTATTGAAGATGACAATTTGAATCCTTGGATGTATATCCAAGGTTTAACTCAAGGTTTGTTATTGCTTCTCTAATAATTATTATAGAACTCTCACCTCTCTAGGTTTGATGTGCAACAATATGGAATAGAGAAGGATTATATTCCTTAGTTGGATCTCCTGGTCTTGTCTCCAAGGTTGAAATAGAATGACTACCATGAGGTTCATGTTAGGATCAAGGATTAGTTTAAGACATGGAAAAGATAAGTGAAGAATGGTTTCTCCATTTTGTTGTTACTTGGTTTGCAGTTGAATTGGTGTTCATATGCTATGGCAAGGATTACCTTATTATGATCTGTTATAAGATCAAGCAATTGATCATTGATTAAAGTGTTGTTGTTTGATTATTAGTTCCATTTGATCTAACCCCTTAGATCAAATCATCTCTACCCAAAACAAGGTTTTAACAAAGTCACACTGAGGTTTATAGCGCTTGACTTGATGAGCTACTTCAATTCCACCAAGGTGAAGTGAAACTTCGACTATCGTGGATCTGTTTTACTTTAAAGCGCGAAAATTACCCAGATTTTCTATGCATGAATGCAATGCACACATCTGTTTCCTCTATTTTTGTAACCCCAATACCTGGGATATTACAGTCTCTACCCCTTAAACTAAACTTCGTCCTCGAAGTTTGCACTCTCTCACGTTTTCGGAAGGTGGATCTGACTTGTATAAACTACAACTTTTCTCGAACTCCACTGGGATCCTTTTGGATATAATTGAATATATCCCTTGTCCAGATTCTTCCTGGAATCCAATAGGTTTGTCTCGAACATAAGTTTCTAACTCCGAACCTATGAGTTTCTCGAATCAAATAATACTTGTCTCGAACCATGGTTCTTACTTTGATTCATTGATTTCTTTCAATATTATAATCTTGTTTTCTTTCTTATTGAAGAATCAATGATTGGGACTTCTTCTTGTCCTGGCAGTCTTTATTGAGGACTAATTGGATAACATTCTCCTATTTGATAAAATAGGTCTTTGTTTTCCCTTACTACCAAAAGTGCAATAATGATACTTGGTAAAATACTTACCATGGAAATGATCATGATGGTTTATTCCTCTAAGAATGGGTTAGACTAATTTAGTCCATCCAATCATGGTTTATAGTGGATACCTCTAACTATTTTGGGTTATTTAGGTTCCATGAAAGGAATCTTTCAATTAGACTTTAGTTTTTGGTATGGTCAATCTCCTTCATTCTTTGGCCTTCTTGAACTTTATTGGTCTACGGTATTTCCTTCGTCCAACTTCATTAAACTTGGCTTACTTGAGCTTCCGTACTTCTGAGTAAATATTACTCACTTTCTCAAGTTATAGTCCACTTCTTACTTCCTTGAGGTATGAACCTCGGCTTCTGGTCTGACATCCTTATGCAAATAGTGTTCAATATTCTTATGAAAATAAGATTGAACTTCTTCTCAGTTCAGACCTTCTTCTCCATCTTACTCAAAGTATGGAGTCATTGTACATCCAACTCAATATTTTACTCTACCCCTTAGAGTTTTCTTATGGTCTTCAACTCCTTTTCTTCCAACAATTGGACTTATGATTAGAATATTGGTCTCGGTCTAGCTTATGGTTTATATTCCTCTAAGGTTTTGCGAAGAATCTTTGGGGTGTATCCACTCAATTGTGGACATCCAATGTGAATCCTTCGACTAAATGTTTATAGATCTAGCTATTTGGCTGACAAGATTTTTATTTGTTCACAAACTTTTGTTACAATTAATTAAATCGTGGACTATTTGTATTACCAGCTGATACCGGCTGTGGTTATTATACCAACTGTGGCTATTTGATATCTAAAAATGGATTCTATTATAGGTTCTGATGAACTCGGACGAGACATCTTCTACTTTATCTCGCAGTATTGATATTATACCAATTGTGGTGTGATATCGACTATGGTCTTCTTATGTCTGCTATGATTTCATATATCACCTTCCTTCATTCAGGGTTTATTTTGCAAGAAAACCACTAGCTGACACTATGAATATAGTATCCTAAGTGATTTCCCATGCATTCCCTCTTCTATGTTGACTATGGATCTGCTTCAGCTTCACCATAATCACCATATTTCTTACCTTCATGCTTCTCATGTACTAAAGTACTCCACTGTTGAGGTAAAGCATGAATGTTGATTGGCACTTCCTTCAGAGTATTGTGGTTGCTTCCCACAACTTTGTTTCCTTTATCTGATGAACCTTCATCTTGTCTTCAAAATATACATAATTCGTCACTTCCTCACACGAATACCATTACCCTCTAGATCTATAACATCAAGTAAGGACTTGATATTGCAACATGCATTTGCTTATCGAAGTCAAACTTCATGTATGGATCTAGTCAAACAATGAAAATCCAATAAAATCCAAGAAGATTCAGCTTTGTGCTTATAATACACACCGTCATAAGCCTGAATATAATATTTGAGTAAGACATCTCTAAACATCAGGCTGAGATGTGTAGTATAAAACACCACATAATATAGGTTTATATCGTGATACTTAGCCCGAATATAGGGAATTCTACCATTTGTCTCAACCTTTACCTTAATTGCACATTTGCAATGAGATAAACTTGAAACAAAGTGGTCTAGGATAATTAAGGTTAACCTAATTTTCTTTGGAAGTACTACTTAACTTAGTATTATACCATATATAAGTGCTATTGAGGACTATTTTGTATGATACCTCTAGTTCTAATATGGTTACTCTGAATACATATTTATTAGGATATAGTTCCTATACTTCTAAGTGTTTCTACCATAAGCATATGGTCATGATGTGCTTGGCACACTTCCCATATTTTTGGAACACAATTCTTGCACTATTGTTTTGCACTTGGCTTCTTATTGTACTCCTTCTAAGTATTTATGATGTTCTATTCCATCACATAATGATTCCCAGGTGAATCATATATGATTAGCTACTCTACCATGTAAGTAATCATATTTTCTTCATATCTCTCTTCCTTATCTCCCATGATTGACTCATCATGGTCTATACTACTTCATATTACTCATAGTCATCACTTACTATCAATTGTTTCACATGTCTAGATAATTGTACTTACTCATTACTTATATTGGTCTACATCTTCTATTAGGGTATCTTAATTATCTTCATCAATTGATATAATTCCTATTACCAGTCTAGATAACTCTTACTTAATCATAACATGTGTTGGTACACATCTTCCAATAGGATATCTTCCTTATGGTTGTATCCTCTCTTTGGACTACCATGTATTGTATACCAACTGTGATCTACTCATCTATTGTTTTAAGGACATAATGGTATGCTACATACTTGGGATTAACTAACTAACTTTGCTTAGAAAAGATAGATTAATAAGGTTGACTCAAGTGTGTCAGGATTATTCTCAAGTGAATATCCATCTCAAGTCATAAGGATATTTGGTTTAACTAGGACAACTTCCTATAGACACTACCAATCCTATAGGTCTCCTTTAAAGGGTTTTAATCCTAGGGTCAAAGCATTTGCTCTGATACCAACCGTGGTGACCCGGCATACCACCTGCATGGTGTAGTATGCAAGTCCGATATAACACCAATGAAACACCGTTCCACTAGTATTATATCGCTCGAGTGGTACAACGAAACATATGCGGGTCCAAGGCATGTCTATAGAATTACAACACCGACTCGTTACAAAAGATCATCATAGCCTCCTACTTTACAATGAGGTAAAACCGCAAATAAACTCCGGAAGATCGACTCGTAGTCTAATCCTAACACGAACTCTGTTTGAAGAGTATTTAACTAGCTACGGAGGCTATGAATAGATTCTAGCTAAATAGGAGCTAGGTTTAGGAAGCTAGTTCCCTTCTACTACTTAATCTAGGTTTTCTCCATGGTAGTTGTGGTGTTTGACTCTTTCGGCAGGTTACTCGTTCCCTTGAAGTATTTGTAGACTCCTCGGTCTTCGAGTTGCACGGTAGATCCTCCTTCGATGCCTCCATATCTAAGCGGGGATTTAAGAGTGGGATGAGTACGAGCGTACTCAACAAGTTCATTATAGGAAAGAGGTGTTTAATGCACTAGCTACGACATTAGACCCGAAAGTCTAATACCAATGCAGGTTTTCATAACCATTTCTTCAAAAGGTTGCTTTTATTCGGAAGAACTATGTCCGTCGGCCTTCACCGGTTTACTAGAACTTCATGGAGCTCCTTTCCGGCCGCGTTCGCAGTTCCATATCCCGGAACGGGGAGTGACAGGTCACGGTTCTTTACACTCTGCAGAGGTGTGTTGCTTTACCCATAAGAGATCTTAACCTTGGTGCCAACCGAGCCGCGTGCTCGTCCACACTTCCTTTGGTGTGAGGCCCGGTATAAGGTCTAGCCAATTATGTTCCTCCGCTACCTCGAACACCCACCCTTTGTTGCATGCCCCGACCCTGGGTCCTCGCCGGTCCCATTATTCCCACTCACGGGTGGACCCCGACCACGACGACGGTTTGGGATCGAACCAAACTCCTTCGCCGGTAGCCGCAACCCATCATAGACCGCAATACCGTGGGGACTTAAGGCTTCCCCAGCCAACCGCTTGCACTTCGAGCGACAAGTGTCTACGGACTATGCCGTGGGGACTTAAGGCCTCCCCGACCAACCGCTTGCCCCGACGGATACAAGTGTCTACGGTAAAGCGCATCCGTTGATGAACGAGAGGTGGAAACACTTTTGACTACTCCGTCCCACTCCGGATCTTATGGTTAACACGGATATTACGGCACAAGAATCACTGGCGACATTTGTTGTTTAATCCTAGATGGATATAAGCCCGTGCAATGGAACCTCCACCATATCAACACAATCCATGGTTCCATTGCCCACCACTTAGTCATATTCATAGTTATGAAAGTAGTGGTTTTGATTTTTGTGCAAGAGTGATAACCATAATACTTTGCAAGTAATTTGATAGAAATACTCAAATGACATGAGCAAGTGATGAACTTGCCTTTCTTGACTGCAAGATTATGCAGGCAAGGTCTTCGATACGCAATAACTCCAAATTCTGAAATAGCATTATCGTCCGGTAAGGACGATGTTTAAAAGATTGGCAAGGATGCAGTAATGCATAAGAATGAGATGCAATCTCTCTAAGCGTGACCTAACCCCGATGATTTAGGATTAGTGAGTGGTAATGAGTAGTTCAGAGTGTGTTGCACTTTTAGAGTGATTCACAAACAAGGTTCTTATTCAGGTGTGATTACTTGGTATTATCAATAGGTAGACAATAAAGTATAATAATCAATTGAGCACACAAAGAATGATAATTGGCATAATGGTCTCAAGTAAAGAACAGTGGTCAGTTTTAGTACTAGATGGCATGGTTAATGATTAATTATCATATACTTTTAAAAGAATAACTTTTGAAGAACATGTTCTTTAATAAAGAACAAGTATGATAATTAGATTGGTGGAGTTCTATAATTTAGTATGGTTCCAAGTAGTTTTTGGGAGTAAGCGTTAGATGGATCACAACAATGTTGGACTCATCGACACCTAAGGCTTGTAAGGTTAAGATAAGCCTAGGCATCCTAAGCAATTCATTATACAAGGTTGTTGTCAAGGTTGATTTATTTTGCTAATGATAGCTGGCTAGGGTTTATAGGTCCTTATAAGCAGTGGTTGGTGATGATTCTTTCTTTACTTCAAAAGAATAACTTTTGAAGAACATACTTCTTAAATAATAAGAAGTATATCAATTAAGGTTGAGGTGGTCTAGGTTTTGTTATTGGATTCACTAAGTAATGAATAATTGACTCCTAAATAGGATGGTTGATATATATCCAACACTAGTAAGATTTAGTGGAGTATGGAATGTAATACCAAATAGTAGGTGTAGTTGCTATTAGGGTTCATCACAATGATGTGATGTTAAGCATGGATGAATAAGGATGATGGTTTTGACGAGTAGAGGCTAGGGTTTAAACTTGGTTGATCCTACTTGATCAACTAGGTTTAGTGATATTCATACATGGAATACTAATTTGCTAGTGATAGGGTTCTACATTTTATGTGGACATAGGTATGTCTTTTAGTTGCTAGTGGTGGCTCTATGATTTGACATAAAGTACCATGATCATCCTGTTCTAACCTTGGGTTTAGGTTAGAAGCAAATTAGGGTTCACATGTAATAATGGAACTAGGTTCTAGATGTATTTAGGGTTTAGGGTTTCACATGAAATGGTGAGTTCCTGGTTTTATTACTTATGAAGTTAGGGTTTTCTAAATACCCTAAAGTTCTTGAATTAATAACTTCACTTTAAGGTTGAAGTTATTAATAACTTAGAAATAAAATTAATATTGGATTTGGCATTTTATTATTTTCAATGAATTAATAATTAAGGTAATTATTAATTAGGGTTTAAATCCCTCTAATAAGGATTTAACAAAATAAAGAAAAATTAGTTTTAAGTTTACTTTATTTATTTACTGGTTTCTATTTAATTTTTAAAGTTTTCCTTATTTATTGAATTTAATTGAATTAGAATTAATAAATAAGGCTTAAATAACAAGTATGAAATAATTAAATTTTTATTAAAAATAAAAATTTCATTTTATATTTTTATTGGATAGAGTTTACTTTTCTAAGAATTTTGATATATTATTTACCTTTTTCTGAGTTATAATAAAATTTATATGAATTTGCAAAGTTTCAGATATTTCCTGGTTTTTAATTTAAATGAAACTTCTAACTACACCCGGCCATTCTACCCACAGAGTCACTGACTCGTGGGCCAGTGGCCATGTCACCAGCCACATAAGCTTTGACCAAGTCCAAATCGGTGACGTGGCCAAAAGCACTACGGCCGGCGGGCAGTGAGCGGCGGCGACGGCGTTTGGCTTCCCCCGCGGTTGTGCTGAGTTGCTAGACAGGTGCACGGGGCTGTGATGAGCCATATGGTGGTGACGCCGCCCCTTAATGGTCGCCGGAATAGCGCCGGCGAGCGCAAACAGCGGCGGCGCATGGCGGCTGATGATGCAAGCGAGCTACGATGCGAACCAGGAGGCAATAAGGGGCTCTCGAGAAGCGCGTGCTCACCAGGATGCTTCCCAGACGGTCGCTGGGGACGATTGAGGACGGAGACGACGCGGCGGTCGCCATTTCCTTCGCAGTACCGCGGAAGGGGAAAACCGAATTCACTCACCACCGAGCTCCTCTTGACGCGCCCATTTACCAGGTGGACGAGTACATCGTGGCGCTCCTCCAGAGCTCACCGGCGAGCTACGGGGTGGTCGGAATCGGTGGGTTGCTAGAGCTGCTGGCGGTTAGGGTTTCGGCTCGTTGGTCGATTGAGACGAAGGGGAAGGAAATTGAGGACTTCCTCGCCTTTTATACGACCTCCGGCGTGTGCTGGCGGTCTACAAATGCGGCGGCGACGCGGGACGTGGCCCTGGGCGTCGCGGTGTCGAGCCCCTGGGCGTCCAGTGCTGGAGACGAAGACGACGACCACGTCTTCGGTATTATCCTGGCGAATCGGTATGTGGGCAGCTGTTGGGCCCAATTGCTGGGTTGCTGGCTGGCTTGTGGGCTGCGGGGCTGGGCCGTGCTGCTGGGCTGCGCCATGAGCTGCTCAACCAGATAAGGTCCAATTAGGTTTTTCTCTCCTCTTTTTAATTTCTGTGTTCTTTTCTTAATTTGAATTCTGGTTTTAATTAATATTTGAATTCTTGTATGTTTTGCAGGGTTTAACACTTTGGTTTTCATGAGGCCTAATATGAGGATCATTGTACTATCGTGTTGTTTTTGAATAAGTACAAATATATGTGAGCCTTGTCTGTAATTTTAATTAGACAAGAATTTTAGATATTCATTTTAATTCTCTTTCTTATATATGATATAACTCCCTGTTGAATAATTAGAGTTGATTATTCTTATTCCAAATGTTTTAGAAGTTATTATGAGGACTTAACTTCATATTTGAAGGGTTGGTCACTTGCACATGATTTTATGTGGGCACCAAAGTATTAGGGTTTCATAGTATCTATGATAAACCACTTGTTAAGGTTAATACTTATCCTTATCTTTGAAAGTATTTATGTAGGTATTGTTTCAATCATGGTTGATCTTGGTTACCAAGATATATAGTTGATCACTACACATATGGTCTTGATCATATACTGTAGCACAAGGTTTTTTCTTATGTTCAAGTATTGAGGCATAAGATTTATCTGATGTGAAATTCTAGGGTTCAAATGCTATTTACCTAATGACAATTGGTTTGGAACTCAAATGTGAATTAGGTTTATAGTGGTGATCACCCAAGTGATGCACCAATTTAGGTTTGAGTTATATCTCTAGGTTATAGAGATGAGATGACACCATATTGCATTTGCTAGGTTTTAGCCTCCCCTAACCAAGGTAATATGGTTAGTTGTTTAATTGTTTCTGTTCTCCCTTTAATTGCTAAGGACTTGAGAATTGGTTTTATTTTATACCAATAGTTTTCTATTATATCCTTGATCTATTGTTAAAGTAACTAAAGTGGTTATGGTTCTTTTATAGTTAACTTTGGTCATATGGAGATATGGTTTCTCATCCTATAAAACATAGAGTTTTAACTCTAAGGTTTTCTTAGGTTGTTTAATTTCTGAAGTATGGATATGGTATGGCTTTTACTTATGATCACCAAGTGGTTCACAAGTTAAGGTTGAGATCTAAGCCTAGGGTTGCTTATTATTGATCTCCTTATAATTTCATGTGGCTGATGATATCTGCTTATCCTATTAGGGTTTAACTTATACTCACATACTTCAAGAGCATGATCATGGATTAGGCATGATCAACTTGTTCCTAATATCTCTACCTCAAGTTCTTAGGGTTTATGATCATCACTTAATTTATGTTGTTCAAGGTTTGGCTTCCTAAAGTATTTCTAATGGAATGGTTTATTCTAGGGTTTATGGTGTATTAACCATATCTTAATAGATATCAAGTCTAAAACTCCACTTGGCTATCTTGGTTGAATTAATCTCCTCCTTACTTAATCAATTCATGGATATGTTATTATTCTATGTGATATTAGGTTATCTCACCACTCCCAGGGAAATGGTTTACAACCTAATATTTAAGTTCATTGGTTGCCATGTATTCTTTAATAGGTAATTCTAAGATTGGTATGAATGGTCTCTCTTATTTGAGATTGTCTTGAATAATATCTTAGGCTTCTATTGAAGATGACAATTTGAATCCTTGGATGTATATCCAAGGTTTAACTCAAGGTTTGTTATTGCTTCTCTAATAATTATTATAGAACTCTCACCTCTCTAGGTTTGATGTGCAACAATATGGAATAGAGAAGGATTATATTCCTTAGTTGGATCTCCTGGTCTTGTCTCCAAGGTTGAAATAGAATGACTACCATGAGGTTCATGTTAGGATCAAGGATTAGTTTAAGACATGGAAAAGATAAGTGAAGAATGGTTTCTCCATTTTGTTGTTACTTGGTTTGCGGTTGAATTGGTGTTCATATGCTATGGCAAGGATTACCTTATTATGATCTGTTATAAGATCAAGCAATTGATCATTGATTAAAGTGTTGTTGTTTGATTATTAGTTCCATTTGATCTAACCCCTTAGATCAAATCATCTCTACCCAAAACAAGGTTTTAACAAAGTCACACTGAGGTTTATAGCGCTTGACTTGATGAGCTACTTCAATTCCACCAAGGTGAAGTGAAACTTCGATTCATTGTGACTCGTTTTACTTTAAAGCGCGAAAATTACCCAGATTTTCTATGCATGAATGCAATGCACACATCTGTTTCCTCTATTTTTGTAACCCCAATACCTGGGATATTACAGTATCAAGCATCCCCAAGCTTAGTTCCTACTCGCCCTCGAGTAGGTAAACGATAACAAAGATAATTTCTGAAGTGACATGCTATCATAATCTTGATCATACTATTGTAAAGCATATGAGATGAATGCAGCGATTCGAAGCAATGATGAAGATAATGAGTAAACAAATGAATCATATAACAAAGACTTTTCATGAATAATACTTTCAAGACAAGCATCAATAAGACTTGCATAAGAGTTACTCATAAAGCAATAAATTCGAAGTAAAGGCATTGAAGCAACATAAAGGAAGATAAAAGTTTCAGCGGTTGCTTTCAACTTCAACATGTATATCTCATGGATAATTGTCAACACAAAGCAATATAACAGATGCAATAAGTAAACATGTAAGAATCAATGCACACAGTTGATACAAGTGTTTGCTTCTAAGATAGAAAGAATAGGCAAACCGACTCAACAATAAAGTAGAAGATAGGCCCTTCGCAGAGGGAAGCATTGATTACTATATTTGTGCTAGAGCTTTTCATTTTGAAAACAAGAAACAATTTTGTCAACGGTAATAATAAAGCATATGAGTTATGTATAAGACATCTTATAAGTTGCAAGTCTCATGCATAGTATACTAATAGTGGTCGCACCTTGTCCTAATTAGCTTGGGTTAACACGGATTATCATTGCATAGCATATGTTTCAACCAAGTGTCACAAAGGGGTACCTCTATGCCGCCTGTACAAAGGTCTAAGGAGAAAGCTCGCATTGGATTTCTCGCTTTTGATTATTCTCAACTTAGACATCCATACCGGGACAACATAGACAACAGATAATGGACTCCTCTTTAATGCATAGGCATTCAACAACAGCTTAATATTCTCATAAGAGATTGAGGATTAATTGTCCAAACTCGAAACTTCCACCATGAATCATGGCTTTAGTTAGCGGCCCAATGTTCTTCTCTAACAGTATGCATACTCAAACCATTTGATTGTGAGAACCGCCCTTACTTCAGACAAGACGAACATGCATAGCAACTCACATGATATTCAAGAAAGGTAAAGAGTTGATGGCGTCCCCAGAAAACATGGTTACCGCTCAACAAGCAACTTACTAAGAAATAAGACACATAAGTACATATTCTTCACCACGATAGTTTTTAAGGCTATTTTGTCCCATGAGCTATATATTGCAAAGGCAAAGAATAGAAATTTTAAAGGTAGCACTCAAGTAATGTACTTTGGAATGGCGGAGAAATACCATGTGGTAGGTAGGTATGGTGGACACAAATGGCATAGTAATTGGCTCAAGGATTTGGATGCATGAGAAGAATTCCCTCTCAATACAAGGCTAGGCTAGCAAGGTTGTTTGAAGCAAACTCAAGTATAAAAGGTGCAGCAAAGCTCACATATGAACATATTGTAACTATTATAAGACTTTACATTGTATCCTCGTTGTTCAAATACCTCAACCAGAAAATATCTAGACTCTAGAGATCAATCATGCAAACCAAATTTTAACAAGCTCTAAGTAGTTATTCATTAATGGGTACAAGGTACATGATGCAAGAGCTTAAACAAGATCTATATGAGCACAACAATTGCCAAGTATCACATTATTCAAGACATTAAACCATTTACCACATGCGGCATTTTCCGTTTCCAACCATATAACAATGAATGAAGTAGTTCAAATTTCGCAATGAACATTAAAGATAAAGCTAAGAACATATGTGTTCATACGAAATAGCGGAGCGTGTCTCTCTCCCAAACAAAGAATGCTAGGATCCGATTTTATTCAAACAAAAACAAAAATAAACAGACGCTCCAAGTAAAGCACATAAGATGTGACAGAATAAAAATATAGTTTCACTAGAGGAACCTGATAAGTTGTCGATGAAGAAGGGATGCCTTGGGAATCCCCAAGCTTAGACGCTTGAGTCTTCTTAAAATATGCAGGGATGAACCACGGGGGCATCCCCAAGCTTCGACTTTTCACTCTTCTTGATCATATTGTATCATCCTCATCTCTTGACCCTTGAAAACTTCCTCCACACCAAACTCGAAACAAACTCATTAGGGGGTCAGTGCATAATTCATATATTCAGAGGTGACATAATCATTCTTAACACTTCTGGACATTGCACAAAGCTACTGAAAGTTAATGGAATAAAGAAATCCATCTAACATAGCAAAACAGGCAATGCGAAATAAAAGGCAGAATCTGTCAAAACAGAACAGTTCGTAAAGACGAATTTTAAAGTGGCACCACACTTGCTCAGATGAAAATGCCCAAATTGAATGAAAGTTGCGTACATATCTGAGGATCACGCACGTAAATTGGCAGATTTTTTTGATTTTTCTACAGAGACTACAGCTCAAATTCGTGACAGCAAGAAATCTGTTCCTGCGCAGTAATCCAAATCTAGTATTGGCTTTACTATCAAAGACTTTACTTGGCACAACAATGCAATAAAATAAAGATAAGGATAGGTTGCTACAGTAGTAAACAACTTCCAAGACTCAAATATAAAACAAAATGCAGAAGTAAAATAATGGGTTGTCTCCCATAAGCGCTTTTCTTTAACGCCTTTCAGCTAGGCGCAGAAAGTGTGTATCAAATATTGTCGAGAGATGAAGCATCAACATAGGTGTTGGGAGTTTTCTCAACTATGAATTTTATCTTATCTATGTGAGTTTCGGAGGCTCCCTTTTCATTATTCTTAGGTTTGCTATCCTCATCAAACAATTTTTCAGGAACAAGCCAACCATAGTTATTCTCTAGAGCGTCATTCATTCCTATGAGCTTACAAGGTATTGTTGTCTTAATCTCCCCACCATCATTAATATTATTAGTGTACCTTACTCTCTCCATGTCCATCTTTTCAAGGATACTAACAAAATTGGTATAAGAGCCAAGCATATTGTATTTAATAAAGACCTTTCTAGCCTCTCTTGCTACACCACCAAATTCTTTAAGAAGGGTTTCTAAAACAAAATCTTTCTTTTCCCCTTCTTCCATATCACCGAGTGTGAGAAACATGTGTTGGATTATAGGATTGAGATTAACAAATTTAGTTTCCAACATGTGTACTAAAGAAGCAACGGCAATTTCATAAGTAGGAGCAAGTTCTACCAAGTGTCTATCTTCAAAATCTTCAATGGTACTAACATGAGTGAAAAAATCTTCTATATTATCTCTCCCAATTATAGACCCACGTCCTACCGGTATGTCTTTCAGAGTGAACTTAGAAGGAAACATGATGAAATAAACTAAAGGTAAATAAAGTAAATGCAAGTAACTAATTTTTTTGTGTTTTTTATATAGAGAACAGGACAATAAATAAAGTAAAGCTAGCAACTAATTTTTTTGTGTTTTGATATAATGCAGCAAACAAAGTAGTAAATAAAATAAAGCAAGACAAAAACAAAGTAAAGAGATTGGAAGTGGAGACTCCCCTTCCAGCGTGTCTTGATCTCCCCAAAGAACGGCGCCGTAAATTTGCTTGATGCGTGTAGTTGACACGTCCGTTGGGAACCCCAAGAGGAAGGTGTGATGCGCACGGTAGCAAGTTTCCCTCGCAAGAAACCAAGGTTTAATCGAACCGGTAGGAGTCAAGAAGCACGTTGAAGGTTGATGGCGGAGGAGTGTAGTGCGGCGCAAC
The DNA here is from genome assembly GCF_022539505.1 of Lolium rigidum. Classification (NCBI taxonomy): domain Eukaryota; kingdom Viridiplantae; phylum Streptophyta; class Magnoliopsida; order Poales; family Poaceae; genus Lolium; species Lolium rigidum. The sequence goes on from NC_061511.1 coordinate 245,578,934, forward strand.
ACCGGGGATTCCGGCGCCAACGTGGAACCCGCACAACACAATCACAGAACTTTGCCCCAACGTAACAGCGAGGTTGTCAATCTCACCGGCTTGCTGTAAACAAAGGATTAGATGTATAGTGTGGATGATGATGTTTGTTTACGAAGAACAGTAAAGAACCATTGCAGTAGATTGTATTTCAGATGTAAATAATAGGACCGGGGTCCACAGTTCATTAGCGGTGTCTCTCCCATAAGATAGCAGATGTTGGGTGAACAAATTACAGTTGGGCAATTGACAAATAAAGAAAGCATAACAATGCACATACATATATCATGATGAGTACTATGAGATTTAATCAGGGCATTACGACAAAGTACATGGACCGCTATCCAGCATGCATCTATGCCTAAAAAGTCCACCTTCAGGTTAACCCCCTCCAGTATTAAGTTGTAAACAACAGACAATTGCATTAAGTATGGTGCGTAATGTAATCAACACAAATATCCTTAGACAAAGCATCGATGTTTTATCCCTAGTGGCAACAAAGACATCCACAACCTTAGAACTTTCCGTCACTCGTCCCGCATTTAATGGAGGCATGAACCCACTATCGAGCATAAATACTCCCTCTTGGAGTCACAAGTATCAACTTGGCCGAGCCTCTACTAGCAACGGAGAGCATGCAAGAACATAAATAACATATATGATAGATTGATAATCAACTTGACATAGTATTCAATATTCATCGGATCCCAACAAACACAACATGAAGGATTACAAATAGATGATCTTTATCATGATAGGCAGCTCACAAGATCTAACATGATAGCACAATGAGGAGAAGACGACCATCTAGCTACTGCTATGGACCCATAGTCCGGGGGTGAACTACTCACACATCGATCCGGAGGCGATCATGGCGATGAAGAGACCTCCGGGAGATGATTCCCCTCTCCGGCAGGGTGCCGGAGGCGATCTCCTGAATCCCCCGAGATGGGATTGGCGGCGGCGTCTCTGGAAGGTTTTCCGTATCGTGGCTCTCGGTACTGGGGGTTTCGCGAAGGAGGCTTTAAGTAGGCGGAAGGGCAGGTCAAGAGGCGCCACGGGGGCCCCACACAACAGGGCCGCGCGGGCCCCTTGCTGGCCGCGCCGCCCTGTTGTGGCGGCGCCTCGTGGCCCCACTTCGTCTCTCCCTCGGACTTCCGGAAACTTCGTGCAAAAATAGGACCCCGGGCGTTGATTTCGTCCAATTCCGAGAATATTTCCTTACTATGATTTACGAAACCAAAAACGAGCAAAACAAAGAATCGGCTCTTCGGCATCTCGTCAATAGGTTAGTGCCGGAAAATGCATAAATATGACATATAATGTGTATAAAACATGTGAGTATCATCATAAAAGTAGCATGGAACATAAGAAATTATAGATACGTTTGGGACGTATCAGGAGGTAAGAGTGTGGTCGCGAGTGAGAGGAAGGAGAGGGGAGCGGTGAGGCTAATTATGGCGCGTGTTCCCGAAGGGACGCGCCGTCTCTGCCTCCCTTCCCCACGCGTGCAGCCTTCTGGCCGCAACAGGCCTGTTCCAGTGGTGCTTTGAGAACCGGCTCGGCCCAGGCATCCAAAGCCGAAATTTGCTCGCCCCATGCGAGCCAAGAGGGATGCATGCTACCAAACGCGCCCTTTGTTTCGCTGGCGAAGGAAGAGTAAGGCTGGCAATGGGTCGGGTTTGGTCAGGTCAACCTAAACTAGACACATGCCCATCACCCTTATCGGCACACACCGTGACCCACGACCCTACCCATGGGTAAGAAATGAGACCCATGCCCAAACCCATCGGGCAACCCGACCCTATCGGGCAACCCATCGGGTACAAAAAATGGAGAGTTTAACGCAACCAAATATTTAGAACACATCGGCACATTGTTGGACTGCCAGGATGGAGAGTGGTGTGTTCATGTTCATGGCTTTGTGACTGCAAGTAGTACTAATATGCACATGTTTGGTATCTGGATACAAGAGCTTTGTGTGTAAACAATGTATATTGTCTACATGTATAATGTATGTGTATCATAGCCTATGTACCATATAAAATAATTCAATTATTTTAATTTGTAATATTAATTGGGTGACCCATCGGGTAACCCTTGGGTATAGACTGATACCTATACCCGATCTACGACTAATCGAATTGTCCATGGATCCTTTACATGGGTCAAAATGCCGGCTTGAAGGAAGAGGAGAGCCGCGAGGCCCGCGACGTCGCTGTGCTGCGTGGCGCGGCGCCGGCCCCGCAAGAGAACCCGATCGCTCCTCCGACTGTTGCTGCAGTCCCCAGAGCCAGAGGCAGAGCCATTTATGTTGTCGCGCACACGTGGATCACGCCTCGACCAATCCGCCTCGCTGTTCTTGTTTGTCCCGCGACGCTCTCTCTCTCTCTCTCTCAGTCAACAAACACACCATCTCCCTCCTCCTCCTCCGATCTCCCCCAGAGTCCGTGCTCCTCAATCCAAGCCCACGCCCTATTTATACACCGCAGTCTGCGGACCAGCACCATTCCAAGGGAGGCAAATCCAGGGGTGGAGCTGGACTGAGCTGCGCCGCGGCAGAGATGGCCTTCCTCGCCCACCTCCTGCTCCTGCTGCTCTCCGCCTCTACCGCGGCCGCCGGGCAGCGGACCCTCCCGGTCTCAGCCTACGAGCCGCTCTTCGACGCCTGGTGCGCGGAGCACGGCAAGTCCTACGCCTCCCCCGGGGAGCGCGCGGCGCGGCTGGCCGCGTTCGCGGACAACGCGGCCTTCGTCGCGGCCCACAACGCCGCTGCCGGCAACGGCGACGCGTCGTACACGCTCGCGCTCAACGCCTTCGCGGACCTCACCCACGCCGAGTTCCGGGCCGCGCGCCTCGGGGGGCTCGCCGCCGGCCCGCGCCTCGCCGGCGGGGACCGGACGCCGGCGTCGTCGGACGGGGCGTTCGAGGGCGCCGCGGTGCCCGACGCGCTCGACTGGAGGCAGAGCGGCGCCGTCACGGGCGTCAAGGACCAGGGCAGCTGCGGTGAGCGCCCGATTCTCTCAATCTGTTTCTCCGCTTCTTAACACTGCAGAGCACGTCTGCTGTTTTCCACCCGTCAGAAATTTCGATGTTCCTCTAGTTGTTTGAATTCGATGCTACAAGAAATTTATATCGATGATTACATCAAAAGCGTTGTGACTTTTGAGGTCCATACGCATATTCGATGCTAATCCAGGGTAGGAAGCAGAAGCTGACACCTGCCAGATACAGTAAAAGCGTGCATCCCCCTTTCATAATTCTCGACTCGGTGGATAATCATGGTGATAGATTAATTTGCTATCACTTGTCATCTAACAAACTGACTGCATGTAGTAGTGCTTCTCATCATGCCTAGTTAGAAAAAAATATATCTCAGTTAACTCGTTTGGAGCCCAGTTTGCAATTTAACTGACTTGCGTTTCGACAAGCTATACTGTTTTTAGTCACTTAATTGGGCAGCACTTGTTAACCTTGAGAGTTCAAAATTTTAACACTACGAATGATTCAAGGGATTGAAAGTGACTACATATAACTTATAGCTAACCATGTCGCTAAATTATTTGGTTAGCACTTGGCATTTAGCAACATGTTTGCACGTAGTTGTTATCCTTATGCACATTAGACAGAATGATGAAAAAATTCACCTGTTTATTTGTCAACTTCTGATACAACTAGGTAAACTAGGCGGCTTATCGTTTTGGTTGGTTGGTCCAATATGCAATTTTACCCCACTAAATTTCTGCCAAATTATATTGGTTCTTAGTCACTTATGCTCTTCCCAGCACTACATCCACAGGCTTTGTTACAATGTTATCCTCAAAAGATAAAATGAAATATCAAGTTACTGAACTGACTACACAGGTATACTACTAGTTTAGATAGATAGAAACTTCTGCCACTAATTCCTTAGGTGATGTTGCTTCTTAGAGTGTCCCACACAAGACAATTGCTTATAGTTTTGTTATATTCCACCATGGAAATAGATGTTTCAGTTTGTAGTATTTGTGCCTTATGGCTTAATAGTCGAGATTCTTTGAAGTATTAACTTACATACTATAAGCAAACTAGCATCCTTAGCTCTTGCAAGCTAGTACTAAGACTCCACTGGCTCATGGACCTTCGCGGGAGGATCTCCATCGACCTTTTGCTCGACTTCATCTCACTTCGGCAAATAGTGCGAGGCTGTAACGTCGACCCTGATATTGAAGACATCTTTCGGTGGAAGTCCACGTCCGGGAGTTACTCCGCCTCCTCCGCATATGCGCTACAGTTCGAAGAGACCCAACAGTCCCCACTACGTCATATTTGGCCGGCCTGGGCGCCCCCAAAGTGCAAGTTCTTCTTCTGGTTGTTGTTGCAGCGCCGGGTCTTCACAGCGGATAGGCTGCTTCGTTTTGGGATGCCGAACCAATACTTCTGTCCTCTTTGCCGAAGAAACCTCGAGACCCCGGCGCATCTCTTCGCAGAATGCCCTTGGGCTAGGGAAGTCTGGGATCGCACTGCGGGTTTGTTCGCCTGCCCAGCCATTCGGCAACCTGATGGCGATGATCGAGCCCTATCCTGGGCGGTCTCCAAGCTGGCGGGTACTGACCGTCGTGCTGCCTCGTTGACCATTCTGGTGGCTTGGGAGATATGGCGGGAAAGGAATAGACGTGTTTTCTGTAATAAAGAACTGAGTGTGCCTAGCCTAGTCCGACTTATTACGGACGAAGCTTCTAGTTGGGTGCTGGCCGGTGCGAGGCACCTTGTAAGGGGAGAGTAGACCTTCGTCTCGCGGTGGATCACCACCGCCCTACTTTTCTGTACAGTTTTTTCTCCATCTATATATGAAACCAGCAGTTCTCCTGCTGAGATTCAAAAAAAAAAAAGTACTAAGACTGATACTAAAGGTGCATGGCTCTGCTTCCAGGAAGTGGCACCTTTGGACTAAAATATAGCCTTTCTTTCCTTATGTTGAAAGATGGACATACTTGAAGTATATTTTCACTTAAAAAGTTGCTGATATCTCATTGCATATTTACTAAACCCTAGTGGTACTTCCGGTTAAGGTGGTGTGTATTTTTTCTACTTATAAATGTTGTTTTCTTTTGGTCAGGTGCTTGTTGGAGCTTCTCAGCTACAGGTGCCATGGAAGGAATAAACAAGATCAAGACAGGGTCTCTCGTCAGCCTTTCTGAACAGGAACTAGTTGACTGTGACAGATCCTACAATTCTGGCTGCGGTGGTGGGCTCATGGATTATGCTTATAAATTTGTTGTTAAAAATGGTGGAATCGACACGGAGGAGGATTACCCTTTCCGTCAAGCAGATGGAACATGTAACAAGAACAAAGTAAGATGGAGATGTAGAAAACTACCTTGTAGCATGTTTAAGCACTTGATATGTCATATTTATAAATTTTGTATCATATTTGTTTGCAGCTGAAAAAGCACGTGGTAACAATCGATGGCTACAAGGATGTACCTGCTAACAAGGAAGACTCGTTACTACAGGCTGTTGCCCAACAACCTATTAGCGTAGGAATATGTGGCAGCGCTCAAGCGTTTCAGCTATATTCACAGGTTTGGATACAAGTTTTGGCTGTTCTCTCAGTAACTTATGCAATACACTTTTATCATAAGTTGAACTGTACTTTCATTGTTTTGCTATTCAGGGAATCTTTGATGGTCCATGCCCAACGTCTCTTGATCATGCAGTGCTAATTGTGGGATATGGTTCTGAAGGTGGCAAGGATTATTGGATTGTGAAAAATTCTTGGGGCGAAAGATGGGGAATGAAGGGCTATATGTATATGCATCGAAACACTGGCACATCCTCAGGCATGTGTGGGATAAACATGATGGCATCGTACCCTACAAAGACTAGCCCAAATCCTCCTCCTTCACCAGGCCCTGGTCCAACGAAATGCAGTGTTTTTACCTCCTGCCCTGAAGGATCCACCTGTTGTTGCTCCTGGCGGGCATTGGGATTATGTCTTTCCTGGGGCTGTTGTGAACTGGAAAACGCAGTTTGTTGCAGTGATAACCGTTCTTGCTGTCCCGCGGACTATCCTATATGTGACACAGCTGGGGGGCGGTGCTTGAAGGTAGTAAATACAAGAGGTTTTATGCATTCATTATCTGAGCTTTCATCATGTTTGTGATTACAAACTGGCCTGCCTAATAGCTTGATATGGTTATGTTTTCGTCATTATTTATTTTGTTTGACAGATGCTCTAGACTAGCCTTTTGCTTCTATCATAATTTTCCTCGTATCACATTTCAGTTTTTATTTTAAGGGATTGTTATAGCTGTGTAAGTTGAGTCAAGTTGCCAGCGTGTATTTACTACAATTAGCACTGTATTCTGATGGCTAAAATACTCGGTATTCTGATGATTGAGAATTTGGTAAATTGTTTACTGTTTCAGGGCAATGGCAACTTCTCCAGTATAGAAGGGATTAAGAGGAAGCAAGCCTTTTCCAAGGTTCCCTCTTGGAATGGTTTGTTGGAACTGCTGGACCAATGAACACACACAAAAAAGTTATGCATCACAGGTAAGATCATGCCAACTTGACTGCCCAGTATTGTTATTGGCATGCCAAATGCAAATGCTTCTCACCTTTTGAATCCCTTACACTAACCAGTAAACATCCTTTCTCCAGACACATAGACGCACATGTATGCGGGATCTTATACAAGTATTGGTGGGGTTCACTGCGTTCTTCAACTGTATGCTCTCCTACTAGCCTCTAGCTGCTGGTTGTCTTGCACGGAGATGTGTCCAAGAAGGGAGATGTCCAGAACTCCAAAACTGTATTGTAGCTAGTGTGTATTGGTGGATCACGTAGCTGGTGCTGTACTGTAATATGTGTACATGTCAGATTAGCCTATGATGTGCTCAGATATTCGTTACCCGGATGGTTTACTTTTACTCCACTTTTATTGGATGGAAGAGAACCACTCATAATAAAGTGCTCTGTGCATCCAGTTCAGTAATAATCTTAAAAAAAAAATACAAATCTGGCTTTTCCTACATGTCTGTTGTGATGCTAAAAATTTATATGCCTAAAATTTTAGAAATCTACCTCCCTCCGCACATGAAAGATGTTTTAACTTTGTCTAATTTTAGTTGTATCATGATGCTAGTCTAAATACTTTAAATTTAAACAGATCTAAGAGCCTGTTTGATTTGTAGGATGCTTAGAGCAAAGAAATAGGAAAACTGCAGGATTAGAATGTTACTCAGTTAAATCGTACAGGAAAAAATTTCAAGTAACGTTTGATTCACAGGAAAATTAAAAAAAAGTGTAATGATGTTTGAGTGGATGATGAAAAGTTTCCTTCAAAATATAGTGCAATGCAATCCTATAGAAAAATTTCTACGCATTCCTAATGATCAATCAGATGAATCAAACGATGCATATTAAAAAAATTCTAAGTACGAAAATCCTACAATATTTTTGTAAGATTCTTTTGAGTCAAACAAGGATGCATATAGAAAAAAATTCTAAGTATGAAAATCCTACAATAATTTTGTAAGATTATTTTGAATCAAACAAGCCCTAAGGCTATTTCGTGGGATATAGAGAGTATCTTATATAGGATTATAGGACTCCTTTGATTCTTGGGATAGGACAAGCTTGAAGCTTATGAATAGGAAATGCATGGAATTAGAATGCCATGTCTACATGATTTCTATAAAAATACTATGAAGTATCTTTAATCGTGGCAAATAAGTTTTTCATGAGGTATGATCTAAATTTATTTATATAGAATTTACACTACAAGATTCTTATAAGAATTTTTCCTATAAAATATATTCTATAAATCAAACGATTTACGTACGATTTTTTATAGAATTTAAATTCTATATATTTTTATACAAATTCTATGAACTAAAGGGGCTCTTGCATGTGACGCGATTTTTTCGCTCTCAGGTGCACCAGAACTCGTATTAATCGATAAAATTATGAGAAGTACTAAAGATAATTTCAAAAATACGCCACAAAACATGCGCGTAGAGAATATGTGCATGTACGTGCATGACAAGTTTCAACCTAAAATATATAGGTATGCAAGCTACACAAAAATAGCAAATTTCACTATTCATAATATAAGATTTAGACATATAACAAAGGTTCATTTTCACTTTTTTTTTGCTGCCCACATATATGTACTTTTTAAAATAAAAATCGCACGAGTAAGTATTAAAGTGACATGTACATGCGTGAATAATTTATTTTTTCTACTAAAACATTTAAATAGCAGAAAATTTAGGTGCGCTGGTACAAAGGTTCTCTTCCATATTTTCGATCTTTTCCATATTTTTGGCTCTTCATGGTGCTAGTTTATGCCATGTTCTTTCGTTAATGTTGGAGGAGGTTTGCCCATGCGCCATGCCAGTGCGAAAACTGTGGTCCAGCCTCCAGAGCCGGAGAAGAGGTCGCCGGACAAAACACACACCACTGCGCACCCGACGGACATGTTCGGACCTCGATACGCCGTCGAAGGGGCAATATGCGGCGAGCCACCAGTCCCAGCCGCGAAGCCGGAGGCCGTGCGCCCTGCGCCGCCAATTTGATGCCCGGGGCTGAGGGCGACGCGGCCGGAGCCACCCAACTTGGCCACGTCCGGTTCTGCTTGCATCACGCGCGCCCTCGACTCACGGCCAGCGCTCCACGATTCCTCCGCGGCAAAGCCGCGCGGTGAGAGTCGGGTGCCTTCCAGTTCACCAAGGTAACAATCCGACCCAAAATTTGTATTCTCCACATTGAGAAATTAGGGATCTAGGAAATTCGTTCGTCAGCTCCGTGTGCAGTGTGAGGCCGTGAACAACGTGGTGAAAGTCTTCCATTCCTTTCCATTTCATGCCACAGAACCAACAAGTGCTAGCCAGTGAAAGATAGAATAAGGAATCCTGCAAAGGTAATTTCTGAAGATGGTTTTCACCCCCAGCTCTTCACTCGACCCACTAGTGTATTGGAATTCAGCCATCCACACATATCGAGATATTATTCTGCACGACATGGGGGATTGGGAGATGACATTTTGTTGGAGAATTGCTGAAAAAGAAGCCTGTGCTTCTTTAATTCTCCATCGCCAAAGTCAGCATGGGAGACGGGCAAAAAAAGAGAGAATCTGACAGACTTGGAAAAGATTGCGTTGTTTTCCAATTTGCGTGAATTGGCTCCAGCAGGCCAGAGAATCGAGTTCCCTTCGGTTGCTTTCAGGTCTCCCCAGCCGTTAACTCGGCTGCCTGCTTGCGACATTCCTCGTGGCCTTCTTGTTCCTGCGATCCTATAAATTGCCAGGCCGTTGTTTCTTGGTGTGCCAGGAAGCAGAGAACATAGTAGCGGTAGCAGACCGGTGCTAATAGGAGTCCACTCTTAACTCTATCTCTCAAGTGTTTGAGCCTATTGGCACGACGGAAAAAATGGTACAGTGTTCTGTCAGCTCATGACCCTGTGTGTGCATATTTAGTTGGTTTATGTTCCTCAATACTCAGTATGTGTGTGAACGACAGAGAAATGGGATAGTAACATGAATAGAATTTTCAGAAATGTTATTTGGTTAAGGATTATAGTGGCGCTTCCAACATCTTAGGTTTTTCTTTTTGGAACTTGGAGCTGTAGTCCTCGAGAAATTCTTTGGATCCATAACTGAACTAATCACATTTGCACTTTTTTGATCCATCTAAAGGATGCTAACTGAATGACATGACATCAGTTTGATTTTACTAGATAAGCACATTATTTTCTTGATGAATCTGTAATTTCTAGTATTCATATTCAATGACCATGCTCTGATAAGATCTTGGTTGCCATCTTAATAGAGCATCCAGAGTGGCAACGCAAAGAGCCCCATAGTTGTTGGGCCTTGGGGAGGGATTGGAGGATATCCTTGGGATGACAGTGTGTACTCGACGATACGCCAGATTGTGATCACTCATGGTGCAGCTGTCGACTCAATAAGAATCGAGTATGATCTGAAAGGAAATTCTATCTGGTCAAAGCCGCATGGGAGTACGGAAGAAGGGTCTGATACAGATAAGGTCTAATCTACTAAACCCTCGTTAAAACATTTTCCATTTGTATACTCTCAATCTGTAAAGAAATTGGCTATGATTATTGGCCTTGATAAAGCAAGTATGAAATTCTATACACAAATATGATAAAGTGGAAGGATACATGTTAGCACATAGTTTTGTACTTCTATATTCCTAGCTCGCATTTATGTTGCTTAGATTAACATAACTACTTTTATAAAACACAAGTCTATATTGGAGTATTTATGATTCAATGTTTCTGAACAAAATTATTCAGACTTCGTATTTATGATGTACAGGTGAAGCTAGATTTTCCTGGAGAAATTCTTGTGTCTGTAAGTGGATACTACGGATCAGTCTGTGGGAGTCCAATTATCATAAGATCACTAACATTTCAGAGCAACCGTTCCAAGTATGGTCCTTTTGGCACGGAAGATGGAACACCTTTCTCACTTCCAGTGAGCAGTGGCAAGATTATTGGTTTCCATGGAAGGTCTGGGTCGTACCTCAACTCAATTGGCTTTTACCTGAAGCAAGTTAATGTTCCAAATCCTTCAAGTTATCCAGCCTCGCCTCAAAGTCAAAGGCCCTCAAGTGCATACAGCAGAAATGGTTATAGTGCTGCTGAGGGTGGTATGGAAGATGACATGGTCCTTGCAGTGAGGGATCGAGGTGACAGCTATGCTGCTTATACTAGCAATTACCCCAAGCAGCAGTACTCATATCCATCTCCAAACTACAATGATGGGGCTCTCTTGAATAAGGTGTCACAAACAACCTTATCACATTTGCATTCTGCTATGCATTCTTTGAATGTCGGATTACTCTACATGCTACAGTCTTTATAATCCGAACTTTGCTTTGCAGATGGTTTCTTATCCCAGTTCTTACAGAGCAACTATGAGCAGCCCTGAGACGCACGGTCCATGGGGCGGTAGTGGTGGCACCATCTTCGATGATGGCACATACACCGGTGTGTGGCAGATCAATTTGACCCGTGCGGTTGGAGTCACTTCTATGAAGGTACTGTATGATCGTCACGGGCAGGCGGTATGGGGCAACAAGCATGGATTCAGTGGAGGAGTCTCGCCAGACAAGGTAATGTGATCTTCGGCATTCTTTTTGCTTTACAATGAAGTAGAGGATTGTGATGGCCTGACACTTATGCTTTGCAGATCGTGTTCGATTTTCCATCAGAGGTCTTGACTCATATAACTGGGTACTATGGTCCAACAATTATCATGGGCCCAACTGCGATCAGATCGCTCACGTTCCACACAAACAAGCGAAGATATGGACCTTATGGGGATGAGTACGGCACTTATTTCTCCACCAGTTTTACCAATGGAAGGATAGTAGGGTTCCATGGTAGGGAGGGCTGGTACATCGATGGCATTGGCGTTCATGTCCAGGAAGGCAAGGTGCCATCTCAGAGAGCTAGCAGACCAGCAAACGGGAGGAGCCCGTCACCGAGCTACAACATGCTAGCACGGTCACCAAGTTATATCGATGATGAGGTAAGTGATAAATTCTTATCCATGACATGCATAATATTTGAACAAATACAGTACACAAGTAGCTACAGAATGAACTCACTAAGGATGTAATCTGAAACTCTGACTGATTCTGCAGGTTCCTTATAGCATGGTGCAAGAACCTGTCCCGATGGGACCGGGGCCGTGGGGCGGGGAGGGAGGCCGACCATGGGACGATGGCGTGTACACTGGCGTGCAGCAGATCTACATCACGAGAGGCGCGTTCATTGGCTCGATACAGATCCAGTATGACCGAGGCGACCAGTCAGTGTGGTCGGTGAGGCACGGGACGAGCGGCCACATCACCCACAGGGTGAAGCTGGACAGCCCGCATGAGGTGCTGACGTGCGTGCGTGGCTACTACAACACCGACAGGGAGGAAGGGCCCCGAGCGCTGAGGTCCATCACCTTCATAAGCAACCGGGGCAAGTACGGGCCGTTCGGGGACGAGGTTGGGACACATTTCTCGTCACCGGCGACGGCGGAAGGAAAGATAGTGGGGTTTCATGGCCGGAGCGGGCAGCACCTGGACGCCATTGGCGTGCACATGCAGCACTGGCTGGGGGACCAGCGTGCCGCCCCCAAGTATGTCCTCTCCAAGTACCTCTTCTGAAGTTCTGATCCAGGAACTTGGTTGCTAGTTAGCCACACAAGAATCAATTATTTTTTGGATTTGGAATTGGAGACAGAGAATTCTTTGTAACAAATTTTGGCTGTGTGCATCTCGTGATGCAGAGCTGGAAGATATTTTAGAAACTAGAAAATATGTTACTGCGCGACGGTCCTGAATACATTGTTTCACCCTGTTTTTGTCAGTTGCAGTTTGCTTGTCGTGGAGAGCTGTGGCTGTTGGGTTTCAGTCCCATTTTATCATGTTGCCAGATGATTTGATATGCATGCCCGCATTTTGCACAGGATTTGCCAGCCTCGGGCCAGATGAGGCCATGGATTCGCTGATGAACTGTGCTTGTAGGTGTGTAGTGTAGGATGTATATTCTGACGGTTATTAAGGTCTGAGTTCTGGATGCCAATGGAAGCTGATATGCTCCACCACAAGCATGTAACGTGTTCGTGTTATAGCTCTGTAAAACCATAAGGTGGTACTAGATGAAAAGGCGTGCTTCACCGCGCAGCTTACGGTGCATTTTGGCACTGCAGGGTTGGCGTGGTGGGCTAATATGCGTTTTCAAAAGTGACATCAAGGCTTGCACTGCAATTGTGCCTCACCTGAACATGCATAATCATGTAGTCTGGTGACCAAATTGATGATCGATTCGGTGATAGACGTGATGATCTATTGATAGCCTGCTCCAATTTATTCACCCAAATCTGATAAGAGACTACATGTTTTAGTTCAAATTTGAACTAAACCCACAACACTTATTATGGATCGGAGGGAGCAACACAAATCTCTTACTGTAATTTTTGTTAAGTACTATACAACAACAAAGTGCTCATACGAATCACATCCAACTCACCAGTAAAATATCTAGTGGTGCCGGGTGTAGATACAGTAACCATTACCTGCCTTGTAGTGAGCAGCAATAGAAGACCATTTATTAGCTAAGAACTCAGGCCAATAAAAAACATGTACTTATTACTAAAGACATGAAGCAAGCAAAATTGCCTAGCCACAAGCCCACAACAACAACACTCTTCATTGACATTAGTGTATTTTGTGTGTTTTTCGTTACTTCTCAACACCCAAAGAACCAAGAAAACCAAGAACATTCTTGCAGCAAAGAGAAGAATTATGTAACAGAGGAATCGTACTATCACTGTGAACATTGAGAAATGAAAACTTGATAGAACCGATCATGTAATATACAATCTCTGATGTATTCTAGAAGTTGGTAATTCTGCAAATATTCAGAGATGAGAATGTGATTGTGCTCATCTTTCATTAAGAATTGATCAGGTAAGCATATGATCTGTACTTTACTATGAAAGTAGGTAATTCTGCAAGTATGCAAAGAAGAGAATGTGATTGTGCAAATGTGAGTGAGGGTGACAATGTGACAGACCAGCTCACATTGAGTTGTAGACAGGAAGAAAGCACAGAGTTCAGCTTTTTCAAGATTCCCAACCCCTAACAGGAAAGCAAAATAAGCATAATCACGCTGTATGCAACGCCCTCTCCGTATTAATGCAAAGGAATCTATAATTGCTTTGACAGGAAGAAATAATCCCCATGTATGCAGAGGAATCTATAATTGCTTCAACAGGTAGAAAGAAACAAGACCAAAAGACCCTTATTATCCATATAGGCTAGCTCTTTACGTGTTAACTCGCTTGAAATAATCACTTGCATTTGTAACTTTGTACTGCTCTCATCTCATCTATACTGTACTTGACTATCTCTTAAATGTAGTCCATAAATTCGTTCTTCTCAGCTTCAAGATTGATGCTGCCAAATCGCTTATTCAGATAGATAACGGTTCATCTTGTCAAGTTGTCATGGATGAGAATGCAAGAAAACTTCTCCGTAAGCCTTTTTGGAGCAAGCAAAACTAATCAGAGCTAAGGCTTTAAAACATATTCAGGCCTCCAGAGTCTAGTTCAAACCTTGAATGCCTAACACAATTCAAAGTGAGGAGCTGAAGCCGCCAGGACATTTTGGAAAGACTTCACATTTTATTAGTTGAAACACAACCGGAAATTAAATTCGGCTCTTGGGTGCATATGCTCACTCCACCCAAAAAACATATTTCTAATTGTAAAAAATTATAACAAAAAATTCCGCATGTACATCTCGACAATTTATGTGTGTTCGTGCAGTTTGACGAAAAACTGATATTTTTTATGATCGATGTAAAAAAGACAAAACAAGTCTCACAAAAAACCTTATTTTTAGCACTAAATTTTGTCTTTTTTACACAGTACAAATGACAAGTTCATTTTTCATGGAAAGACTTTGTACGCACTTAACATGTGAAGATGAACACGTGAATTTCTCGTTTGGAATTTTTTGACATTTTAAAATATATTAAAGTTGCAGTTTAAATTAAAGAGAGCATACGCACCCAGGAGCCAAAACATCACTCCACAACACAACTAAAATTCTCAAGCCTAACAATCAGAGGCCGATACCACTCTCCCCCACCATTCTCCTCCTCGTCGTCGTCCGTGGAGGCGCTGCCGGACTAAGCCCGAGACCCTGGTGATGGGGGCAGCGGGGATCTAGGCCCTTGGCTCCCCGCGCGGTGGCTAGGTGGAGGAACGCCACGCTGGACTCGCCATGGCCGATGCGGCTGCTCGGTAGGTTCCCTGCTCCGACGGCTTGGCCTCTGGCTTGGCCTCAGGTAAGGGTGGATTCTGCCGGCGGTGGCCTCGGTGGGAGCTCGGGATCTCAGGGCGGCGGCCCTGGTCTGGTGGTGGTCCGGCACCACCTTGGCGGCGAGCGGCGCTGGCGGGTGCGGGCCGGCCTCTGCGACCGTGTGGACAGCACAGAGCCGGCGGGTGCTGGCCTTGGCACGGCCCCCCCTCGGTGGTCGCCGACGCCCGATCGGAAGCCGTCAACGCCTCCTCTCCTCTTATGCACCCAATCTTGCTGGTATTGAATCGGCCCAGGTGTCGGCGAGGTTCTGCGATCAGGAGAAATCCCTGACCGGTTGTGCTGTCACGATGATGACGACACCATGGGCGGCGCCTTCCCTGTTTTGGGCGCCATCGAGGTATTGTCATTTCCCCCTCCTCTGAAGTCCCCAGGTGAAAACCTAATCTTGGATTGGGCCGCGGTGGCACCATGGCGTCGCTCCCCTTGTTGAAGGCATGGTCTTGGGGTGCTTGACGAGGTTGTGTGTGTCTAATGTGCGGTTCGAGGTGTGTCGGTGTCTTCTCCAGCTCTCCCAGCAGCTTCGTCTCCGATGTGCTCGATCTCCGGTGGGTTGATGTGCTTCTCGATGTGTTTGGCTGGGCGTTACTCGTTTGGATCTTCTCCTTCGGTTCTCGCCATTATTTTGCATCCAGGCTCAGGGGAGTGTTTCCATCGGTCGGTGGTTCGCCACCCTTCGAGCCAGGGCGAGGAGGCAGGGAGCCTTCTTCGACGATGGACTGGATGTGGCTGGTGTGCCACTGCCGGGTGTGTTTCCATGTCAGTCCACACCCGCCTGTTTCATCTGGAGTTCCAACACCACCGAGTTGCTGATTGCAAAGGATGACCATGTTGTTGCAAGCCGTTCTTCAATCATATTTGTTGTTGCTTGTTTAGCTGTGTTGTAAGCTATTCTCAGCATCATGTAATCTGTTGTTGTGGCTTTATTAATTTAAAGCTGGGCTAAGGTCTTATATTTAAAAAAGAGGCCCGTACCATCCAAAAGATAAATAAGTTTAGTAGTTTGTAGAGCTCTATAACTTGAAAAGAAATATGCGCCGAACACCTCACAAAAGAGATAAAAAAAACACGCTTAGGGCGATTAAGGAGTTTCCTATAACCTGATGGATCACTCACAAATCCTGAATTTCAACCATAGACGAATGGTCCTACATTTTTTGTTATGTTACAAAGCAGAAAACATACATATATAATGAGATCTTAGGCCGGCAGAAATCGGAACAGCATGTTTTCGAGTACTCAAGTAAGCCTGTATGGTGCATTATAAGTGAGTTCAGAAACTATTTTACATATTAAATTAGTACTACCTTTTAACCAAATAGAAAATATTATCGCTTTCTCACTGTTGATTTGAAATTTAGCAAAATAGAGATATATAATAATTTATTAAAAGAGAGATAAATGATGTTGAACCAGTAACATACACAGATTGAGCTGCAAATTCTCATCCAACTTTGCCATCTCCTCCGAACGGGTTCCGTGCTACCGTCCTCGGTGGGCGAGAAGCGCCATCCTCTGCCATGGCGAGCTCCTCCCGCCGTACCTCCTCGTGCTGCCCTCATACGGCGTCGATTCTCCGTACTGGGACGAGGTCTTCGAGCTCGAGCACACGCTCCACCACCGCTACTTCTTCGCATGGGAGATACCATAGTCGGCGTGGCGCGAGGAGCCGACCTTGCCCAACTCAGACGACTCCGACATGGCGCAGAGAGTTGGCGACATGTATGTGCGCACCCCGAAGGAGTGCCTCCACGGTCACCGTGGTTGCCCAAGCCGATTATTATCCACGCGCATGACTTCCGCCTCTACTTTGCTTAGATCTAATTTATTAGTTTTGAGTATGTTTTAGGTTAAATCTAGTTAAGTTCAATGTATTCCGAACAATGTTTAAACTAGTCCTAATAGAAGTTTGTATAAATTTTCAAGTTGAAATATAAATTTAAGTTTAAAGAAGTTCGAGACGCAGACATATTTTGGGTATCGAAGTTGGGCGCAGGAGGTGGACGTCGTGTGAACAGCTGTTCTAATCATTCCTTCCGAGAACAAAATTGGACACGATTTGGGTGTTTCTTTAGAAATGGTGTAATAATAAGAAGCTTATAAGACTAGTCACAATGAAAATATTATATCATATATATCATGTTCGCAAAAATCTGATGTAATACAATAATTATTGAGAAGAGAAATGAGAATGGTATTGGCAAACAGAGCTTGGCTGCGTGGTTAGGTCCCTTGTGGTGGAACCAGCCCACCTAGGTTCAAGTTCTAGATTTAGCATGGGTGTTTGCATTTACCTGGATTTATTCCAGGATTTAACCGGCGCTATGCTTTCAGTGGTAGGTGACGTGCCCGTCAACAGCGAGGCGCCGCCAGTGGTAACTTCGTCAACCTCAAGATATGCCAGCTCAGTACCTCGGAGGTGCTCATAGGGGTAGGGTGTGCGTGCGTGAGTTCATAGGGGTGTCTGTACGTGCGTGTTTGTGAGCGTCTGCGTTGTACTGTGTTCTCAAAAAAAAAAAAATGAGAATGGTATCATAGGCAGATACCCTATCGAACGTAAAATTAGAAAATTTGATGTCCACCAACATAAATTTACATTATGATTGCACAAAATATTATAATAAAACTATGATACTACACATTAGAGGAATGGTATTATAAACTTATTATCATAGGCATGGAATGGTATTATAAACTTATTATCATAGCCGAATTGAATTTCCGAGGCATGATACTAGTATATGACAATTTCTATAGTGACTAGTCTAAATTACCTAGTAGACTGATTCATAGCAACTGGCATATCTTTTTTTTTTTGCGGGTAAGGGCATCTCCAACCCACAGACCCAAACGGACGTCAGATTGGTCCGTTTGGGGAAAACCAGCTCCCAACGCGTGGACCTAAACTAAAAACGGACAGCTGCCGCGTCTGAAACGACCCAAAGCCGGATCAAATTTGCGTGGCTTTTGGGGCGAGCCGGACGAGCGCTGCGTCCTTTTTCATCCGCACATGTCCGTTCATGGCCCATTTGTCAGTGACAAAAAAGGTCCCAACAACTTCTCTCTCATCTGCCTTCTCTATTTGCTTTTTGCCATGGAAGTATCCATGGCTGCCCGTCGGAGTTGAGCTCGCTCGGCCAGGTTTCGCCGTCGCCCTCGCCTGGAGATCCTCAACGCCGCCGCCTCCTTTTTTTTTATCCCCGCTAGAAGTCGCCGGAGCCGAAATGGACGTCGTGCCGCCGGACTGGATGCCGACGAGCCCGCCATGGCCGAGCCACGGCCGCGCCGCCCTGCCCGCCACGGCCAAGCAACGCCCGCGCCTCCCGCCACGCCGTCCTGGCCGCCCTCGCCTGGTCGCCGCCTCGCCCCGCGCCCCTAGCGTCGCCCCGTCCGTGCCTCGCCACGACGCGAGCGCCTCGCCACGCCCACGCCGCTCGGGCGCGCCACGCCACGCCGCCGCGGGCACGGGGCCGGCCGCGCCTCGCCTCGCCAACGCCGCGCGGGGCCGGGGCCGGCCGCGCGGGCACGGGGCTGGCCGCGCCTCGCCTCGCCAACGCCACGCGGGGCCGGGGCCGGCCGCGCCACGCCACGCCACCGCGGGCGCCGGCCGCGCGGGCACGGGCCTCGCCTCGCCCCGTTGCCGGCCTCGCCACACCGCGCAGGGGGCTCGCGCCGTGCCGTGCCTCGACGCCGCCCCGTCTTGCCGCCCCGTCGCTGGCCTCGACGCCGCCCCGTGCCGCGCCTCGACTGTAGGATAACGTTGCATAGAAAACAAAAAATTTCCTACCGCGAACACGCAATCCAAGCCAAGATGCAATCTAGAAGACGGTAGCAACGAGGGGGTATCGAGTCTCACCCTTGAAGAGATTCCAAAGCCTACAAGATGAGGCTCTTGTTGCTGCGGTAGACGTTCACTTGCCGCTTGCAAAAGCGCGTAGAAGATCTTGATCACGATCGGTTCCGGCGCCACGAACGGGCAGCACCTCCGTACTCGGTCACACGTTCGCTTGTTGATGAAGACGACGTCCACCTCCCCGTTCCAGCGGGCAGCGGAAGTAGTAGCTCCTCTTGAATCCGACAGCACGACGGCGTGGTGTCGGTGGTGGTGGAGAAGTCCGGCGGAGCTTCGCTAAGCGTGCGGGAAGTGGAGGAGCGGGGCGGCTAGGGTTTGGGGAGAGGGGGCGCCGGCCACTATGGGGTGCGGCCACCTTGGTGGTGTTTGAGGTGGCCGGCCCCCTCCCCTTGGCCCTCATTATATAGGTGGAACCCCAAGAGTTGGTCTCCAAGTCTTCGAATAAGACCCGAACCAAAACCTTCCATAGGGAGGGGAAACCTAGCCTAGCTAGGACTCCCACCAAGGTGGGAGTTCCACCTCCCATATGGGGGTGGCCGGCCCCCTAAGGGGGAGTCCACTTGGGACTCCTCCCCCACTAGGGTTGGCCGGCCATGGAGGTGGAGTCCCATGTGGACTCTACCTTCCTTGGTGGTTTCTTCCGGACTTTTCTAGAACCTTCTAGAACCTTCCATAGAACCTTCCGCGACATTTTATTCACATAAAATGACATCCTATATATGAATCTTATTCTCCGGACTACTCCGGAACTCCTCGTGATGTCCGGGATCTCATCCGGGACTCCGAACAAATATTCCAACTTTAAGTGTGTCACCCTACGGTTCGTGAACTATGCGGACATGGTTGAGTACTTACTCCGACCAATAACCAATAGCGGGATCTGGAGATCCATAATGGCTCCCACATATTCAACGATGACTTTAGTGATCGAATGAACCATTCACATACGATACCAATTCCTTTTGTCACGCGATATTTTACTTGTCCGAGGTTTGATCTTCGGTATCACTCCATACCTTGTTCAACCTCGTTTCCTGACAAGTACTCTTTACTCGTACCGTGGTATGTGGTCTCTTATGAACTCATTCATATGCTTGCAAGACATTAGACGACATTCCACCGAGAGGGCCCGGAGTATATCTATCCGTCATCGGAATGGACAAATCCCACCGTTGATCCATATGCCTCAACTCATACTTTCCGGATACTTAATCCCACCTTTATAGCCACCCATTTACGCAAGTGGTGTTTGGTGTAATCAAAGTACCTTTCCGGTATAAGTGATTTACATGATCTCATGGTCATAAGGACTAGGTAACTATGTATTGAAAGCTTATAGCAAATAACTTAATGACGAGATCTTATGCTACGCTTAATTGGGTGTGTCCATTACATCATTCATATAATGACATAACCTTGTTATTAATAACATCCAATGTTCATGATTATGAAACTAATCATCCATTAATCAACAAGCTAGTTTAAGAGGCATACTAGGGACTTCTTATTGTCTACATATCACACATGTACTAATGTTTCGGTTAATACAATTATAGCATGACATATAAACATTTATCATAAACATAGAGATATAAATAATAACCACTTTATTATTGCCTCTAGGGCATATCTCCTTCAGTCTCCCACTTGCACTAGAGTCAATAATCTAGATTACATTGTAATATACCTAACACCCATGGCATTCTGGTGTTGGTCATGCTTTGCCCTAGGGAGAGCTTTAGTCAACGGATCTGCTACATTTAGATCAGTATGTACTTTGCAAATCTTTACTTCTCCATCTTCGATGTACTCGCGAATCGAGTGGTAACGCAGCTTGATATGCTTCAGCCTCTTGTGTGACCTTGGCTCTTGTGCATTGGCGATGGCACCCATGTTATCACAGTAAATGATTAATGGGTCCAATGCACTAGGAACCACACCGAGCTCTACAATGAACCTCTTCATCCATACCGCTTCTGATGAAGCCTCCGAAGCCGCTATGTACTCGATTATGTTGAAGACTTCGCCACCGTGCACCGCTTCGAGCTTGCCCGACTTCATCGCAAGCACCATTCAATATAAACACGTACCCGCATTGTGACTTAGAGTCATCGGGATCGGTGTTCCAACTTGCATCGGTGTAACCATTTACAACGAGCTCTTGGTCACCTCCATAACAAAGAAACATATCCTTAGTTCTTTTCAAGTACTTCGAATATTCTTGACCGCTGTCCAGGTGTTCCATTCCTGGATCACTTTGATATCTCGCTAGTCAAACTAACAAGCATGTGCTATATCCGGTCTAGTATATAGCATGGCATACATGATAGATCCTACTCGCCGAGGCATAGGGGATATTACTCATCCTTTCTCTTTCTTCTCGCCGTAGCCGGTCCTTGAGTCTTACTCAAGACCTTGCCTCGGTAACATAGGTAAGAACCCTTTCTTACTTTCGTCCATTCTAAACTTCTTTAGAATCTTGTCCAGATATGTACTCTGTGATAGCCCTATTAGGCGTCTTGATCTATCTCTATAAATCTTGATGCCTAATATATATGATGCTTCACCAAGGTCTTTCATTGAAAAACTATTATTCAAATAACCTTTAACACCGCTTAATAGTTCTATATCATTCCCGATCAATAATATGTCATCTACATATAATATCGGGAATGCTACGGAGCTCCCACTCACTTTCTTGTAAATACGAGGCCTCTCCATGACACCGTATAAACCCGAAGTCTTTGATCACCTTATCAAAGCGTCGGTTCCAACTTCTTGATGCTTGCTTCAGTCCATAGATTGAACGCTGAAGTTTGCATACTTTGTCAGCATTTTTAGGATCGACAAAACCTTTGGGTTGTACCATATACAACTCTTCCTCAATGTCTCCATTAAGGAACGCCATTTTGACATCCATCAGCCAAATCTCATAATCGAAAAATGCAGCTATTGCTAACAAAATCCTCACAGATTTTAGCTTCGCTACGGTGAGAAAGTCTCATCGTAGTCAACTCCTTGAATTTGATCGGAAACCCTTTGCGACAAGTCGAGCTTTATAGACAGTAATATTACCATCAGCATCTGTTTTTCTCTTGAAGATCCATTTATTCTCGACAGCCTTTCGGCTATCGTGTAAGTCTACCAAAGTCCATACTTTGTTATCATACATGGATCCCATTTCGGATTTCATGGCTTCTTGCCATTTGTTGGAATCCGGGCTCATCATCGCTTCTTCATACGTCGCAGGGTCCTCATTATTGTTATCCACAATCATGACATTTAGACAAGGATCAAACCAATCAGAGTGGTACGTTCCCTTGTCGATCCGCGAGGTTCGATAGTTTCCTCGTTCGAAGTTTCATGATCATTATCATTAGCTTCCTCTCGTTGCCGGTGTAGGCGGTACGGTACAACTTCCGTCATCGCGCTACTCCGATCAACGAGTATAGATTCATCAATCTCATCGAGTTCTACTTTTCTTCCAAGTCACTTCTTTAGTGAGAAATTCTTTCTCAAGAAAGGTTCCGTTCTTAGCAACAAATATTTTGCCTTCGGATTTGTGATAGAAAGTATACCCTATAGTTTCCTTAGGGTATCCTATGAAGATGCATTTCTCCGCTTTGGGTTCTAGCTTGTCCGGTTGTAACTTCTTTACATAGGCTTCGCAACCCCAAACTTTCGAGAACGACTGACTTAGGTTTCTTATTAAACCATAATTCATACGGTGTCGTTTCTACGGATTTTGATGGTGCTCTATTTAAAGTGAATGCGGCTCGTCTCTAATGCATAACTCCAAAATGATAACGGCAAATCAGTAAGAGACATCATAGAACGAACCATATCTAAGAGAGTTCGATTACGACGTTCGGACACACCGTTTCGTTGTGGTGTTCCCGGCGGTGTCAATTGTGAAAGTATTCCGCATTTCTTTAAATCCATGCCAAACTCATAACTCAGATATTCACCTCCACGATCAGATCGTAGAAATTTAATCTTCTTGTTACGTTGATTTTCTACTTCACTTTGGAATTCCTTAAACTTCTCGAAAGTTTCGGATTTATGTTTCATGAAATAGATATACCCATATCTACTCGGATCATCTCGTGAAAGTTAGAACATAACGATAACCACCGCGCGATGCTACGCTCATTGGTCCGCACACATCGGTATGTATGATTTCCAATAAGTCGGTAGCTCGCTCCATCATACCAGTAAAATGGAGTCTTAGTCATTTTTCCCATCGGACATGCTTCGCATCTATCAAGTGACTCAAAGTCAAGTGATTCAAGTAATCCATCAGTATGGAGTTTCTTCATGCGTTTCACTCCAATATGACCAAGACGACAAGTGCCACATATAAGTAGAATTATCATTCAATTTAATTCGCTTAGCATCAATGTTATGTATATGCGTATCACTACTATCGAGATCTAACAGAAATAAGCCATTCTTTTGTGGTGCTCGACCATAAAAGATATTATTCATAAAAATAGAACAACCATTATTCTCAAACTTGAATGAATAACCGTCTTGCATTAAACAAGATCCAGATATAATGTTCATGCTCAACGCGGGTACAAAATAACAATTATTTAGGCTTAAAACTAATCCCGAAGGTAGATGTAGAGGAAGTGTGCCGACAGCGATCACATCGACTTCGGATCCATTTCCAACGCGCATCGTCACTTCATCTTTCAGTAGTCTTCGTTTATTCTTTAGTTCCTGTTTCGAGTTACAGATATGAGCAACCGAACCAGTATCAAATACCCGTGTACTAGAACGAGAACCGAGTGAGATAAACATCTATAACATGTATATCGGATATACCTTCTTTCTTCTTCTTGACAAGGTCGTTCTTCGGATCAGCCGGATACTTGGAGCAATTACGCTTCCAGTGTCCCTTCTCCTTGCGTAATAGCACTCAAGCATCGGGCTTAGGGCCGTTCTTAGGTTTCATAGGAGGCGTGGCAGCTTTCTTGCCACCCTTCTTGAATTTTCCCTTAGACTTGCCCTGTTTCTTGAAACCGGTGGTCTTGTTGACCATCAACACTTGGTGCTCTTTCTTGATCTCAATCTCTGCAGCTTTTAGCATGCCAAAGAGTTCAGGTAACTCCTTGTTCATGTTCCGCATATTGTAGTTCATCACAAAGTTCTTGTAACTTGGTGGCAGTGATTGAAGGACACGATTAATCCCCAGTCCGTTAGGAATCACTATTCCCAAGTCACTGAGTTTCTTCGCATGCCCGGTCATGGCGAGCATGTGCTCACTAACGGAGCTACCTTCTTCCATCATGCAGCTGAAAAATTGTTTCGATGCTTCATAGCATTCCACGGCCGCATGAGTCTCAAAAATAGTCTTCAACTCTTTCATCAACTCATGAGGATCGTGGTGCTCAAAACGTTTTTGAAGATCGGATTCCGGATCGCATAAGATGGCACACTGAACTTGAGAGTACCGAGTTTTCCGAGTCGCGTAAACAGCTTTTACTTCATCGATTTCAGTTTCGCAGGAGGGTCACCTAGCGGTGCATCAAGCACATATTGCAGATTTCCGCCGCAGAGGAAGATCCTCACATGACGGAACCGGTCGGTGAAGTTGCTACCGTTGCTCTTAAGCTTTTCTTTCTCTAGGAACTGGTTAAAATTGATTGGGGACGCCATCTCTACAACATATATTTGCAATAGTTTAGACTAAGTTTATGACAAATTGAGTTCAAATTTTAATTCTACATAATTAAAAAACTAGGTGAACTCCCACTCAAAACAATATCCCTCGCATTGTCTTAGTGATCACACGAACCAAATCCACCACACCATAGTCCGATCATCACGAGACAAGGTGTGATTTCAATGGCGAACACTCAAAGTGTTCATCATATCAACCATATGATTCATGCTCTACCTTTCGGTATCACGTGTTCCGAGACCATGTCTGTACATGCTAGGATCGTCAAGGCCACCTTAGTATCCGCATGTGCAAAACTGTCTTGCACCCGTTGTATGCACTTGTTGATTCTATCACACCCGATCATCACGAGATGCTTCGAAACGACAAGTCTTGGCAACGGTGCTACTAAGGATGAACACTTTATTATCTTGAGATTTTAGTGAGTGATCATCTTATAATGCTACCGTCGCGATCTAAGCAAAATAAGATGCATAAAAGGATTAACAACACATGCAGTTCATATGTGATATGATATGGCCCTTTTTGTCTTGCGTCTTTGATCTTCATCTCCAAAGCACGGACATGATCTCCATCATCTTCGGGAATGATCTCCATCATCATCGGCGTAGCGTCAAGGTCAATGGCGCCGTCTTCATGATTGTCCTCCATGTAGCAACTATTACAACTACTTTGAAATACTACTCAACATGAAATTTAAAGACAACCATAAGGCTCCCGCCGGTTGCCACAATACAATAATGATCATCTCATACATATTCATCATCATATTATGGCCATATCACATCACCAAACCCTGCAAAAACAAGTTAGACGCTCTCTAATTTGGTTTGCATATTTTACGTGGTTTAGGGTTTTCGATATAGATCTAATATACCTACGAACATGAACCACAACGTTGATACTAATGTTGTCAATAGAAGAGTAAATTGAATCTTTACTATAGTAGGAGATACAGACACCCGCAAAGCCTCTTATGCAATACAAGTTGCATGTCGAACGAGGAACAAGTCTCATGAACGCGGTCATGTAAAGTTAGTCCGAGCCGCTTCATCCCACTATGCCATAAAGATGCAAAGTACTCAACTAAAGATAACAAGAGCATCAACGCCCACAAAACCATTGTGTTCTACTCGTGCAACCATCTATGCATAGACACGGCTCGATACCACTCGTAGGATAACGTTGCATAGAAAACAAAAATTTTCCTACCGCGAACACGCAATCCAAGCCAAGATGCAATCTAGAAGACGGTAGCAACGAGGGGGTATCGAGTCTCACCCTTGAAGAGATTCCAAAGCCTACAAGATGAGGCTCTTGTTGCTGCAGTAGACGTTCACTTGCCGCTTGCAAAAGCGCGTAGAAGATCTTGATCACGATCGGTTCCGGCGCCACGAACGGGCAGCACCTCCGTACTCGGTCACACGTTCGGTTGTTGATGAAGACGACGTCCACCTCCCCGTTCCGGCGGGCAGCGGAAGTAGTAGCTCCTCTTGAATCCGACAAGCACGACGGCGTGGTGTCGGTGGTGGTGGAGAAGTCCGGCGGAGCTTCGCTAAGCGTGCGGGAAGTGGAGGAGCGGGGCGGCTAGGGTTTGGGGAGAGGGGGCGCCGGCCACTATGGGGTGCGGCCACCTTGGTGGTGTTTGAGGTGGCCGGCCCCCTCCCCTTGGCCCTCATTATATAGGTGGAACCCCAAGAGTTGGTCTCCAAGTCTTCGAATAAGACCCGAACCAAAAACCTTCCATAGGGAGGGGAAACCTAGACTAGCTAGGACTCCCACCAAGGTGGGAGTTCCACCTCCCATATGGGGGTGGCCGGCCCCCAAGGGGAGTCCACTTGGGACTCCTCCCCCACTAGGGTTGGCCGGCCATGGAGGTGGAGTCCCATGTGGACTCTACCTTCCTTGGTGGTTTCTTCCGGACTTTTCTAGAACCTTCTAGAACCTTCCATAGAACCTTCCGCGACATTTATTCACATAAAATGACATCCTATATATGAATCTTATTCTCCGGACTATTCCGGAACTCCTCGTGATGTCCGGGATCTCATCCGGGACTCCGAACAAATATTCCAACTTTAAGTGTGTCACCCTACGGTTCGTGAACTATGCGGACATGGTTGAGTACTTACTCCGACCAATAACCAATAGCGGGATCTGGAGATCCATAATGGCTCCCACATATTCAACGATGACTTTAGTGATCGAATGAACCATTCACATACGATACCAATTCCTTTTGTCACGCGATATTTTACTTGTCCGAGGTTTGATCTTCGGTATCACTCCATACCTTGTTCAACCTCGTTTCCTGACAAGTACTCTTTACTCGTACCATGGTATGTGGTCTCTTATGAACTCATTCATATGCTTGCAAGACATTAGACGACATTCCACCGAGAGGGCCCAGAGTATATCTATCCGTCATCGGGATGGACAAATCCCACTGTTGATCCATATGCCTCAACTCATACTTTCCGGATACTTAATCCCACCTTTATAGCCACCCATTTACGCAGTGGTGTTTGGTGTAATCAAAGTACCTTTCCGGTATAAGTGATTTACATGATCTCATGGTCATACGGACTAGGTAACTATGTATTGAAAGCTTATAGCAAATAACTTAATGACGAGATCTTATGCTACGCTTAATTGGGTGTGTCCATTACATCATTCATATAATGACATAACCTTGTTATTAATAACATCCAATGTTCATGATTATGAAACTAATCATCCATTAATCAACAAGCTAGTTTAAGAGGCATACTAGGGACTTCTTATTGTCTACATATCACACATGTACTAATGTTTCGGTTAATACAATTATAGCATGACATATAAACATTTATCATAAACATAGAGATATAAATAATAACCACTTTATTATTGCCTCTAGGGCATATCTCCTTCATCGACGCCGCCCCGTCTGTGCCTCGCCACGACGCGAGCGCCTCGACGCCGCCCCGTCTGTGCCGCGCCTCGGGCCGCCGCCGTCCCAGGCCCGCGCCATCTCGCGCCGCGCCTCGCCTCGCGCGCCCAGGGCCGCGCTGCGCCTGGACGCCGCGCTGAAAGAACATTTCCCGCCCTTTTGGGTTTTGTGTGTTTGATGTCAACACTAGTTATATTTTTATGTGTGTTGATGTAGATAGGTACAGGTTTTCGAGAAATATACTTGATCGGTGAGATGGTATGGCTGTTCTGAAGTTCTGAAGGTATTTTTATTACTGGCGGAAGTTCCGGCCCCAGCAGGCGGAAGTTCCGCCCAGATGCTTCCGGCAGAAGCCCTTCAGCGCAGTTCTGTTCACAGTTTTTATTCTCTGGCCGGAAGTTCCGGTGATGCTGGCCGGAAGTTCCGGTCAAGCGGAACTTCCGCCCATCTTCCGGACAAGTTCCGAAAGTCAGCGATTTGTGGCTCAGTATGTCCAGTATGCTTTTTCTGGATTTTCGGAACTTAGCCGGAACTTGGCCGGAACTTCCGGTCACCGGAAGTTCCGCCCCTATCTTTTCTGACAGGTTTCCTGACGAAGAATCTTCCTGGCGGAAGTTCCGGCCCTCCTGGCCGGTACTTCCGGTGCCAGCCGGAACTTCCGGCCCTCCTGGCCGGAACTTCCGGTGTTACGAGAAATGGTCCAAACGGTCAGATCTGAGAGCTCCAATCATATAAATAGCTCTCTTCTCCAAAGGGACAAGTTGCTCAATCATTGCACAAGAAATCTGCCAAGCTTCACCTCCATTAGAGCCACCTCAAGAACACAAGATTTGCAAGATCTCCTTCCTCCCCCAACCAAAGCTCTTGATCTTTGGAGATTTGAAGGAGAAGCCACCGATCTACATCCTCACCGAAGCGTTCTTCATTTCCCCTCATTTGTTTGAGGGATCTCATGCTAGTGTTCCTATTTGGTTCCCTAGTTGATTTGTGTTGATGTGTTGTTGTTGATTGTTGTATTGTTACAGATTTGGGAGCCTCCAATTCGGTTGTGGATGTGTGCCCCAAGAACCTTGTAAAGGCCCGGTTTCCGCCTCGAGGAAATCCCTTAGTGGAAGTGGGCTAGGCCTTCGTGGCGTTGCTCACAGGAGATCTGAGTGCAGTCTTCGTGACTGTTGGTCTGGCTTTCGTAGCGACCACACTCCTCCGAACATAGACGTACCTTCTTGCAAAGGAAGGGAACTACGGGAATCATCTCCGTGTCATCGTGTGCTCCACTCTCGGTTACCTCTATCCTATTCTATCTCCTATATATTGTGTAGCTATATCTTGCTTAGTGATAACCTTGTCATATAGGTAAATTCACTTAGTTGCATATCTAGAGAATTTACCTTTGTGTCAAGCCTAAATTGAAAAAGAACTAAAAATTGGTTAGCATCTATTCACCCCACCCCCTTTAGGTGCGGCATACGATCCTTTCAATTGGTATCAGAGCCTCGGCTCTTATTTCGGGCTTAACCGCCTAAGAGTATGCCGGACGATGGGCCTTCGGAAGAGGCCGCTAAGATGGTCACCATGGAGGACATCAATTCGTTGAGATCCTCCATGGATGCTCAAATGGAAAGCATGAGAAAAATGATTTCCGAGCTTTTGACTCCGGTCCTTCCTAGGGCTTCCACCGTAGAGGTAAAGGACACGGGTGTGTTAGTAGAGGGAGGTGCTTCGGCATTACCCTCCTCTACCAAACCCGTGGAAGGTGATAACTTAAACACTATCAAATCTCCCGTTGAATCTCCTAGGGGAACTAGTGGAGGTGAGAGCTACAATCGAGTACCTCCACCTTTTCTATCTCCCGATATACCGGTTCCCCATCCCCATTTGAACATTCGAGGCGACCCACCTAAGTTTTCCGTTGAGAATTTCGATACTTGGCAATTTGAGTTTCGCTCTCATGTTTGCGAGTGCCTCCAATGAACTTTGGAGAATCATCTTGGAAGGCTTCAAGCCCTACAACCCCGACAAGTTGACTAGAAGAGAAGCGGTTGATAGTCAACTCAACAACACCGCCTTGCACATGATTCAAACGAGTGTGGGGACAAAGGATTTGTCTCGTGTTCGGAACTACACCACCGCCAAGGAAGCTTGGGAGGGTTTGGCCGCTAGTTGCATTGGAAGTGAGAGCACGAGAAGGAACAAGTATAATGCTCTTCGGAATCAAGCCGAAGGATTCATGAGGCTACCGGATAAAGATCATCAAGTCATGTATTGAAGACTTCTCACCGTTGCCGATTCCTTCCGGCTTATTGGTACCACCCACATCAATGACTCTTGGATCAAGGAGAAGTACATTGAATGCATGATGCCGTTTGTACCCATTGATGTCAAGACCCTTGTTGGGAGAGAATGCTATTCCTCTCTCACGTCTCAAGAAGCCGTGCACGAGATGCAAGCCCTCAAGGTGCTCGAGAAAAACTCTCATGATTCTCGCAATCGTGCCATTGGTATGTCAAAAGGGAACAATCTTGCCTTGATGGTCAACCCCGTAGAAGGAGTGCACCCTCAAGAGCAATATAGGGCATCTTGGAGTATGTCCTATCCGGAAGATTTGGAATGCCACTTCCATGATCACATGGCCTTCCATGCAAAGTCCTTTTGGGTTGATCCCTCCAAGGCCAAGGAAGATAACATCAAGAGAAACAACAAAAGTGGGTTCACTAGCTTTGGTCCAAAGACAAGATCATGCTACAATTGTGATGACAAGCGCCACTTCATTGCCGAATGCCCCTATGAGAATAGAGAGCTTCATAATGGAAGGCTCATTCCCAAGGACAAGAGCAAAGACACAAAGGGCAAATATTCAAAAGCCCCCAACAAGAAATTCTACAACAACAAGACCAAGAAGGGCAAGAGGCCCTCAAGAGTTGTGCTAGTAACAAGGGAAGAATATTCTTCCGATGAAGTTGAAAGTTCTAGTGGTGATGAAGGAGAAGAAAGCTCAAAAGAAGTGGCTGCCATTGCCACTACCAACATTCCCTCTTCATCTCTCTTTGAGTCCCCCAATGAGAATCCTCATATCAAGAATGCACATTGCTTCATGGCAAGGTCCTCCTTGGACACATCTATTGTGCTATCAACTCAAGAAGAATATACCTCCCGGAGATGATGATGTTGATGATGAAGAAGATGCAACCTCTAATGGATTGGTCGCTCTTGCCTCCCTCTCCACTAACTCTTCATCACCAAGTGAATCCCCCAATGAGGTCATTCATGTGGAGGAAGAAAGTTGTCTCATGGCTAAATCCTCCGAGGTATCATCTCCTAGCCCCTCTATGCCTAACATATCTAGTGATCTAGGGGTTGATGATGCTAGTCTAAAAGTGAAACAAGAAATGCTAGAGTTTGATGATTTCATTCTCAACCTACAAGGTAACACTAAAAAGCATGTTTCAAATCTCATGGCTCGTATAGCTCAACAAAATGATACTCTTGAGAAAAAGGGTCAATAGAGAGAGAAGACTCTCTTGAAATCTATGCTCTTAAAAATGCTCTTGAGGAAAGTCAGGAAACTATAGCTTCTCTTGAGGAGAGGCTAGAAACTCTTGAAGAGCCTCAAGATAAAATTAACAAGCTCACTAAAGCTAGAGATCTTGCTAGGGCTAAGACTAAAGTGCTTAAAAAGGAAAAGGCCCAATTTGATGTTGATCATGAGAAACTTGTGAAGGATCTAGATGAACTAGACAAAGCTCACAAAGCTTTGAAGAGTGAATACACTCTCCTATCCAAGTCTTATGAGCAACTTCAAATTAGGCTTGCTTCATATGATGTGCCTAGTTCCTCTACTCCTTCATGTGATCATGCAAATGTTATTGAGGAAAATGCTAGGTTGAAGGATGAACTTGCTAAGGCCTCCTCTCCCCAAAGTAAACTTTCTTTGGATGATCTTTTGAGTAAGCAAAGATCAAACAATGGGAAGGAGGGCCTTGGTTATGGGGCCTAGGCAAAGAAGGCAAACAAGAAAAAGGCCAAGCCCGCACAAGAGAAGAAGAAAGATATCACTAATGGTGAAGCCCCTAAGGGCAAAACCATTAATGATGATGATGCGGGAAATGCTAACCCTCACTATGTTTTATTTAAAGATTATTATGGTGATGTTTATGCTAAATATGTTGGCCCATATGATGGTTATGTTGCTTGGTCTATTTGGGTCCCAAAGACCCTTGTTGCTAACAAAAGAGGACCCATTGAGAAATGGGTACCTAAATCCAAGAATTGATCTCATGTAGGACTATGCCGCCGGAGGGTCAAAGTGGGTACTTGATAGTGGATGTACAAGTCATATGACCGGCGGCAAGAACCTCGTCAAGGAGTTGAGGCCCAATATAAATAATATCACCGTCTCCTTTGGCGATAATTCTACATCGGAGGTAATGGGTTTTGGCAAGGTTGTGGTTGCACACAACATTACTCTTGTGGATGTCATGCTTGTCAAAACCCTTGGTTACAATTTGCTTTCCGTTTCTGCCCTTGGCAAGATGGGTTTCGCCGTCTTTATTGATAATGATATTGTGGTCCTCTTGTGGAGCAAGACTCTAAAAGTCGCTTTCGTTGGGTATCGCGAACATAACTTGTATTAGGTGGACTTTTCGGGGACCACCACTTCAAGTGCAATGTGCCTATTCGGAAAGGCGGATGTGGGTTGGTTGTGGCATCGCCGCTTGGCCCATGTCAACATGAGAACTTTGCAAAGTCTTCACAAGGGGAACCATATTGTAGGACTAATGGAAAATGTTTCTTTTGCCAAAGATCGTGTTTGTAGGGCTTGTGTTGAAGGCAAAATGCATGACTCTCCGCATCCAAGCAAGACTATCATCTCTTCCAAGAGGATCTTGGAGCTCCTTCATGTGGATCTCTTTGGTCCCGTTACTCATGCAAGTCTTGGTGCAAAGAAACATTGCTTGGTGATTGTTGATGATTACTCAAGATACACTTGGGTCTACTTTCTCAAGACGAAAGATGAGACTCAACAAATATTCATTGACTTTGCTACCGAGGTGCAACGCCAACACAACCTCCTCATTATGGCAATAAGATGTGACAACGGCTCCGAGTTCAAGAACTATACACTCAATGATTTTCTTAGTGAAGAGGGGATTCGTCATCAATATTCCGCTGGTTACACCCCTCAACAAAATGGTGTTGCGGAGAGAAAAAACCGGACTCTTATGGATATGGCAAGATCTATGATGGCGGAGTATAAATCCCGCTATAACTTTTGGGCCGAAGCCATCTCCACCGCTTGTCACTCCTCTAACCGGCTCTATCTCCGCAAGGGCTTGAACAAGACTCCATATGAAATACTCACCAGGAACAAGCCTAATATCTCATACTTAAAGGTGTTCGGGTGTAAGTGTTTCTACAAAATCAAAGGAGTTCGTTTATCTAAATTTGCTCCTAAAGCTTTGGAGGGTATATTTGTTGGTTACGGTGCCGAATCTCACACTTATAGAGTCTTTGATATAGCCTCCGGGATTATCATCGAATCTTGTAGTGTGAGGTTCGAAGAAAATGATGGCTCCCAAGTGGGGCAAGTTGATGTATGTGCAGGTGATGAAATACCTCAAGATGCCATAGTAAGAATGGGTGTGGGATTTTTCCGCCCCATTGAGGGACACGGTGTGGCGTCTCGGGAAGAACTATGCTCTACCACGGTGGAGCCCTCATCCTCTCAACACCAACAAACCCCATCTCTTGAAGCAAATAATGCACCAACCCAAGAACAAGAACAAAACCCTCCCTCTTGTGTGCAAGATCAAGGACAAGATCAAGGACAAGATCAAGAACAAGATCAACCACGGATTCATGATGGATCCGATGATTATCCTTTCAACATTCTCCTCTCACCGGATAATGTCCAAGATCAAGCACATGAGGATGAGCAACCTCAAGAAATTGAGGAAGCTCAAGTTGA
Source organism: Lolium rigidum (assembly GCF_022539505.1). Lineage (NCBI taxonomy): Eukaryota > Viridiplantae > Streptophyta > Magnoliopsida > Poales > Poaceae > Lolium > Lolium rigidum. Next base: position 245,612,297 of record NC_061511.1, read on the forward strand.
AGGTCAAGACGGGGACCCAAATGATCAAGTTGATCAAGTGACACCTCCAAGGCCAAGAAGAACCAAGGAGGAGATCGAGGCCCGTCGTTTAGCAAGAAGAGATAGGACCCTTGAAATTCGTGGACACACACATGACAAGGTCCTTGGTGATGTTCGAGCAAAGGTCTCCACAAGAAGGCAATTGGCTAACTTTAGCAATCATCATGCTTATATCTCCGCAGTGGAACCCAAGAAAGTGTTTGAAGCCCTTGAAGATTCGGATTGGGTGGAAGCTATGCACGAGGAACTCAACAACTTCAAGCGCAACAAAGTGTGGACCTTAGTAAAGAAGCCAAAGGAGTGCCGCAATGTTATGGGCACTAAATGGATATTCAAGAACAAGCAAGATGAGTTTGGAAATATTGTGAGGAACAAGGCAAGATTGGTGGCTCAAGGTTTCTCTCAAGTTGAAGGAATTGACTTTGGAGAGACCTATGCTCCCGTGGCTCGCCTTGAGTCCATCCGTATCCTTCTTGCTTATGCATCGCATCATAACTTTAAGTTACAACAAATGGATGTGAAAAGTGCATTTCTTAATGGTCCTTTGCATGAATAGGTTTATGTTAAGCAACCCCCGGGATTTGAGGATCTCAACTTTCCTAACCATGTCTACAAGCTTGATAAAGCACTTTATGGTCTCAAACAAGCTCCTAGAGCTTGGTACGAGCACCTTAAAGAATTGTTGGTAGACCGTGGGTTTGATGTTGGGCTAATCGATCCCACTCTTTTTACTAAGAGGGTCAATGGGGAGCTTTTCGTTTGCCAATTATATGTTGATGATATTATCTTTGGCTCTACTAACAAAGCTTTTAATGATGAATTCTCAAAGCTTATGACCTATAGGTTTGAGATGTCTATGATGGGAGAGATGAAGTTCTTCCTTGGTTTTGAGATCAAGCAATTGAGGGAAGGAATCTTCATCAATCAAGCGAAATATCTCCAAGACATGCTCAAGAGGTTCAATATGACCGAGATGAAGGGTGTGGCCACTCCTATGGTCACCAAATGTCATCTTGCACTAGATCCCAATGGTAACGAGGTGGATCAAAAGGTATATCGCTCCATGATTGGATCCTTGCTTTACCTTTGTGCATCTAGACCGGACATAGTGTTGAGTGTTGGTGTGTGTGCAAGGTATCAAGCTTCTCCTAAGGAGAGCCACATGATGGCTCTCAAAATAATCTTTCGATACTTGGTTGATACCCCAAGATATGGTATTTGGTACCCCAAAGGCTCAAGTTTTATTCTCAATGGATATACCGATGCGGATTGGGCGGGTGACAAGGATGATAGGAAATCAACTTCCGGGGCTTGCCAATTCCTTGGTAGGTCCTTGGTGTGTTGGTCTTCTAAGAAGCAAAATTGCATATCTCTCTCCACCGCCGAAGCCGAATATGTTGCCGCCGCAAGTGGATGCACTCAATTGTTATGGATGAGGCAAACTTTAAAGGAATACGGTGTCATTTGTGACAAAGTGCCTCTATTATGTGACAATGAAAGTGCCATCAAGATTGCCTATAATCCGGTGCAACATTCAAGAACGAAGCATATTGAGATCCGGAATCATTTCATTAGGGATCATGTTGCCCGTGGTGATATTGAGCTTATCTATGTTCCTACCAAAGATCAACTTGCCGATATATTCACGAAGCCTCTTGATGAAGCAAGATTCACTTATTTGAGGAATGAGCTAAATATCATTGATTCAATGAGTATAGCTTGACCATCTTGCAAACACACCTTTGTCTCAAAACTTTATTTGGTTTAGATGTGGGCATGGAAATAGGGGAGTGCGGTTTAAATTATTGAGCTATCCCTCCCCCCATAATGCCAACATTAAAGATATCATTCTCGTTATATCATATGTTGATATGTGAGCTTCAATGATGAGTATTGGTTTGGACCCAAGATATATCTTCGCGGTGCCATACCATAACACTCATATATGGTGGCCTAGGCCACCACACTCTTCTTTGGGAAGAGTTGGAGTTATTTGGATCTTCATTGGTTTTTATTGACATCTCCTTGTTTATGGGAAATCACTCACTTTTGGCCTTCATTTGCATTATTTGCAAAAATGAGTGATCATGTACCATCTCACAGTTTGGCGCATCTGTCCTAAGTCTATCTCATCTAAGCCATACTCTCTTCCCTCTCCAAATGCATCAATTTCCTGTCAAAATCTGTTCCTGGCTCATTTTTTTTTTGTTTCACCAGAAGTTCCGGTCGTCTCGACCGGTACTTCCGGCTGGAAGCTTTTGCTCGATGTCCGCCACACTGCCGGTGTCCGCGGTTTCGAGGGACCGGAAGTTCCGGCTCCAACGAGCGGAACTTCCGCCCTTACGATCCCACTCTATACCTGGTCGGGAACGGGGGAGACAGAAACTGCCTCCTCACTTTCCCCATCCAAGATCTGTTCAAGCCTTCTCTCTCCCCGTGGCGGCTGCTCCTCCCTCCGACCGGATCTCCCTCCTCCGGCGACCTCCGCCGGATCGGCTCCGTGGATTGGCATCCCCTCCCTCTTCTCCTCCATGGCTCCCCCGGTTTGTGCCCTCTCCCTCTCTATGTGTGGGTAGACCTCACTAGATGAACTATAGGGCATACTCTAGGCAAAGCTATGGTAGAACATCTCTAGATGCCTTTCCTTGACTAGATCTTGCATAGGATGTTGTGGTAATGCGGTTAGACGAACCATTGCCACAGATGTAGTGAGAAACTGTGTTGTTTTTCGAACAGCCGGATGTTCCGGCTCTAAAGGCCGGAACTTCCGCCCCGGGCGGAACTTTCGCCGGTTCTCACCGGAACTTCCGGCCTGGCAAGTTTTTCTGCTATTACTCAATATCATGTGCAGGCTCTGGTTCTTGGCTTCCTTGCTAGTGTGTACTCATCTATCATTCCTATCCTGCTGATTCCATCCCAGGTACTTCCAAGAAGAGGAACAAAGGTCCGGTGGACGAGATTGAGGAAGAACTTGAGCAAACTAGACCATCCAAGCTCACCACTCGTCAGCAAGTCGCTCGGAGGCATAAGTCACCCGCCGTTCGAGGCAAGAATGTCCATGTATCCATGAAGAACTTGCGGTATCTTGAGTACAAGGAGCTCAGTGACATGAACCCTTACCTCACCCCTCGGAACAATAGGGTTGGGGATAAGTCTGTTCCACAACAAGACTCAAGAGGAGATTTTCTATGAGGTGTATGTGCCATTCAAGAAGGGGTAGCCCCTCAACATGCTATTGACACCGGCAAGATGGCCGCTTCTAGGTACTTTGAAGAAGCCTATGCTATGTGTGGAGAGTTTGGGCTCTATCCCATTATGGAGCTCAACAAGGATTATGATATCGGGTTGATCCACCAATTCTATGCCACCGTCCACTTTGATTCAGATGCAGCAAAAACTTTCAGGTGGATGTCTCATGAAAGGCTCCTTGAGTCTAACTTGGCAAAGTTTGGAAGTGCCCTTGGATACCCTCGCCTCCCGGGCGTAGATGCAAATGGTTGGAGGTGCCATGATAGCTCATTTTCTCAACCAAGGGAAGTCTTGGAGAACCTCTACATCAAAGGTTGGGGTGTCCCGGCAAGAGTGCGGATCTTCTCCCTACTTGGGACATTATGCTTAGGGTCTACCGGGAAACCATTGGACCAAAGGGTGGCAACCTTGATGAGTTGCGTTTATATGAAGTCGATCTTATGGCAAACTCCTTTGCTAAGAGGGGCACCGGTGAGAAGCTTGATGTGATGGACTACATCTACAATGATATGTGGTCATGTGTGATGGAGAAGAAGCTTCCCTCATATGCCCCATACATTATGAAGCTCATTGACGACACTTGGGTTGATACTTGTCAGACTTCTCTCCTTCACTCCATTCCTCTCAATGTTACATCCCATGAAGTGAAGGTTTTGAGGACCAAGCGCCACAACGCCCCCATAGAAGATGTTGCCCCCATGGATGAGAAGCCACCTAGCTGGGCTTCTAAGCTTGCTCGCCGCATGAGACAGATTTTTTGCCTCACCTCTGCAGTCAATCACCGTCAGTATCAGCAGCATGCAGAAGCCAAGAAGTCTCGCGTTCGTCAGAAGAGCATCATGAGGGCTCTTAGTGTGGACGTGTCTCCTCCAGGATCCGAGGAGAACATCACTCCGAAGGCTGAGTGGGTCTCTCAGCACGGCATGCCTCTTCCTCCAGATGGCCTCGAGATCGAGTCTCCGCCTCACACTCCTCCCTACCCCGGCGCTCCATCGAACCTCCCTCCCGGCTGGGCTAACACCGACCCTTGGGACGGGTAGTTTCTCCTATCCCTTTTTGGTGCCTTGGTGCCAAAGGGGGAGAGTGAGAACCTTACTAGGTTGCTCTCCGTTGGGTATTTGCATTGGGGAGTCACAAGCTCGTGTTGGCTTTGATTTTTATCGCTTGTGACTCTATTTATCCTTGTGGTGTCGAACTATGTTCTTAGTTTATTTGGCTTGTAAACTCTATCTATGTGTTTGGAACCTTATCTATGTGGATGGTAAACTCCGTATGTGAGTCTTCCATGGTTATCTGTGTGTGCATGATATTTTTTATCCATATGCTTATCTCTATGTTATATTGCTAACCCATGGAAGACGGATGCAAGATTTAGGGGGAGCTTCGTTTGTACCAATGCTCATATCTAGGGGGAGCTCCTCTATATCTTCCACATTGTTGGTTGACATTATTCATTCCTTGCAAATACTTGTGTTGTCATCAAACACCAAAAAGGGGGAGATTGAAAGAACATTTCCCGCCCTTTTGGGTTTTGTGTGTTTGATGTCAACACTAGTTATATTTTTATGTGTGTTGATGTAGACAGGTACAGGTTTTCGAGAAATATACTTGATCGGTGAAATGGTATGGTCTGTTCGAAGTTCGAAGGTATTTTTATTACTCGGCGGAAGTTCCGGCCCCGACAGGCGGAAGTTCCGCCCGGATGCTTCCGGCGAAGCCCTTCGACGCAGTTCTATTCACAGTTTTTATTCTCTGGCCGGAAGTTCCGGTGATGCTGGCCGGAAGTTCCGGTCAAGCGGAACTTCCGCCCATCTTCCGGACAAGTTCCAAAAGTCAGCGATTTGTGGCTCAGTATGTCCAGTATGCTTTTTCTCGGATTTTCGGAACTTAGCCGGAACTTGGCCGAACTTCCGGCCACCGGAAGTTCCGCCCAAGTTCCGCCCCTATCTTTTCTCGACGGAGTTGCTCGACGAAGAATCTTCTCGGCGGAAGTTCCGGCCCTCCCGGCCGGTACTTCCGGTGCCAGCCGTGAACTTCCGGCCCTCCTGGCCGAACTTCCGGTGTTACGAGAAATGGTCCAAACGGTCGGATCCGAGAGCTCCAATCATATAAATAGCTCTCTTCTCCAAAGGGACAAGTTGCTCAATCATTGCACAAGAAATCTGCCAAGCTTCACCTCCATTAGAGCCACCTCAAGAACACAAGATTTGCAAGATCTCCTTCCTCCCCCAACCAAAGCTCTTGATCTTTGGAGATTTGAAGAAGAAGCCACCGATCTACATCCTCACCGAAGCGTTCTTCATTTCCCCCTCATTTGTTTGAGGGATCTCATGCTAGTGTTCCTATTTGGTTCCCTAGTTGATTTGTGTTGATGTGTTGTTGTTGATTGTTGTATTGTTACAGCATTTGGGAGCCTCCAATTCGGTTGTGGATGTGTGCCCCAAGAACCTTGTAAAGGCCCGGTTTCCGCCTCGAGGAAATCCCTTAGTGGAAGTGGGCTAGGCCTTCGTGGCGTTGCTCACGGGAGATCCGAGTGCGTCTTCGTGATCGTTGGTCCGGATTTCGTAGCGACCACACTCCTCCGAACATAGACGTACCTTCTTGCAAAGGAAGGGAACTACGGGAATCATCTCCGTGTCATCGTGTGCTCCACTCTCGGCTACCTCTATCCTATTCTATCTCCTATATATTGTGTAGCTATATCTTGCTTAGTGATAACCTTGTCATATAGGTAAATTCACTTAGTTGCATATCTAGAGAATTTACCTTTGTGTCAAGCCTAAATTGAAAAAGAACTAAAAATTGGTTAGCACCTATTCACCCTCCTCTAGGTGCGGCATACGATCCTTTCACGCGCCCGCGGGGAGGGCAGGGAGCGGGGCACGGACTCGCTTTTGCCTGCGCACGCGACTCGCCGGCCTCGCCCGCCACGCCGTCCGACCGCGCCGCTGCACTCGCTCGCGGAGCAGGGGCTCGCGCGGGGCTCGCCGTCTCCGGCCGCGCCGCGCCCACGCCCGCCTCGCACCTGTGCAGCGCCGGCCGCGCCGCGCCCACACCCACGCCAGCCTCGCACCTGCGCAGCGCCGACACTCTACCTCTGTTTGTTCTAGTTTTGGGTTTGGGTCCTATGTAGCGTTGGGGATTAAAAATGTAGCCGGATGTGTGTGGGTGTCCGGGTGACATCCGCGTGTCCGCGTGGCGACCAAAACGACCCGCAACGGATGTCCGTTTGGATCAGTGCGTTGGAGATGCCCTAAGCAACTGTCATATCTTGTGACACACCGTCCGGCCGCCTAGTATCCGTAAACGTAGCACTGCCTCCGTTTGAGAGCCATCAATTTGACATCTTACACAACTGTAAAAAAAAGATCGTGTATGGTGCTCACGTGGCTCGGTCGGCCGAATCAACGGCCACAGCTGGTCACACTTGGGCCAGGTCGGCCGGCCACACCCGTCCGACCGTTCGTCACAGATGGACAGCACAGCAGTCCACGTAATTTCGTGCAGAAGGGTAGTTCCGTCATTCACACCCCCACCGATAAATCAGGTTCCCATCGGACAATATCTTTCGGGAGACGAGCCGAGCCCGGAGAACACAACAAGCGCGTGAGAAATAAGCGGTCCTTGTCCTTGCCGAGGAGAGAGAGAGAGACATGGCGTCGGCAGCAGCAGCGGCGACGCCGGCGACGGCGGCAGCGGCGGCGACGGATGTTTTGGGGGAGGTGATCGCGATCCACAGCCTCGAGGCGTGGACCATCCAGATCGAGGAGGCCAACGCCGCCAAGAGGCTGGTACGAATCTCCCGATTCCTCTCCCCTGCGACTCCTCCCTTCTCTAGGATCCTTGCGTAGGGCTTAGGCGCATGGTGTTTCAGGTTCTGCTCGAGCGTGCGTGTTTCGTTGTTCATCCAAGCGTGAACCCTAGGTTGTTGGGCGAATTTGAGCTGTTTCGTGCTACTATGTGTTTTGTGGGCAACTGAGGACGAGTTCATGGTGAATCAAGTTGGCCTACCTGCGATTATGTTTTGTGATTCGGAGAGCGTAGTACGGTTTCTTTGATCCCCTTCTTGGCGGTGCTGGGATCTATTTTCTGACCACAGTTGATAATCGGGCTAATAATCGGGCCTTGTTAAGCCAACTAGTACTGTAGTAGTTTTTGGGGATCTAACTTCTCCAGCAGGTACCCAAGGCTGTAACAGTGCTGTACTTTTCTAGACTTCCTTATCTGGCCTTGTTAGTTACAGTTCAAGTAGGTTGAAAACTATCCTGAGTTCAAGTAGGTTGAAAACTATCCTCTGCTATTTGGTCGTGATGCAAATTTTGCACCGGTTTTCTATATGTAGACATGTTTATTCAAGTTTGTATGATAAGAATGATGATGCTAATTTTTTTCATAGATGGTAATTAACTCAACCCATCCCATGGTATTTTCTATGGCAGATTACTTTGTAGTTTATAATGTGTATTTCTGGCTTACCTTGGCTGAAATTTCCACCTGAAGTTCAGAGATGAATGATCACATCGGTTTGATGTGATTTTTCTTTGCGGAAGTTATAGTAACTTTGGTCTGGATGCTCTGTTGGCTTTTACGCAGTTGAATTGTCAGCAGTTTCATCAACCCATGAACGCATTTTTGTTGTCTAGTTCATACTAACCTTGTTTTTCCTCCTAACAGGTGGTGATTGACTTCACGGCATCATGGTGCCCGCCATGCCGCATCATCGCTCCAATTTTCGCTGATCTTGCCAGGAAGTTTCCGCATGTTGCTTTTCTGAAGGTTGATGTTGATGAACTGAAGGTAAAGTCTTGTGATGCTGTTTATAGAGTACCGTTGTGCAAAATTTTGAGTTGTTTTCCTAACAAAGATATGTTTATGTGACAAACAGCCAATTGCTGAACAGTTCAGTGTTGAGGCCATGCCGACATTCCTGTTTATGAAGGAAGGAGATGTTAAGGACAGGGTTGTTGGAGCTGCCAAGGATGAACTGACGGCCAAGCTCGGGCTACACGCAACCGCATGCGCGTAATTACGTAGTCGAATACTATTCGCCTAAATAAAGTGGTGTGTCACCTCTGAAAGATGTAGTTCCTCCGTACTGGTACCTTATATGTTTGTGTTAACTGCTTTCTACTGCTTAGTTTGAGGATAATCCCTTTCTTGATCCAAGCTAGTTCTTTTGCATATGATCGGCTTATTTCACATGAGAATGAGCGAATTCCCTCGTCCGCGTTCGACCGCTCAAGCAATCGTTTTCCTTCAGCGCGGTAGCGCTCGCGAAGCGACTCTATTCCCTTTCTTTTGTCGTTTTCTGTCGTGAAAAGTTCCCCTGTGCCGCCGGCTGCGGGCTCTCTCGCGCGTCCCACTCCGCCAAGCCATCTGCCGCCGCGACGACGCACTCCTCCTCGGCGACGTCTCCCTTCCAGCGTCCTCCTCCTCCTCAGTACCCCCAAGGCGGGGCCGTCCAGAACCAGGAGCGGAGGTCTAGCTGCTGCCCCGGCGACCCCTCCGCCGCGGTGTCCTTCCCGGCCTTCCGATGACCACCTCCCTCCGCCCCGAGGCCGTCCAGGATCAGGAGGAGGAGCGGACCTAGCTGCAGCCCCGTCGACCTCTCCTCCCCGGCCTTCCCTGCCTCTCGACGAACTCCCCAGCGCCGATCCGTTCTTCCGATCTCCCCCAGACCCTCGCATCAAATCCAGCGTTGCCTCTTCAAACCGCCGAGCCCACGACGTAGCCGATCTCGATCTGCCTCTATGGCTCCGGCGGCAGCCGGAGAGGTGGCCCCGCTCCTTCCCAATCTCGCTCCTGAAGTGCAGAAGTGGCGCTCACCTGCTCCTCATCTGCCCCGCCTGGCCTTTTCTTATTCCCTTTGTTTTGTTTGGTGAGCGACGCTGCCGGCCTGGCCATTTCATTTCAATTCCCTTTGTTTTGGAGATCGAAAGCTTGAGCCCCGCCCGGCATTTCTTTTTCAGTTCTCTTTTTTCTACAATTCTCTTTATACAATTCCCTTTCATGTAATAATTCTACATATTCATTCTTTTGATTTTTTATAAAAACTCATATTATATACACTATAATATTTTTTAATTCCCTTTTTCGGGTCAGTGAGTTTTATGGGGGAAATAACGGGTGGGAAAACCACTTGCAACTCAAATAAACTACCACTTGCAACTTAAATAAACTGCTACTTTTCACTTAAACTAAGTACCATTTTTATCAATGTTGTTAACTTTTCAAATAAAATTAGCTTTTTTGGGTCGATAATTTTTCATATTTACTGTTGATAAATAACTGGTGGATGGGTTGATAAATTGTGATCTAAAAATGTTTCAAAAATATTCTAAATAAAATTAGCTTTTAGGATCGATAACTATTCACATTTACCATTGATAAATAACGGGCGGATGTGTTGATAAATTGTGAGCTAAAATGTCTCTAAAATATTCTAAATTAAACTAAATTTTCGGGTTGATAACTCTTCACATTTACCATTGCTAAATAACGAACAGAGGGATTGATAAATTTAGGAGTTCAAAATGTTGCCAAAATTATTCTAAATAAAATTAGTTTTTCAGGTTGATAACTTTTCACATTTACCGTTGATAAATAATGGGCAGAGCGGTTGATAAATTGTGAGCTAAAAATGTTCCCATAATATTCTAAATTAAATTATTTTTTCGGTCGATAACTGTTCACATTTACCATTGATAAATAATGGGCAGAGCGGTTGATAAATTGTGAGCTAAAAATATCCCCAGAATATTCTAAATAAAATTAGCTTCTTGGGATCGATAGTTTTTCAAATTTACCATTAATAAATAACGGTGAAGGGGTTGATAAATTGTGAGCTAAAATGTTTCTAAAATATTTTAAATAAAATTAACTTTTCGGGTTGATAACTCTTCACATTTACCATTGCTAAATAACGATCAGAGGGGTTGATAATTATGAGCTAAAAATATGTCCAAAATTATTCGAAATAAAGTTAGTTTTTCAGGTCGATAACCGTTGACATTTAACCCTGATAAATAATAGGCGGAGCGGTTGATAAATTGTGACCTAAAAATATTTCTATAATATTCTAAATTTAATTAGTTTTCGATCGATAAGTTTTTACATTTTACTAGTTGATATTGGTTGTGACGGACTCACGGTTCACTAGTTTCATTTTGCTGTTTTTTTTTGTTTTGTTTTCAGATCATTGCTGGATCATTACAGTATGGAAAGTTCACGGTTTTTCCTTTGACCATCTAAACGGTAGTGTACACAGTCTCTGCATCTCTTGTTTCTAACACCAAATGTACTTTGATCAGCTGGTGCGCAGGGTAGTCAGGTGTAGGAGTTCGCGGTTTCGATGCCCGGCTTCTGCATTTTTTCTTTGCACGCGGAAATGGGCCGGTAGGGCGGGAGCGGGACAGACAGAAATGGAAGTGCCGCGCGCGAGCCGGGGGGACAAATACGGTAAGTCTGTGTCGGAAATCGACCGCTCGCGCGCGCGACCGCAAGCTAGGGTCGCCCCGTACAAGCCGTACCAGCCGAATTCCCTTTCTGGCAATCGACCGCCGGAGCGGTTAGTTTTTCAACCGCGAAACCGGCCCGCGCCCAAGTTTTGTCGTATTCAAGTTGTATTCGACCTGCTCTCGCTTCGCGCCCGGGCGGAAAAAATGACTTGCTCCCGCAGAGATTCGAACCAGCAACCTCTCGCCCCCTGCGCGCGCCTGACTGGCCAACCATTTGGGCTACTAGTTATTCGTGTTATGAACTTAGACGGATTGTTTTTCTACTATCGAATGTACATGTTAGAAACGTTAAAATATGAACTCTTTTTTTCGCGAATTCCCTTTTTTGATTTTTTTTCATTTGTATCAGTTATTTTCGATTGCTTAAATTTATCCTAGCTATGCAAAAAAAATCCCTTTGTACAATTCCCTTTTCAATTTCCTTTTTTACAATTCCCTTTTTTATTACTATGTAAGCTGATTCATGTTTCTTTTAACCGACTATTATAATTCTCTTTTTCGGGCTTGTGGTTTTTAGGGGGGAAATATCGGGTGGGAGATTCACTTGCAACTCAAATGAACTACCACTTGCTACTCAAATTAAGTACCGTTTTTAAGTTGTAAGGTAAAAAAAGTTGCTAAAATATTCTAAATGAATTATTCTAAATGATTTTTTTAGGGTTGATAGTTTTTATTTTTACCATTGATAAATAACGGGTCACCGGGTTGATAGCTTGCAAACTAAAAAAAGAGTCATTAAAATATTCTAAAATGAAATACTTTTTAGGGTTGGTAGTCATTCATATTTACCGGTGATAACGGGGCACCAAATTAATAGCTTGTAAATTAAAAATAATCGCTAACTATTCTAAATAAAATACTTTTTAGGGTTGATAGTTTTTCACATTTACCATTGATAATTATTCACATTTAATATTGATAAATAACGAGAAAATGGGTTGATAATTTGTAAGATAAATAGTCGCTAAAATATTCTAAATAAAATTAGTTTTTTGAGATGATAACTTTTCACATTTACCGTTGATAAATAACGAGAAAAGGGGTTGATAAATTGTAAGATAAATAGTCGCTAAAATATTCTAAATGAAATTAGTTTTTTGGGATGATAACTTTTCACATTTACCGTTCATAAATAACAAGAAAAGGGGTTGATAAATTGTAAGATAAATAGTCGCTAAAATATTTCTAAATGAAATTAGTTTTTTGGGACGATAACTTTTCACATTTACCGTTCATAAATAATGGTAGAGGGGTTGATAAATTGTGAGCTAAAAATATTCCCAAAATGTTATATATGAAATTAGTTTTCCGGGTCGATAACTTTTTCACATTTACCGTTGATAAATAATGGGACAATGGTTCATAAATTGTAAGCTAAAAAATCGCTAAAAAAATTTCTAAGTGAAATTAGGTGTTCGTGTCGATAACTTTTCACAATTACTGTTGATAAATAACGGGACAAATGGTTGATAAATTGTAAGCTAAAAAGTCGCTAAAATATTCTAAGTGAAATCAGGTTTACCTGTCGATAATTTTTCACATTTACCGTTGACAAATAACGGGACGAGGGGTTGATAAATTGTAAGCTAAAAAAGTTAATAAAATATTTCTAAATGAAATTGGCTTTTTAGGTCGTAAGTTTTTACATTTACCATTGATAAATAATGAGTAGAGCGGTTGATAATTTGTGAGTTAAATTGGAGTTATTTTTCAGTTTCATAATTAGGAGAGATTGTGGCCTCGCAGTCACTATTTAATTCGGTTTTTTCCAGTTTTTCTACTTTAGAACACGTTTACCATTTTTTATCTTTTTACCGTGTTATTTGTATACTACAAAATCCTACGCGCCCGCTTTTTGGCACGAACCAACGGTAGCCCAGTTGGTCTGCGCGGTGGTGAAGCTGCAGGTTGTGGGATCGATTCCCGCTGCCGCGCCTTTATTTTTCGAGCGCGCTCGCTTAAGGACGAAAATGTTCGGGAATGTCGGAAATCGACCGCTACGCTCAAAGAGAGCGGTCGTTCGCTAGCTAGGGTCGCCCGAGAATGAGATGCTTAAATGGTGGTGAATCATGCCTGTTTCTTTGGTAATTGTCGAAGTTCCTAATTGGCTTTTGCATATACGGGGTGATTGGCGAGAAGGGCGTGCTTAGCTAAATCCTGACATCTCAAGCCAGCGCATTTCGGTTTCGATCTTGAGCTTCGAGCTCTGCAAGCTTACAAAATTGTGGCTAGCTTAACTTTCCGGTGCTTATTTAGGGCCACATTGATGAGGAACTATGCAAGATCCAAATCTTAGGAATTGTCAGGATTTAGCTTTTGGAATCGGAACAGCTACTTGCTCCTTACGGATCGACGCAAAAGACGTCAAAAAATGCGTCTGCACTCAAACCTCACGGCCCGGCGCATAGTGACTATCATGTCCGCCAGACGCAAACACGGTTCAAATATGCTCCGCGAGTGCATGTACCCATACACCGCGAGGCCAACGGGCATGGCAGGGACCCTGATGCTTCGCCTTCAACGCGGGCGGCACTTCGTAGCTTTTCTGTGCCACGTTAATGGCGCGCCTCGCCTTCCGCGCCTACGCTGGTGAGCGGCATCGCAGCGGCTTCAACGACGACGACGACGCCTACGACGACGAGGATGACTACATCGAGGCGCTCGCGTACCATAGCGAGGAGGTGAAGGACGACAGCGATGACTACGTCGCGGCCGTCTTCCAAGAATGGCAGCAGGTCATGGCGGAGGGCCGCAATTTCGAGTTCCCAGAGAATGACGGACGACAAGATGGCGAAGCTCGGCGTCCTCGTCTCCGAGAACGACGCGCCCGTGCGGCCCGCCGGCCGCCCGCTACGCCACCGGCGCCATGCCGCCGGGCCTGTCGGCGGATGAAGCCCTTCGACATGCGCTACTGGACTCGGCGGCGCCTCCTCCACCGCCGCCACAGCCTTATCCCTGGGCGCCTCCTCCACCGCCGCCACAGCCGTACCCTGGGCGCCTCCACCGCCGCCACAGCCGCAGCCTCCTCCACCTCCAGCACCGGCGGCGCGCCCGGCGTACCCTCCCCCGGTTGGCTACTGGCCGTGGGTGATACCGGAGCTCATCGTGCTCGACAGCGACGAGGAGCAGCTGTAGGCGTTAGGGTTTTTTTCATGTTTTAACTATGTAAATTATGTTTCATGTTTTAAAAAAATGATTCGGCCAAAAAATACGTCGTGCCGCTGGAGCCACCCCGACGCGGTCGATTTCGATCATTTCGGCCGATACAAGCGGACACGCGGACGCTAAAATGCGTTCGCGCCGCGCTGGAGATGCCCTTAGCATCCGATTTCTGTCGGCCGTTGGATCTCTCCATCGAATTAAAAAAGACATTCTCATGCATGGCCTGCCGGAAACGGCTGATTCGGGGCAGGCGTGGACCGGGCGACCAATACGCTGGCGAGTCCACGGCCCTACTGATTGAGGTCCATCTATCCATCCCTGTTGCTGCTTCTTCTCTACCATCTCAACCCCCTTCTTTCGAAAAGAGGGATCTGGATCTAGAGGACGATAACTCTGGATTTTCCAACGGTCCATCACTTCAGGTGGATCTAAAGCAGGCCTCCAAGAGGAGCACCGACGGCGCCACGGCTGCATGTCGAATGCTTCTGCTTCTGAAGTAATGAATGGCCGCAATAGAATGGATGACGGCGTGACTCCAAGCTCGTCCTTTCAAGTTAATCACTCATCCAGCTCAGGTACCGATTCTTACAGTATTATCATTTTACTTTGAAAATGATTTGAAATGAAAACCTGTTGTTATGGCATGGATGTGCTGTTGAAGTCTCTGGCCCCATTTGTTTCATGGCTTTTTTTTTGCTACAGAAACTTCATTCATTCAGCAGCACTGCTGTTTACATGTTTCAGGTGCAGCGCAAGCATAGCTAGAGAGCCAAGGTAGATCCTTGCCCAGCCATCTCAGCCAGAGAGGAGATGGCAGGAATAATGGTGAGCGCTTCTACCGGGGTAATGAACTCTCTTCTGGGTAAGCTGGCCACCCTGATGGGGGACGAGTTCGCCAAGCTAAAGAACTTGAGGAAAGAGGTCAAGTACATCAGGGATGAGCTGAGCAGCATGAAGGATGCTCTGGAGAGCCTTGCATATGTGGACGAGCTAGATAAACAGACCGCGGGGTGGAGGGACGCAGTCAGGGAGATGTCTTATGACATCGAGGATATCATCGATGACTTCATGTGCAAAGTTGGGGAGAAAAGTAAGAAATCTGGTTTCGTCCACGACACCATTCAACGCCTCAAAACGGCGAGAGCCCGCCATCAGATTGCTGGCCAGATTGAGGGGATCAAGAAACTCGTGCGCGAAACAAGTGAACGGCGTGAAAGATATAAGCTCGATGTCCCCAGACCAAGCAATGTGGCAGTTGACCAACGAGTTGTGGCACTCTATGAAAATGCAGCTAAACTTGTTGGTATCGAGGGCCCAACCAACGAGCTTGTCGGTTGGCTAAATGGTGAGGAGAAGCAGTTGAAGGTTGTATCAATTGTTGGTTTCGGAGGTTTGGGTAAAACAACACTTGCCAATCGGGTGTACCATAAGCTGGACGGGGAATTTAAATGTGGTGCATTTGTGCCGGTGTCTCAAAAGCCAAATATGTCGAAACTTCTTCATAGTTTATTAACCCAACTTGGGTGTGGACAATCTTTTCATGACTGTGAGTTAAATGTTCTTCTCGACCAAGTCAGAGAAAATCTAAAAAACAAGAGGTACTTCTTTTTTTACTTTGTATATTGTTGTTGTTCACATCTGCTTCTGGTACTTGGATTGTCCTTAAAATATTTAATATTATGTTCTTCTATAGAGAATTAATATTTAATTTGATAAAAAATATTTTCTTCTACCTTGAACCATTTGAAATGTTTGATTTTTTTTGTTAATTCACTTCGCACTGTACTGATTTTTTTGCAGGTACTTGGTTATCATCGATGATCTATGGGATGTATCTGCATGGAATATTATTAAATGTGCTTTTCCAGAGAATAATCTTGGTAGTAGATTAATAGTAACTACAAGGATCAAGACTCTGGCTGAGGCATGCTGTTTTGGTCACCACGAGCACATTCTTGAAATGGAACCTCTTAGTGACGAAGACTCAAGGAAATTGTTCTTTGGTAGGATATTTGGCTCTGAAGAAGCTTGTTCAGGTCAACTCAGAGATGTTTCAGTTGAGATTCTCAAGAAATGTGGTGGTCTGCCACTTGCAATCATTAGCATATCCAGCCTATTAGCAAGTGAAAGTTCCAACCAAAAGGAGAGGTGGAAACATGCACATAATTCTTTGGTGTCAGTGTCGGGCACAAACCTCACCTTGGAATCAATGAGACAGGTCTTGAACCTTAGCTACAAGAATCTTCCTCACCACCTAAAGACATGCTTCTTGTATCTTGGTATGTTCCCAGAGGACTCTGAAATATATAGGCACGAGTTGGTAAGCCTATGGGTCGCTGAAGGTTTCGTTAGTAAAGCAAGTGGACAAAATCAAAAACAGACTGCGATAAGTTATTTTAATGAGCTTGTCAACATGAGCCTTATTCAGCCTGTACAAATTGACATGCATGGGTCAGTGATAACTTGCAAAGTACATGATATGTTGTTGGATCTTATCTTGTACAAGTCAGCAGAAGAGAATTTTATCACTGTATTAGACAACCCAGAGGCCATTATAGGACAGCTTCAAAAGCCCCGTCGGATGCTCTTCAACTTGGATGGTGCAACATTGCCAAGGGACGTTAGTATGTCACAAGTTCGATCGTTTGCAAACTGGAGAGGCTCCACGAATATACCTTCGTTGGCAGAATTCAAATATCTTCGAGTTTTTATTGCTGACTTCAGTTCTACTTCTCTTGATGACAAGCGGAAAATCGACCTGTCAGGATTGTGTAAATTATATCAGCTGCGGCACATACAGATTGAAGGCTGTGATAACTGCCAGCTACCAACACAGATTAGAGGGCTACAAAAGTTGGAAACATTTGATATAGATGGGTCCTATATCCCAATGGATATTTTTCACCTGCCGTGTTTGTTGTCTGTGCATCTTTTTCAACTGCCGTGTTTGTTGCCTGAGGGCATTGGTAAAATGACATCCCTACAGCGTCTGAGATGGTTTGACACGCTGCACACCTCAATCGACAATATCAAGGGACTAGGAGAGCTCACCAATCTGAGAGTTTTGTATCTCAGAACCGGTTTTTCTGAAGTTGTGGACATGGATGTTCTAAACTCTTCTTTGGGAAAACTTTGTAACCTGTACTCCCTGAACATATTTTCACCTGATTCTTGGATACCTGAGGCACTAACCTTGTCGCCTCCTCCCCCCAACCTCATGAGTCTCTCCATGATGCGTATATCCCGGGTCCCAAACTGGATTGGGGTACTCCATAACCTCCAGAGCTTGCATATCAATGTTGATAAGCTAGAGAAGGATGATGTTGGTATTCTTGCGGAGTTACCCGCCCTCATCGACCTAGAATTAACGTTCAATAGAGCCCTGGAAGAAAGAATTGTCATCTATGGGACATCATTCGCAAGCCTGAAGCGGTTTGTTGTCTACTGGATTATCATGCCACACCTGACCTTCAGAGCCGGGGCAATGCCTAAGCTCCAGAGGCTCTCTCTCCATTTGAACGCCAGGGGGTGGAAGCAGGACGAGAGCGCGACACCTACAGGTATCGAGCACTTGTTAGCACTTGAAAGAATCTCTGTGGGTATCGGGAGTGATACTGAATCTGAACAGAGAAGCGCAGAGTCTGCCATAAGGAGCGCTATCATCATGCATCCCAGACATGCTCACATTAAAATCGATATCCAATGTTACTAACAAACAGTGTGGGGGGTTTTGGTGGTAATTCTCGGTACCGGCCACATCCAGCAGCTGGTACGTTCAAATTCCACCTCCAGTCTGCTGACTCCAGTCTGTCTCTTAGTTTCCTAACTTCCAGTTTGGCTGTAGCTCGCCATAATACTGCACCTTTTTTGTTGTTGTTGTAGCAAGACTTTGGTAGATTTATCTAGATTCAAAAACTGGAGATGCTTCATTCAAATCAAAAATCCGGAGCTCTACCAATATATGAGTAGTTATGATTTCCCTTGCGAACAGGCGTTAAGCAAGTCTTTGCAAATGTCTAGGTAGAGTGTCCACAATAAAATTTGAGGTGCAAATAGCTCGAAGTGAAGTACTCCTATATGTTAGCACTGTTTGATTAACTCGGCAACACACCAGTAAATTAGAGAGTTCAGCCATTCTCACAGACTGATTTTCAGGGAAGTCGATTTCTTTTCTACGGAGCATAGGGATGAGACTAGATGGACCAAGCGCGCTCTGCCGCGCCGTCCTCTGGTACCCGCGAATAGTTTTTGTGACATGGTTCTATTTACTTAGTTTTATCAGCATGAGTGGGATTTGCTAAGCTGTTCTCGTCCTGCCCGCATACCGGGCTTGATCTGGGCATTGCCACACGAATTAATCTAACTCTTTTCTTGAGGGGTAATAGTGTTCAAGATGATGGCAATGCTCAATGTGAGCATTTTATCCTACAAATAAAATCGTATGGATTCAAAAAAAAAAAGGATATTTTTTCTGCAAAATGCATATGACATGAGAATCCCCATAGTATTTATCACTGCCTGATGGGAGATCATAAGCTCGGGACCTCGAAAATATTGACTACTCCTATCAAAGAATGTGGAACATTTAAAACAGTACATATTTTGTAATTATAAAATGATGCCCATTCAGTAAGTAAACACTATGCACATATAGATGCAAAGCACAAAGATTCATTAACAAAGGCATAACTATGCATAGTTACAATCACGACAATAAATTATAACTTCGCAAAAATTAGGAGGACCACTCCTTTTTACCGTCGATATACAATATTATTTATACATTTTTTATCCTTCCAGTGCTCTTCTAGCACATAGTATCTTTCTTGACAGGAAAACACCTTGATGGTAAAACACCCTAGTTAGTAAAACACCCAGCAAGCAATCTCCAATTTCAGAAAAACTTCGCACCGCAAGGTCATCATATATCTAAATAATCTATGTACGAAGTGGTGTTATGCATCATGTGACCCTTTCTTTCGCACCACGAATGGATAATCATATAGAAATATAAAATATGAAGCCTTATCCACATAATTGGCTAAATCTGTACACATATCCTATGATGGTGAAGTAATTTCCAAGGAGATCTCAATCTGGTAAATGAAAAAAAGATAAAGTGCATGATTAGAGGATTAAGATACATCTATTGAAAATTCATCACTGAAGTGTTGCTGACATCTAGTATTTCCAATGCGATACATGAAGCTGGTAAGAATATTTTCACTACACTACGCATTCCGGCTCCATGAATTGACAAAATTAATTACCACTTCTCTCATGTGGAAAACAAACAAACTAAAAATATCTTATCTCTGATTTTGTACTAAAGACAATAGCTTCATGCATTTACTAAACTTGAAGATGGGGTAAACAATATATTAAGTAATTAATGGTTGATTCAAGATATTATCATGCCTTAACAATTAAACATGTAACATCTTTAATATCACAATATAAATATGCAGGACAAAACTGTTGAAAACGTCCATCAAAGGATCCCTCTACATACCCAATCCATCCACTGGAAACTTATGGATGGACATCTTAGTACTGTAGCACACAATCTAGCACATTAGGATGGAACATTTATAGATAGTATAATGTTTCTTACCCTGACAAACAGGAAGCACAAGGGACTCGCCACCCAGTGGCTCCTTGTCGATGATTAGCTCAAACAGCACGATGCTGAAAGTGTAAGCGTTCTCTGAATCTGAAAACTCTGCCAGAGCATAGCCAGGAGAATGGTGGAGCATATCCTCATATTGCTAGTCCCAACAATCTTTGATAACCCAAAATCGGATAACCTAGGCTCCATTGCACAGTTGAAGTAGATGTTGCGTGCTTTCATATCCCGGTTGACGATTTGCGGAATGCAACCATGGTGCTCTTGCAGCGCCAAATGCAATCTTGTGCCGGAACCTCCATGCCGCAGTGCCCTCTGCCTTGATGTTCTCAGTAGCCTTGCCAACATTATTGTCCTCCCATGTGTCGGTGCTCCAATCTTCAGTGGTCCGAACACCTAGCGACAAATAATGCAGTAGGTTATTTAAATTGCCGTTCTCCATGTACTCATATATGGAGATTCTTTGGTCACCTACTAAGCAGTAATCAGTCAGGAGAACCATATTAGAATGTTTAATTCGTCCCAGCTCCTCAAGCTCTCTCACAGAATCTTGATCTGACGTTATCAAACCATGAACAACACATGTTTGTTTGCAATTTAATTTCAGAATCACGATGCCTTTAAGTTCTTCCTTCAAGATTACGCGAAAAACTACGTATTTTATTTAGGTCACAGCAAACGTACTTCCCCTAGAGCAAAAGATTCATTGGTTGCTAGACAATGTATTGAGTGAAACTATGGTATAACAAAGCTAAGAAAGCAAAAAAGGAGTTGGCTAAATTTTGGATCACTGTGGCAGTTAAGAAGTTTCCTAGCTATGTTACCTATCATGTTGCACCAAAAGGACCCCGCGCGCTTTGCTGCGTCGTCAAAATATAGAATGTTTACCTTCAGGCAAAAAAATCTTCATGAAGCACCTAAAAAATACACGGAATAAAAGTTAAAACAGGTGGAATTTGAGTATTTGACCATGAAGCCAAAAGAAAACAGACCAAGAAAATTTGACAGCATACCAAGATGGCATGAACCGAGAAAAATGGACAATTTCCAAGGAGATTCCTATTTATGCAAGTGAGATTTTGCAATTTTTGCATGTCAAAATAATACTTTTGGTCTTAGAAACGACATGGGCTAAAATACCAAAGGATATTAGTCCGTAAGCACAGGTGACATGGCGACTTCATGGTACTCAAGCTAATCATGCAGGTTTTCAGTTTCTCTACTAAATCCTATTGGTATCTACTACTTCCTCGAGCACACAAGCATGCATGAAAATTAAATATGTTGCCACAGATACGCAGACCATAAATCCTTAAACCTCAAAGCTCCCTAGAGGCTGGAATATGTTGTTGCTTCAGGTGAGAGACCCTGCCTATTAGTCCGTTTGTTTGCTTAGAGCTGCATAGAATACAAATTATTTTGCACGGGTACCTTTAGAAAAGCTCCACCATGAAGGCTATCAATTCTTCCTGGTGGTTGGTTAGCTAGGATTTTAGCAATTCAGTTGCTGCCGTCGAGGAACTTTGATAGTATATATTAAGTTGATCGTCGTACATATAGTTAAAAGGGGGTGCTATCCTGCATGCTTTTAGTATCATGGCAAATGAGTTTTAAGTTAGATGGTAGGTACGCTGAACTGAAGGTTGGGCACGGATACAGTTATTATTCAGGATCATTCTTCCTTGTCAGTTAGTATATCTAGAGAATATACATACATGTATCTGATGTTAATCTTTGATTAATCCAAGTTACTCGAGTAATTTTTACTACTGGTCTTGTTAGGGTACCTTCCAAAAGAGTGAGGTTTATTGGACTGCTGCATTATTCTAGTGCATCAAATCCCATCTGAAATTCTGAATAACTTTAAGGAGAAGAAGCGTGTGACCAATTCAGAAGTATAAACAACTCTCCATCATTATCCAGGGTTGAAGGTACAAAAATCAGATAGGGTTCGGTGTACCAAAGCAAAACTCTGATCTCTCTGCCATTGGCCAAGATTCAAGTCCATAGCATGTCAGACCAGTAAGAACTGTCCATTTTTCCTACATCTGCACGTCGCAACAAATTCAGCAGAGCATTGTGCAAAATCTTGATGCCATCGTCCACACAAAAGCTCACATCTAAGCACAGTGCACGCGGGGAGCATGAATGAAGGGGGGAAACGGCCATAGTCTGCTTTCCGGGGGCTCGCAGGATCGATAAGAATCAGGTTGAGAGAGGAACAGAGGGAGGGATGCAGACCTAGTTGAGAGCAGCCAGATCAAGGGAGTCAACCGATCACGCCGTCGAATCACGTCCTCATCAGTGGCGCAATGCACAGAAAGACCCGCGGCTCCTGCACCATCTTGGTTTCCGCCGGCGCCTTCTCCTCTAGGCGACCTCACTGCCAGTCAACCGAGTGAGATGGGATGCGCCGCGGCCAGCGCCGCCGCAACGCCTCCCCGTCGACGGTGTGCCACACGGCGAGGGCCCTGGCGGCCTCCTGCAGCTCCCGTGGCGCCGGCTCCTCCGGGCTCTCTGCGACGCCGGCCATTACCTCGCCGTGAGAGAGAAGGGGTGGAGAGTTGGGGGACGCGGGGTTGCTGCGCGATGGTGTCGTGTAAATTTTACCAACCGACAGTCCAAGGCGCACGACGACGTGGTCAACCCAAAAACAACCAGCTGCACGACCGTATTGTTCCCGCGGGTCCCGCGAAAAGGACCTGCCGCTCGCCCAGGAGAGCTCCCAACCCTGGGAGCTTAGACTAGTCACAATGCATAGTATCATATAGTAGTATCATGCGTATGATACTACTACATGTTACTATCTTCACAATGCATGGTATCATATACTAGTATCATAATCTTCATGTATTAATTGTTTTGTAGAATCTCAATGCAAATATATGTACAAGATTTACTTGACATTAATTTTTCTAGTAGTATGTGCTTATGATACTGATGATCTACCTATGATACTTAGTCTACTCTCTCTCATCCTTAATTGCACTTGCTCACATCGCATTTTACGTACATGCGATGCATGATACTACCTGTAATCTTTCATGTGTAGGTAGTCTTAGATCTCTTTAGAGATACGAAGTGATCATTGAGGTGCCTCCAACATCAACATTTATGTCGTATTGTAACGGATGGATATGGATTGCTGCATGTCCTTCCCGTCAGGAACATCGGACTTTCACTTTGCTTTGTGCTACTAGTTATCTGATCGAACCGTTTCTTGAAGGTGATGCGCGCTTTGCTTGGGTTTCTCTTCTCC